>NC_064639.1:505314599-505654956 GCF_023864345.2 Schistocerca serialis cubense
TTGATTGGAAAGAAGAGTCGAGAAAATTTTGAAGGTAATTTATTAATCTGTGCACATCGGAAGAGGCAGCGGCAACGGACTTGACCAGGCATTCCAATGGGAACAAAGGTGTAGCCGGTCTCCCCACTGTTGCCCGGTGTCAGTGCAGCTGCAGGCAGTTGCCTGAAGCCTGCCGATAATGCCCAACAGAGCTTCCAGCTGTTCACAGACAGCAGCCAATTCTCCTAGAGTCGGCACACTACGTAGTATGTTAGAAAAACTGTACACAATCTTAAAAAATATAAATAAAACAGTCAGGGCTAATTTAGAAAGAACACACAAACCACAGCAAGAGAGAAAATTGCCCAACTGTGGGTTACTGAAATTTGGATATACAGGGTGTTTGCAAAAATATGTCAAATATTATGGGAGATGACAGTGCCCAACAAAACAAGAAAAAAAAGTCCAATAAACACAGGTCTGGAACTTTTTCATAGTGGGAGAAAACAAAAGTGTCCAAAATTGCGAGAGGTCGTAGTACACAATACAATATGAAAAAAAAATTATACATGGGTCCAGTAACACGTACTTTCTGCAATCTGTACACTTGTTCTTGGGAGAAGATCAACTTGACGTCCATTCATGCATGACACTTGTTTAAGAACGTGCTCAGCATGATGTCCTTCCATTGCAATACATCCCTCTGCCCTTTGGCATAAGGTATCTCGACTCTTTGAAATACATCCGGTTGTTGTTGTTGTAAATGCTGTCAAGCATTGAAGATGTGATCCTCAAGTGTTTGGATATCATCGACTCGGATGGCGTAGACCTTCAAGTGTCTCAATAACCAAAAATCTAAGGGACTGAAGACTGGGGAATTGGGAGGTCAAAGGGTTGGGTCTTCCTAACAAATACAGCGGTCCTGAATTGTAAGCGCAAGAAGTTCATGCACACTGCAGAGGAAATTCGCTGGTTCGCCGTCATGCATAAACCACGTCTGTATTCTTTGCTGCCATTCTAAATCCTTCAACAAGGTACGCATTACGTTAACAAGAAATTGGAGCCCCATTTAATCTTTGAGATAAGATGTGTGGCTCTAGTAAACCATCAGCAAGAACGCCTGCCCATATGTTTACCAGCGGAAACCGGGACTGATCTGCCCAGGCCACAGTTCTCCAGTGGTATAGGGTCCAACCGATATGGTCACGAACCCAGGAGAGACGCTAGAGGCGAAGTCGCGCTGTTAACAAAGGCAATCCCATGGGCCAACTGCTGCCACAGCCCATTTACGCAAAATTTCGCTGCACTGTCCTAACGTCCCACATTGGTTTCTGTGGCTATTACACGCAGTGTTGCTTGTCTCTACGGAAGTGCCACTGCACTCGGTCTGTAAGTGAAGGCCGTCAGGGACTCCGTTGTCTGTGTTGAGAAGTAATACCGGAAATTTGGTGTACTCGGCGGTCTCTTGGCACTGTGGATCTCGGAATATAGAATTCCGTAACGATTTCCGAAATGTAATGTCCCATGCATCTAGCTCCAACCACCATCTGCGTTCCAAGTCTGTTAATTTTCGTAGAGTGGCCATTATAACGTCAGAAGCCTTTTACATGTCTCAACTGAGTATAAGTAACAGCTCCGCCAATGCCCTTTTGTACCTTGCGTACGCAATACTATCGCCATCTGTATAGGAGCATATCCTCATCCCATGACTTGTCACCTCAGTGTATATTCACTCTTGAAGGCGAGACATTTTCCTGAGTAATGGACAACGTGGCAGTGACCTTGATTTCACAGCTTCGTATTTAGGCTGCTTAGGTAATGTCCCACCATGGAAACCCCTCGTGGTCCATCTCGTAATGTCTACAATGCAATGATTTCTTCACCTGACCAAGAAGGAACAAATCACTGTCAGTAAAACAGCATTTGTGATTGTGTCCTGTACAGAATGAGCCGGGATTGTCCATGGAGCCAAATTACCCCCTGGTTATTGGGCGACTAACAAAGTCTACGAGGTGTGACAATAAAGTAATGAGACTGATGTAAAAAAAATTTACTTACCGATTTAGTTCAATTTGGTGTTGTCTCTTTCAAAGTAGTTCCCTTCTGATTGCACACACTTTTTCCAGCGCTTCTGCCATTGATGGTAACATTTATGGAACTCTTCTTTTGTAATATCCTCCAAGACCGTCGTCACAGCCTTTTGAACATCTTGTGTTGTTTGAAAATGGTGTCCCTTGGCCGCCGTTTTGACTCTTGGAAATAGAAAAAAGTCACATGGAGCGATATCTGGTGAATAAGGTGGCTGTGGTAGTACTAAAATTTGTTTTCAGGTTAAAAATTGCTGTACTGACAGAGCAGTATGGGATGGTGCATTATCGTGATGCAGAATCCATTTACCAGCAATGTTGTCACTGACATGCAGATCTCTTTTACGAAGTCATTCTAAATTTCTTTGTAGTAATATTGGTTAATTATTTGTCCAGGAGGCACTCACTCTTTATGAACAATTCCCTTGGAATCAAAGAAGCACACAAGCATACATGGTCGTCCACTGCGGTCTTCATATTCAACAATCGTTCTGCCTTCACTAAATATTTTATGCCAACGAAAAACTTGAGCTCTTGACATAACCTCCTCTCCAAAAGCCTTCTGAAGCTTACAGTAAGTTGTCGTCGTGTTTTCACCTAATTTAACGTAAAAAGAAGTGGCATACCATTGCGCAATATTATGCAGTTCCATTTCCGTGACAAGAAACACAAACACACGTTAACTTATGACAGCACAACTCTCGACTGAGCAGTTGCATCGATGTGTCGCTTGGACTAGAAGCAGCTTATAGGCCAAGGTCAAAGATATTGTGCCTACCCAAGTCTGTAGGGTTGCAACATCTTGAAAAGACAATCAGCCGCATTACTTTATTGTCGCACCTCATAGAGTGGCCTGACACCACTGTCATATCTCCACTGTCAACGCACAGTCACTGTGATGGTTCGACAGTTGGTAGCGCTTTGGAATGTACAAATGATACGTTCCGCTAATTTCATGCAATTTTACAGCAACTCTCCACAATGCTCGGCAGTCCCTGTTCGTCAGTACATGAGGCCTGCCTGGTCTTGGTTTAGCTGTCGTCGTTCCTTCGCTTCTCCACTTCACTATCATATCACCAACGGTTGACATGGGTAGCTTTACAAGTGTTAAAATGTTCTTGGTAGATTTTGTTTCCCTGGTGACATCCAATGAGCAGTCCATGTTCGAAGTCACTCAGTTCTCATGACCGACTCATTCTGCTGTTACTGCTTCTCTCCTGACTACACAATAAACCCCCTCTTATATATATATATATATATATATATATATATATATATATATATATATATATATATATATAATGGCTAGTCCGCCTTTCGTGACATCTAGTGCACATCTCTGCATTACATACGAGTGTCCGAATGCTTGATCAGACAGCATGGGGAGCTACAGATAATGCTCTTTATATGTAACAGCCTTCACTCATTATGCATCAGAAACGTGCCTTACTCTGTTACAGTGTACTACAATACACATTGGTCTCCACTACTATTGACGAAACTGCTAGCACGTCCAAAAGCATACGTTACATCCAGGATCTAAAAAACTTGTGCCACTCCTACAACTGACACATCATCTTTAGCATCCGTACCAAATGTACTCGGCTATTAGTCGTAAGTAAGCCTGCCGCTGTGGCAGAGTGGATCTAGGCGTTTCAGTCCGGAACCGCGCTGCTGCTGCGGTCGCAGATTCGAATCCTGCCTTAGGCATGGATGTGTGTGATGTGCTTCGGTTAGATGGGTTTAAGTAGTTTTAAATCTAGAGGACTGACGACGTCAGATGTTAAGTCCCATAGTGCTTCGAGTCATTTTTTTCGTAAGTAAAGTTAACGGACAAAGATCGCCGTCAATCATTCATAGCATATAAATTGGTACATACAAATTGTAAGATGTGTATGAGCCATGGCCACATGGAAGCCAGAAGAAATAAAAATACCCACAGATTCACAAATTACCCCCGCATTCAACGGTAGCAAAATATTAGTCGGCAATCTCAAGAAGTAAATTACCAATGTGCCAAATTATAAAACCAAAATACAAAGCCACGCCTCGGTCATTTGTAGCATCCCTCATGCATTGATGTACTGCAACACAGTGACTCTTCGTCTGACTGAGGTACAAAACTAAAAGTTGAAAAACTGTAATTTTTAACTACAATTGAATATTAACAGTTACCAGCAAGCCGTGTTATCCGTAAAAATAAGAGCATAAAAAATAAAATGTACATGAAAATCTAAGTCCAGACTGGAGAACTGCTTCACCACGTATTATTTAATATACGCTTACAACTAGAAATCGAACAGGACAACTACCTACATTATCTTGTACAAAGACAAGCTATGAATGACCAATATGCTGTTGAAAATAAAGGCAATATCTTAACATACGTTGAGCTTTGAAGTGGTCCACCTGTGTAGCTGCGCGATTACCGCGGCCAATTGCTAAGGGAACGGGCCGGGATTCGATTCCCAGCTGGGCTGAGCTATCTCCGCTCGAGGACTGGGTGCTGTGTTTTACTTACTTCCGTATTGTCATAATTCACATTTACTTATTGAGATGGCTGACGAACCCGAACGGAAAACCACTTAATTGGAAAAATACCTTGAAGTAAAATTAAATATACCATTGATGAGAAGCATAGTTGGTCTTATTGTGTAACTATGTAGTCTCTGAAATGGATGGAACATAAAAGGTATACTGGATAAGAGTTACGGGAGCACACGATCATAGATACCAGCGACACTGAAGGCGAAGGCGAAGAAAGCTGCTGTGCAGACTTGAGGCAGCAGATAGAGACAGACAGGAGCACCACAGCATCTCGTATTGCAGTCTCTATTGCGTGACCTGTGTTTTATATTTAGCTTCTTTCTTCTTTTTCGTTTGCTTCTTTACTTCCTGCGTAACACTCTTCACTGTGTCCTACGGTTCTTCTCTATTTGTCTTTCGGGACCCCATCTTCCTATTGGCCTGAATTTCATCTACACCACTAAACCGTCAGTGCCCATTATTTGTAGATGTTGAGTAAAGCTCTCCATATTTTCTTCTAACTTGTTTTTACGCTGTATGTGTTTGGTTCACATCTAATATTAATATTTATGAAAACTGTAATTGCATATATCTGAAAGTTTCATTTATCAGATAACTACTAACTGTGTCTATCTGAAATGGGTACCATGACCCAGTTAATTAATTAACAGCCAGGCACACATTTACGACCCAAGTTGAAATTTCTGTGCATAACGAAATGACTAATGCAAAGAATTTATGGCCCTAGCTGTGGATCCTACAGTGGAGAACTGAGTAATCTTAAATATACTATTAAGTGAAGGTGCGAACAAAAACAAGTTTTAAATGAACACATAAATTTATTCCATTAAAACACAAATGTAAAATGCATCTGACTATGAAAGAACTTCAACTGATATCGCAGATCTGCTCTACACGAATTACACCACGTGAACCTGCTGGTTTCCAAAGTTACTTGATGGTCAGTGAAAAAATGCTCTTTAAACACAACTGATGTCAAAAAAAGTTACTTACGATCTTCTAATTAAGCGAATACTGTGTCTGTTGGTCTGACAGACTGAGAAATGCTTGCATCTACTAAAGCAACGCTGTAATTGAGACAGATGACTGCAGTGATCTGACTAAATACGGACCAAGGGTTGTCCTAAGAAGCTGGAGATGCTAATAACACTTAATGAAAACAATCAGCAAGAGACGTGCAGAATGCGGACTCATGTCTGTGTCTCTGAAGTACTGGCTGAGGGACGTGGTTCTGCTGAGACGAGTTCTGGACCACAATCGACTGCTAAGCTGCACACCAGAAGCACACAATCCACCCTCATCTTTGTCTCCGGACCAACTCTCTATCTTTATAACAGAATAGTACTGCCTGGTCTTTCCTTCCTACCAAACAAGGCGTGGCCATCAATTGCTGAATATGTACACTAAGCCGGCCAGTAACCTGATGGCTTCTTCCGCAAGTATCCCGGCAAGAAAACACATTACTTTAAAATACCAATGACATTCCGATCTCCACTTAAAAAAAAAACACACACACAACTACTTATGCACTGACTTTCTGATGTCACAAGCATTTTTACCGATTGTGCATTTTCATGTAACTAGAAAAAATCTACACCTGTGGCAAAGCTTTTGTTTTTCAGCACGCTGCGTTTCTTTAAAAAAGTATAAGATTGTAGTATAAGATTGTTATCTACTGAAGGCAGCCTTCAACACATGAGAGAGCGCATGCTACCTGTTGATAACGTTGCCCACTTTGTCGATGCTTGCTCATGTTCCCACGCACTGTCAGAAAGTTAAAAGAAATAAATAAAAGAAAGACCTGCACCATGTTAAATGTGGTTCAGATATGAGTTAGTTAGAAGCCAGTACATCCAGTCGCTCGATTTCGGTTTACGAAAACATAGCTATCGTATTCCGCTACCTCATTATCCTCTTAGTAGAGTACGACTCTCATATTAAATGAAAAGAGACATGCTAAATGGCTTTCTGTTTTTCAACTGCTCTACAAATATTACAAAATATATTCACTTTATTTTGTATCTTTTTATTATAATCACATATCAAATCACAGATAAGAAATCTGAGATGTTCTGCCATTCTACTGTAAATTACAGTTCTAGTCTGCATGGTGTTTAGCTAAAAACTAAAAAGCGAAATAATATTTCCTTGGGCCTCACCAGATTTCTTTTTGTTTTTCCCATATTGAAAGTACAATCAGTTCATTTGTGCTTCATTTTGTTGTTAGTAACCTATCTTCCCGATTTACAGATAAAAATACGGTGATGAGACAAAACGTTACGACTTCTACTGCAAAGCTGAATGCTGCCTTGTGGCACAGCTGACAAGTGTAGCGACAGCAAAAGTACAGAAGCGTGGGATAGAGAAATGGGAAATCATTTTATCTGCAAATTAGAATCCATTGTGACATGCGACTTTGATAAAGGGTAGATTGTAATGGTCAGCTAATGGGAACGAGTATCTCTGAAACAGTGAAGCTGATTGGCTGTTCACATGCAACTGTAGCAAGCATCTATGGAAAGTGATTTGAGGGTGATTAAATCACGAGTAGGCGACAATCGGATACCCATGCCACCTCACAGAATACGGGAGTTGGAGGCTTTCCTGCTCTGCAAAGCAGGACAGTCAGCTATCTGTGACAGGTTTGACGGCAGAGTACAATACTGAAGCATCACAGGTGTTTCGGAGCACATTGTTCAGTATGCGACGGTACCTAACGATTACTGCTAAGTGTAATTGCTCTTCCTAATAACATTCTGTACGAGCAAACCAGTGCCCTCTTTACCCCAGTTACTTGTACTTCCGATACTTGGGCTATGCACAGCTCTGTTTAAAAAGAATGTCTCGATGTAATCATCATAGGGTCGAACCACGCAATCTAGTTTCACGCCCTGCAGCTAATTCGCTGCAAATAATAACCTGCAGCCGTGATACTGCAGTCAAATAGTCTATGCATTAGCTAGAATTGCGATTTACTGAAATACACAGAAATGTAAGATAAAAGATAAAATAATAATTTAATAACAACGGTTCTATTCTAACAACTGTAACTGGTGTAAACGGCACAGAATTTTGCTGCATAATTTTTATTCAAGAAAAGACATCTAAAAAAAAACAGGAAGTGGTCTTACGATATTGAGTTAAACTGCAGACAGAAAATGCCCTTATTAAATGCATAACGTTACATTGAGAGCGTTACGAGTATGGTAGCAAAGCTGAAACAGTTCAGAGTTCTACACGATGATTCACAAATTAACACACACAGTACAAAGAACAATAGCCCATACTGTGTCTATTCTCAGTTCCGTAAGTAAAGCGACAAATGCTAAAATTTTCAACTCTGGAGCAAATTCAAACCTGTCGAAATACAAGTCCCTTCAAAAGTTAAAGTATGGCAGCGGCCTTTCGCCGCCCAGAATCTATCACTTGTACTCCTGAATTCTGCTCATTACCGTAGGCAGGTCTGCCTATATCCAGTACTAGACATAAAGTGTCTCCTTAACTCTTGACTCGAGAAAGTCCCAGTCTCAACTTGCCTCCCGTAGTGTTCTGCAACTGTCTCATTTTCCCCACCAAAAATAGATCTTTCTTATGTGCTACATACAAGATCTGATACATCTGGATCAAACTTCCTGGTAGATTAAAACTGTGTGCTGGACCGAGACTCGAACTCGGGACCTTTGCCTTTCTTGGGCAAGTGCTCTACCATCTGAGCTACCCAAGCACGACTCACTAAACGTCATCACAGCTTCACTTCTTCCAGTACCTCGTCTCCTACCTTCATTCTGGAAACATCTGGAGCACTTTCCCTCGCTAAACTAATATATTACAACAACTTTTAAATAAAGAAATGTTATGAAGATACGCTCACACTCACAACATTCACAGTAAATGCCATGTAAGTTTGCCCATAAATAAATAAGCCAGTATTCTTGCGCAAGTGTGCTCGCATTAAATGACAACCAATTTTTGTTAAATATTATTTAAACAATTATTTATGCCTTCTTGACAGAAGCAACTTTTCCTTATCTTTTCACTTGTGGTGCCTGCTAACATACACGGTTGACCACGTTTAAATTATCACAGTTTTTAGTAGTACTTTTAATCAAGATTTAAATAAAGTTACAGCCAAATAGTAAACCATTCATTAACACTTTCAACACTGCCCTCTTTACACCTGGCACTTGGCTGTAAACTGGCATATTTAATGGATGTTTGAAATTAGATTGCAAAGAACAGAAAAATGACAGGAATATGGTTCTTGCATCACTCAAAAGGAAAAAGTGAGGGCTGTAGATGAATGTGAATTTATTTTAAAATATAAAATACAAATGGGTGTTATAATTAAAAAAAGAAAACAAAAATGTCGATAAAAAAGTTTTACATGATCTCTCTCTTGAGTAAAGACATAATTACTGTATCTCAATTTAAAACAAAATATCACTGGACTGTCTAACTGCAGGTAACTGTAAACTAGAGTATTTTAGTAGTTCAGATGTAGTTAGCCCTTTGTGTGAACATCCTGGAAACACTGTGGGACGTTAAGGCCAACGCCGCAGTCCTAGCACCCCCATCTATTTACCTTCCTGATGCGCTTACCCGTCTCTTTCTTCCCCCTGTCTAAACATACTTTGCAATACCTAGTAGTGTTCACGTTGCTTGCAGTGGGTGGGACCTTCTTTGCAAAGTGCCTTGCAAATGTCCTCTCAATTTGTGAGGATGAAGCGGCTTATTGCTGAAAATTATTTCCGCCCTTCTCAGCCAATTTATTCCCCACTTTGTGAAAAAGTCTATTGGGATACATTCTTCCTAGTCTTCTCTTTATATAAAACAAAACTGTTGACAGTTGACACGATAAACAAGTGGAAAAACAGCTTTTTTCACCACTTCAAATTTTTCGGGCAAACAGACAATAGTTGTAGAACTGATCTGCTCTGTCAACCCCAATTCTTATTGTAATCAATAATAACGTCTGGCCTTACAATTTCTGCTATTCCGCCTTTGGCCCTCACTTTAATACTAGTACAGGAAGACTTATGCTTTGTGGAAAGACAAAAAACATCTCGTTTTGACTTCCACTTCACTGCCAAGAGATGGTGTTTCCTTTGAAAAACGATTTTTTTGTTTCTTTTTGTTTTAGTGTTTTGATTATTCGTCGCAAACTTTTCCTGTTTTTCATTGCAGTTACCACTCCAAGAGCTTTATTTTTCCACAAGATGTCCAAAAGAGATGGACTGGTGTAGTACCTATCCATATAAATGCAATGTCCTTTGCCAAAGTACTGTGACCACAACCTTTTTACAAGGCCCTGGATACTATTGCCAACACTGCCTGCAGAACCTGTATATACACTCCTGGAAATGGAAAAAAGAACACATTGACACCGGTGTGTCAGACCCACCATACTTGCTCCGGACACTGCGAGAGGGCTGTACAAGCAATGATCACACACACGGCACAGCGGACACACCAGGAACCGCGGTGTTGGCCGTAGAATGGCGCTAGCTGCGCAGCATTTGTGCACCACCCCCATCAGTGTCAGCCAATTTGCCGTGGCATACGGAGCTCCATCGCAGTCTTTAACACTGGTAGCATGCCGCGACAGCGTGGACGTGAACCGTATGTGCAGTAGACGGACTTTGAGCAAGGGCGTATAGTGGGCATGCGGGAGGCCGGGTGGACGTACCGCCGAATTGCTCAACACGTGGGGCGTGAGGTCTCCACAGTACATCGATGTTGTCGCCAGTGGTCGGCGGAAGGTGCACGTGCCCGTCGACCTGGGACCGGACCGCAGCGACGCACGGATGCACGCCAAGACCGTAGGATCCTACGCAGTGCCGTAGGGGACCGCACCGCCACTTCCCAGCAAATTAGGGACACTGTTGCTCCTGGGGTATCGGCGAGGACCATTCGCAACCGTCTCCATGAAACTGGGCTACGGTCCCGCACACCGTTAGGCCGTCTTCCGCTCACGCCCCAACATCGTGCAGCCCGCCTCCAGTGGTGTCGCGACAGGCGTGAATGGAGGGACGAATGGAGACGTGTCGTCTTCAGCGATGAGAGTCGCTTCTGCCTTGGTGCCAATGATGGTCGTATGCGTGTTTGGCGCCGTGCAGGTGAGCGCCACAATCAGGACTGCATACGACCGAGGCACACAGGGCCAACACCCAGCATCATGGTGTGGGGAGCGATCTCCTACACTGGCCGTACACCACTGGTGATCGTCGAGGGGACACTGAATAGTGCACGGTACATCCAAACCGTCATCGAACCCATTGTTCTACCATTCCTAGACCGGCAAGGGAACTTGCTGTTCCAACAGGACAATGCACGTCCGCATGTATCCCGTGCCACCCAACGTGCTCTAGAAGGTGTATGTCAACTACCCTGGCCAGCAAGATCTCCGGATCTGTTCCCCATTGAGCATGTTTGGGACTGGATGAAGCGTCGTCTCACGCGGTCTGCACGTCCAGCACGAACGCTGGTCCAACTGAGGCGCCAGGTGGAAATGGCATAGCAAGCCGTTCCACAGGACTACATCCAGCATCTCTACGATCGTCTCCATGGGAGAATAGCAGCCTGCATTGCTGCGAAAGGTGGATATACACTGTACTAGTGCCGACATTGTGCATGCTCTGTTGCCTGTGTCTATGTGCCTGTGGTTCTGTCAGTGTGATCATGTGATGTATCTGACCCCAGGAATGTGTCAATAACGTTTCCCCTTCCTGGGACAATGAATTCACGGTGTTCTTATTTCAATTTTCAGGAGTGTACATCACAGCCGGCCGGAGTGGTAGAGTGGTTCTAGGCGCTACAGTCTGGAATCGCGCGACTACTACGGTCGCAGGTTCGAATCATGCCTCGGGCATAGACGTGTGCGATGTCCTTAGGTTAGTTAGGTTTGAGTAGTTCTAAGTTCTGGGGGACTGACGACCTCAGAAGTTAAGTCCCATAGTGCTCAGAGCCATTTGAACCATGTACATCACAGTTTAGCATA
The DNA here is from genome assembly GCF_023864345.2 of Schistocerca serialis cubense. Taxonomy (NCBI): domain Eukaryota; kingdom Metazoa; phylum Arthropoda; class Insecta; order Orthoptera; family Acrididae; genus Schistocerca; species Schistocerca serialis. The sequence goes on from NC_064639.1 coordinate 505,326,210, forward strand.
TGAGCAGTTGATGAATCGCAGAGAGCATACAATTTTATTTCGAATTTATTGGTTTTTTTTTCATATATACTCTGAAGCTTGCTCTACCTCGAAAGGGACACATTGCCTCATCCATTATCAGATTCATGCCTGGTCGAAAACTAATTTTGCTTTTATTCACAAAGAAATCAAACAAAGGCCTCACTTTGTGAAGTGGGTCGTGCTTTTCTTCGCCTCTGCTAATGAACCTAGCATTTTCATTCAAGTGTAACATCGACAATGTAGCGCAAAATTTTATCGCAACTCAACAATTTACTCGCATATCCTGTCTGCGAAAACGAGTCTGTTGACCAATAATCACTGATTTTCGGCAATTTGACGACACACATATGCAAAACAATACTGAGAGACCAGTAAATCTCTTGCAATTTTACTGTAGACCACTTATGCCAAACAGAGTTTATTTTCAGGCTACCTTTGCGTTTCATTGCCGTAATAACGTTTCCAGGGTACCGATTCGTTTAACTTTTGATGTGCCGAATAAGGTCGTCATCAAAGAAATAACTAAAATATTGTAGCTCCTCAGTGGCATCTGAAAAATGCTATGCTACGCCGATTACTTCCTGGAAATCCGGCAGTGCTGGCTGATCGTCTGGTTCCGAACAATCTTGCTCTTTGTGGTCAGTGAGGCACACACGACCAGGTACCACAGATGGTGAGTGGTGGTCTGTACCACTGTCTGCATAGATAAAAAATAATGCTAAGATTGGTACTAAAAGGTACTAAATGCAAGTGAAGTAATGAACACTATAATGAACACTACTGACAGTACAAGATGCGGTAATGAACTCTTCACTTTATAAACAATTGAGACATATACATACCTGAATCATCACTTTTACTTTCGTCTGGAGAGTACGAATCCTCTTTGTCAAAATCGTCAGTTTCAGATCCTGCATCTCTATAAAGAATATCTAAGATCTCTGCCTCCATCAACTCGCTGCGCGATATTTTCACGATCGTAAACACCTGTGGATGAACTGCAGGTAACTTCGTCTTTGCAGTGCTCACAACCACTCCCAGGATGAGATAGCCGATAAGTGCTTGCCTCTTGCGGAAGAAGAATGAAATACGTCCACATTAGTTGACTAAACTGCTCCGGAGACGCGCTAAACGCGCTTACAGAGCCAAATAAAGGCTCGCCCGTACGGTATACGGGCGCCGTCGTCAACGTCAGGGCGGCCGCGCTCGTGTGGCGTACGGGCACCGTGCTGTAAGTGTTAAATACCTACACAAGTATAGCAACGTGAGGTATTGATTCTGTGTTCATTTTCTGTGTAAATGTGGAGAATACGATGTTCTGAAAAACATTTACATAGTAAAAAAAGGTATAAAAGACGTCGGAAATCAATACATAAAACAGATACAGGAACGTAGCTTTCACGGAAGATAGCTGTAGTGCAGTGCTATTCCCTGAGATATTGTTTGTTGAAATCGCTTAAAGAGTTTAAAAGATGTTAATTCAGAGGTTCTGTGTGTGAATGTCTATTGACTGTGAGATTTAGCTCCTTTAGTTTTAAATATATTGACTGTGAGATTTAGCTCCTTTAGTTTTAAATGTATTGAAATACTGTAGTGTCTCCAGATGCACCTGCTTTTCCTGAGATCGCTGATGTATTCAGATTTGCATTAATATTTGAGTGTAAATTAATATAGACTCTCAAAGAGTTATACGAAACCATCTTTCAGTTTGTCTGACACTCCGCCATTTCTTGGAGCATTGTCTGTCCTCTTAAGCATCAAAATTCCCCGTACCAGATTTGCCCGTTTCCACCCACGTGCTCCTTTTCTCTGTACCTGCACTCGCCTGGACTGGTCGCCCAGTCGGACCGGTCGCGGCTTGTCCTGAGCCATTGAGCCCACTAGCGTTCAGTTGTACATCAAATGCACCTTACCTCGCAGCAGTTCTAGGCGGCCAATTCGCTCACCTACATACTCGTAACATCACAAGCACAGGCTATTTATTGAACATAGGACACCGCAGCAGGGGAACTCAACGTTTTCCTATATTTATCCAGCTACATAGTTAATCACGATTGCAGCGTAGACCGTTTATCAATGAAAACGTCGCGTGGGCCGATGAACCAAGTTTCTGGGAGTGTATGAGTCTACTATTAGTCAGGCTTACGGCTGCTCCAAATACATACTGTTCCACGGAGGCATGGCCATGTGGCCAGTATTATGCTAGGAGTAACAATGGACCTGTGGTAGCAATCTAAGGCACATGACAGCTGTGGACCACATGAACATTGCTGTGAACCATCTGCATCCCATAATGTTCGATGTCTGCCCCAACAGTGATGGCATCTTCAGTGTTACAAGGCTAGATTCGTTCTACAGTGGTTTGAGAATCATAATAGTGAACTCACGTTGATATCTTGGAGACCAAATTCGAATAATGTGAATCGAATGGAACATATTTGGGACGCTATTGGGCGCCAGCTTCACGCCCACAAACCACCAGTCTTTAATGTAGGAACTGCGTCACCTGTGTGTGTAGTTCTGCTGCCAGATACCACTGGAAACGTAGCACTGACCTGTAGAATGCGTGCCGTGTGAAATCGCTGTGTACTGTGCTTCTAAAGTGTACCAACGCACTATTAAGCAGGTGGTCATGATGTTTTGTCTCTTCAGTGTATATGTAAACTGACGAGCCAAAACATTATGGCCACCTCTTTAATAGCTTGTTTGTCCGTTTTTGGAACGAAATACATCAGTGATTCTGCGCATCAGGGATCCAACAGTTTGTTGGTAGGTTTGTCGAAGTATGTGGCTTTACACGCACAGGTCATGTAATTCGCGTAAATAATGGGCGGCTGATTTGCATACGCAGTGTTGGCACTCTATGGCGACCCAGATAGATTCCATAGGATTTGCATCGCCGATACATCAACATGAGTCTGCTACAATTCTCAAGCCCTGTATCAAGATTCTGGCTCTGAGACAGGGATACTAGTACTACTGAAAGACGACATCGCCATCAGAGAAGACATCAAGCATGAAGGGATGCAGATGGTTCGCAGCTGTAAGTGTGTCTTCAATTACCACCACAGGTCCCATGCAAGAGCAAGAGAACGTCTTCCATACCATAATACTGGTTCCATCAGCCTGCGTCCGTGGTGCGCTGCATGTTTCGAGCCGCTATTCACCTCGATGACAGCGTTTTTGGAGACGAGCAGAGACTTAGTGTAGCAAAAATGGGATTCACCCGAAGAGCCGACAGCTTTCCATTGATCGACGGTCAAACCCCAATGGTGCCGTGCCCACTACAATTGTAATTCAACATGTCGTTGGGTCAACGTATGAAGACGTAAAGGCCGTCTGCTACGGAGCTTCATGTTCAACGCTGTACAATGAACGGTGTGCTCTGAAACACTTGCGCGTGCACCAGCATTGTGTTCCTTCGGTAGAGATGCCACAGATCACCTTCTATCCTACCTTACAGAGCAGACAAGCCTTCGAACACCACGTTCTGTGAAGATTCGTGGACGCCCACCCACTTAATGCCTAGGTATAGTTTCACTGTCCCTCTGCCGTAGTTGATCACGCCAGTAGCACATGAACATTCGCCCAACTTCGGCATTTTCGAGATACTCGTTCACCGGTTCTGCAGAATCGTCGCTAGGGTGATCCACCATCCGTGTCTGCTCCGCATACATACATTTGTTACTGCGTCCATGACCCACAACCCCACCAGGAGCATCCAGTGGTCATAATGTTTTGGCTGATTAGCGTGTATCGCCGTTGAGTATTTGATGTTTTTTCTTTTACAGAGCGGATGTTGTGGGCGCAGATGATGCTGGTGGCCTCGGCTGGTCTTTGACAGGATCAGCCCTCGCCAGTGCTGGAGCGCCTTCTGCTTCTGACGTTGGGAGAGCGGGCCTTCTCACGGGGCCCACTGCTCGTGATGGACTATGCGGCGGCGCCTGGACTGTTGACGCCACTTCTTCGCGTCGTGCAGTATCCTGTTCTCCTGTTTCGTACACCTGTTCTCCGTGTCGTTAGGGAAGGTCTCTCTTCCGAACCTGTAACGGGCAGTATTGTTATCCTGCGTGACGAAGTGGGCTTCAGTTCAACGTTGCAGAGTTTCCTGGAGACGTCCCAGAAGTGTTCACGTCACTGGACGCTACGCACTATGTTTCTGATCATCTTCATTTCAACTGACAGACAGCGATGGGACTATGAGTACTCCTTGCACCAAATCCTCGATAAAAGTCACGTACTGGACGCCTCTGTCTTGGTACTCGATGTTAATCCCCAACCAGTATTTGAGAAGACAAGTAGGGCAGCGACACTGTACACTTGGCTTCGAAACCCGTCGTACACAAACTGTACAGGCGCTTCCGGGCGTCTGACTGTTATTGGCCACTGGGATCTGACAGGTAGCCCCAATACAAAATTTCCAACAGTAGTGTTACCTAGAAAACTAGCGAGAACTGTAGAAACATGCCCACTGACTGCATTGATCTATCCTTATGTACCACTCACCATGATTCAGAAAAATGAGAGTGGCAAAGAGTATTTTGTGGGCTATGAAGTATCAATGCTGCAGCTTGTAGCAAAGATTCGCGGTTTTCCACTGAGACTGATTGATTCTGGTAAAGAACGCCCAGCATTTGGAAGGCTTCTGGACAATGGGACGTGGGGTGGAGTTCCTGGTGATCTCGCTGCTGCTGGCGCAGACCTCGTGCTTGGAGGTTTGCCTGTGGCTATCTGCGATTCGAGCCCACTGGAATCCACCGCCAGCTATACACGACAAGGGGTCATGTGGTTCACACCGCGTCCACAGAGAATTCCTGGCTGGTATTCCGTGTTTTCAGGGGCACCTGCAGAGGTCATATTCATCATGATGGCTCTGAATGTAGTCATCAGTTTGATAATTTGGACTGCATCGTCCAGTCGAGGAGTACGGGAGTACAGCGACTACGATGACAGCTGCTTCGCCACATTCTCCGTTTGCTTATCTGTGTCAGTCAAAGAACCCTTCGTCATTAGCGCCAGGGTGGCATCCCTCAGCTGGATTTTATTTTCAACGGCAATGCACGCCTCAGTCTCGTCGGTCATTACAAGTCACTTATCACATCCGTTCTTCAGCAGCGCAATTACAGACGATGAGGAACTTGTACAGTCGGGGCTACGAGGAGCCTCTTTAACCTCCATAGCCGAGTTCTATCCCAGTTTTCAGAAACCTGGCTCAATCAATATCACCGAGATATGCACGTCATTCGATGACTGTGCTCGGCGCATTGCGTACGATAGAGACGTAGCTGTGCTCGCACCCGATGCAGGCTTCAAGTATATTGGGAGAACCAAATATCACGACGAGCTGGGCGCCCCGCTCTTCACTCCTCTAAGAGACCGCGTCATCTCCAGCCCTATAGCGATGGTGCTCGCCAAAGGCAACCCTCTGGCGGCCGTGATCAGCGACACGATCCTGCGCATTGTGGTGGCCGGTTTGCTGCAGTACAACAGCCAACCATCGGCTATCGGGGCAGTTCCTGACACCAACAACGACAAGGAGTTCCTCTCATTTTACTTTGCAGTTTATTTCACGGCGATGGTGATTTGGGTCGTAGTCTTGTTAGGCGAAGTAACTTTCAAGAAGTGGTACCACAGGATCAACCGCACGAACAGTAGACGACGACTGAAGGGAATTAAAAGCGCTCCTAGTAATGAGGTTCAACATGGAGGCAGATTTAGGATAGGAGCTACACTCCTGGAAATTGAAATAAGAACACCGAGAATTCATTGTCCCAGGAAGGGGAAACTTTATTGACACATTCCTGGGGTCAGATACATCACAAGATCACACTGACAGAATCACAGGCACATAGACACAGGCAACAGAGCATGCACAATGTCGGCACTAGTACAGTGTATATCCACCTTTCGCAGCAATGCAGGCTGCTATTCTCCCATGGAGACGATCGTAGAGATGCTGGATGTAGTCCTGTGGAACGGCTTGCTATGCCATTTCCACCTGGCGCCTCAGTTGGACCAGCGTTCGTGCTGGACGTTCAGACCGCGTGAGACGACGCTTCATCCAGTCCCAAACATGCTCAATGGGGGACAGATCCGGAGATCTTGCTGGACAGGGTAATTGACTTACACATTCTAGAGCACGTTGGGTGGCACGGGATACATGCGGACGTGCATTGTCCTGTTGGAACAGCAAGTTCCCTTGCCGGTCTAGGAATGGTAGAACGATGGGTTCGATGACGGTTTGGATGTACCGTGCACTATTCAGTGTCCCCTCGACGATCACCAGTGGTGTACGGCCAGTGTAGGAGATCGCTCCCCACACCATGATGCCGGGTGTTGGCCCTGTGTGCCTCGGTCGTATGCAGTCCTGATGGTGGCGCTCACCTGCACGGCGCCAACACGCATACGACCATCATTGGCACCAAGGCAGAAGCGACTCTCATCGCTGAAGACGACACGTCTCCATTGGTCCCTCCATTCACGCCTGTCGCGACACCACTGGAGGCGGGTTGCACGATGTTGGGGGGTGAGCGGAAGACGGCCTAACGGTGTGCGGGACCGTAGCCCAGCTTCATGGAGACGGTTGCGAATGGTCCTCGCCGATACCCCAGGAGCAACAGTGTCCCTAATTTGCTGGGAAGTGGCGGTGCGGTCCCCTACGGCACTGCGTAGGATCCTACGGTCTTGGCGTGCATCCGTGCGTCGCTGCGGTCCGGTCCCAGGTCGACGGGCACGTGCACCTTCCGCCGACCACTGGCGACAACATCGATGTACTGTGGAGACCTCACGCCCCACGTGTTGAGCAATTCGGCGGTACGTCCACCCGGCCTCCCACATGCCCACTATACGCCCTCGCTCAAAGTCCGTCAACTGCACATACGGTTCACGTCCACGCTGTCGCGGCATGCTACCAGTGTTAAAGACTGCGATGGAGCTCCGTATGCCACGGCAAACTGGCTGACACTGACGGCGGCGGTGCACAAATGCTGTGCAGCTAGCGCCATTCGACGGCCAACACCGCGGTTCCTGGTGTGTCCGCTGTGCTGTGCGTGTGATCATTGCTTGTACAGCCCTCTCGCAGTGTCCGGAGCAAGTATGGTGGGTCTGACACACCGGTGTCAATGTGTTCTTTTTTCCATTTCCAGGAGTGTACTTTCAACACTCCTGCTAGTTCGACAGTCTAGGTACATTGTTCCTTCTTTGTATCAGTTACAGCAGGGAGCAATAGCTTTATACTAAAGATAGCGGGCTGGAAACAATAAGTAAATACCTTCCTCCTTCAGATGATATGAAGGTGTATCTACAATGGAGAAAATGGAGGACAAGAACTTTCTCTGCTATCAGTGACCTAATAGGAAACAGTACCACAGGCTTTTGCGTTCTTTTCCGTATCTTTGTAGTTTCATATCAACGACGCAATAGAGAAAATAAAAGTTTTACACGAAGAAAATTCAAAGTCTTCATTTTAATATAATATTTCGAAGTATTTCAATCAAAGATAGCAGCCACTCATTACTACCATAAATAAGCTTGCGTACGGAGTGACGTGATGAGGTTCAAAATGGTTCAAATGGCTCTGAGCACTATGGGACTTAACTTCTAAGGTCATCAGTCCCCTAGAACTTAGAACTACTTAAACCTAACTACCGTAAAGACATCACACAATCTATGCCCGAGGCAGGATTCGAACCTGCGACCGCAGCGGTCGCGCGGTTCCAGACTGTAGCGCCTAGAACCTCTCGGCCACTCAGGCCGGGTGACGTGATGAGGAATGGTACCACAGGCTTACATGGAGAATGAAGACGGGAGGCAGTACTGGATATCTGAGAGCCTCTAAATGTTTTATCAAACACCGCCGTAGCTGCTGTCGTCAAAGCGCGATGCTACGTCGATGGTCGGTCTAACTTTGTGTCTTAATGACGGAAAATCTTCGGTATTAAGGGGAGGTTTACTATGTTTACCCCGAAAAAAGCATGTTCTTTGAGAATTTTTTTTCTCGGAGTGTTAAATTTGGTCAAAATGGTTATTGATATTTCCTCTACAAACTGTAATTTTTTCGATGGGAAATGTCGAAGAGCAAATGCGGAAGAGCCGTCGGAACGAAATAAAATTTCGATGTAGACCTCCACGCGTGATATGTCACAGGTCAGCCGGCTCGTCTGAAATCAAAACTGAGTTGACTTTAGCGAAGTATATAAGATTCTTTAGGAGTTGTACCTCGCTTAAGTTATTTGGACCATAGAAAACAAAATGGCGGCCATTTGAAAAAAATAGGGCTCTTTTCATCGATTTTTCGACTTCGTCGGCGAAGTAAAAATATTTATAGTTGATGGATCGGAATAAAAGTGGTACAATTCCTAGACAATTTAGTTAGCTTCGTCGGAAACAAAGAATCATGCCAATCGGTTCAGTAGATTTGAAGTTACCATACCGCGCGATAAAGAAAGTCATTTCGAGAAAAACGAGTTTGAAATTTTGACTACATATAAATGCAATATATGCAATCTGCTATTCCGGGTCCATAAACTAGACCTTCCTTTTCGTCGTAGAGTGCGTTCTGCTCGATCTGGGCAATCTTCCGCTGCTCCAGAGCCGCTCGCACGGCCGGCGACAAGCGGTTTTCGGCCGCTTGAATCCGGTGGTCGTCCGAATGCTTGGCGAACTGCGTCGAATAGAGTCCCATGGTGACGTCCATCATTGTCATAGTCTTCAGAATAGCTGAATACCCTTCGTTGAAGCTGCTCACTGCCAGGAAAGACGCAACGTCCACAGTCTTCGCACCAGAATGCAAATGCTTGGGAGCTAACTTCCAAACACACATGTTCAAACTTTCATTTCAATTTTGTGTGTTTCCTCCCAAGCACCGGTACAATAACTCGTCCTCCGAAAGGTTCTCGTAGATCGGATGAATCACTTTTTTAACTTCTTTGGAGAGCGGCTGGTCGTGTTGATATTCGTCCAGATGTCCGGTAGCCTCTACAATGCGCCACTTGCACCAACTAGTTTCTCCAGCCGGACAGTTTTGGTGTCGTGGGTGGTCATCCGTCTAACACTTGTGGAAATACGTTGCCCAAATTGCCTTCTTCATCTGTTCCTCCGAATTGGAATGCAGTTGGATTGCCAAGTCGTAGTACGTCGTAAGCTCCTTGATCACTTTATCAGTTTTAGTCATGGGCAAGCACATAAAATAATTTTTCACGGTTACAAAATTCCCGAAAAAAACTGGTACGTGAAAAAGGCCGATTTCAGGCAGGTGCATTTTTTTCTTCAACCGCGAAGAACAAACATTTCCGTTCCGTATTCAGAAAAACCGTTTCAGAGGTGGATTCTAAAAGCTTTTATGGATCCAAAAATGCAATTTAAAAAAATATATTTTTTGAACCAAAAGATAGTAAACCGCCCCTTAACTCAGAAAAATCTTTGCCGCTAAGTCTGCTTAATTCTGTTGTCCGTATCTCGCACGCGAATCTTTTCAGGAGGTAATTTCCATCGACGTGCGTTTTTATCACATTATCTCAGCCTAAAAGTGTGCAGCTGAGCTACAGGAGAAGTGTCAGTGTGACGATGTGTATGTGAGTTCCTTCGGAACAACAGCACACAAACTCCCTGGAGTTACCACAAAGATTTAATGGTTCACAAAATGCAAGCACATTGTTCAAATTCTCATGACATAGTAAAACCTCACTTCGCATTGAGAATTATTTCCGCAACATGAACTGAACAAAAAAAGTTATGACGCCGCAGCAAATGTTTTTATATTAAAAAGCCGGCCGGAGCGGCCGTGCCGTTCTAGGCGCTACAGTCTGGAGCCGAGCGACCGCTATGGTCGCAAGTTCGAATCCTGCCTCGGGCATGGATGTGTGTGATGTCCTTAGATTAGTTAGGTTTAATTAGTTCTAAGTTCTAGGCGACTGATGATCTCAGAAGTTAAGTCGCATAGTGCTCAGAGCCATTTGAACCAATTTTTTTATATTAAAAAATCATTGTTCTTTACAGAGACAAGCTTTCAGAAATTACTCTACTACAATCTATAATAAAAGTCTTGAGAGAAGTTTCCACCTCCCCACCTCCAGTAAGCGGGCGTGGTGGCGTGAGCTCCTAACCTGCAGACGATGTACCACAGTTGTGGCTGCAGCCCGAGGCCTGTGAGTAGCGACAGCATGTGGCACTTGCCGGATGTAAATCGGCGCTCATCTGTCACCTAAACCAAACAAACACATTTCAGATGTTTTTGATTATATCCGAAATTGTTCTCACAGTAACTGCCATGCCATCTGTTAACGGGCCTGAAAATGTTTTAAAAACGACTTATTCTGTGAGTTGTCTTTCCGAATCGTGTATCTAGTGCACAAACGGATCATCACCGAAGAACGGTAGTTCGAGTGACTACAATCCTATACCAATTAACCAACAAACTAAAGAAACTATTGCTTCTCCTGCAGGAGACGTATAACAAGTAGTCTGAGCTGCCAAAGCATAGCTCGCATTCACCAGTGCGCTGTTGTCATTGTCCAGACTTCCGTAACAAAACAGGTGTAAAGATACACTCCATGGGCAGTATTTACACTGACGTGACGAAAGTCATGGGATGGCAAAAAAATGGTTCAAATGGCTCTCAGCACTATTGGACTTAACATCGAAGGTCATCAGTCCCCTAGAACCTAGAACTGCTTAAACCTAACTAACCTAAGGACATCACACACATCCATGGCCGAGGCAGGATTCGAACCTGCGACCGTAGCGGTCGCGCAGTTCCAGACTGTAGCGCCTAGAACTGCTCGGCCACTGCGGCTGGTCATGGGATATCAAGACGCACATACAGGGGATGGGCAAAATAATGTGAACAGTGGTAGTAATGAGATGGTTGTGTTTGATGGTCAACAACGCAGGTAAGGCACGTGTCGCACTGGACTGTGTGTGTTGAGTACGGGTTGTTTACCAGTAGTGCACACTTCGTATTTGCATTCAGAGGGCGAAGGGGAAGTGCAGTAAAAGACCTGAGCTCCAAAGAGGACAGACTGTGGGGGCCCGATTAGTTGGATCATCAATAACCAAGACAGCTAACTTATTGAATATTTCAAGAGCAACTATTTCAACAGTCATGACAACCTACACAAAACTTGGGAAGACATCATCTTGTAAACGTAATAGTGGGCGCAAATCAAAACTAAATGACAGAGATCGTCTTACGCAAACGCGTATTGTGTAAAAACAATACAGAACTACGGCTGCTAAAGTGACTACAGAGATCAATAACCATCTTGGAGACCCCGTATCTATCTACACTGTCCGCCGAGAACTCTGTAAAGTGAATATTCATGGACGAGCCGCTATATCGAAACCATTAGTGACGACAAACAAAAGAGAGAAGCGTACAACATGATGTCAAGAGCATAAATCCTGAGCGGCTGATCAGTGGAAACACGTCATTATGGTCCGACAAGTCAACATTTTCGTTATTTCCAACTTCGGGCCGGATTAACGTCTGTAAAACGCCAAAAGAAGCCTACAATCCTTATTGCATGATTCCAACAGTTAACTATGGAGCTGGAAGTATGATGGTGTGGGCAACCATATCATGGTACTCTGCTGGTTCCATCATTACTCTCAAAGGCCATGTTAAGCCAACGATTATGTGAACATTTTAAGTGATCAGGTGCACCTCATGATTCAAATGCTGTTCCCCAACAATGATCCCATATTTCAGGAGAATAATGCACCCATTCACAAAGCCAGGACAGTAAAATCGTGGTATGAGGAGCATGCAACTAATCTGTAGCGTCTTCCCTGGCCAGCACAGTCTCCGGACTTTAACATTATCGAACCCTTTTGGGAGGTATTGGAGCGCAGTCTACGAAACAGATTTCCACCTCCCTCGTCACTACAGAAGTTGGAAGACGTTCTGATCGAAGAGTGGCATAACATCCCACTGGAGACTACACAGTCATTATACGCCAGTATTCCAAGAAGAATCAAAGCTGTATTACGGGCAGTTTTGGATGTCCAAACCCTTATTAATAAACCATTCCCAAGTAAGTACACCTGTTCACATTATTTTGTCTATCCCCTCTGCATAGCTAGCGGCAGTATCGCGTACACAAAGTATAAAAAGCCTGTGCGTTGGCGGAGCTGTCATTGGTACTCAGGTGATTCATATGAAAATGTTTCCGACGTGATTATGGCCGCACGATGGGAATTCAGAGGCTCTGAACGCCGAATGGTAGTTGGAGCTAGACGCATGGGACATTCCATTCGGAAATCTTAAGGGCACTCCACATTCCGAAAATCACAATATCAAGAGTGTATCGAGAATATCACATTTCAGACATTACCTCTCACCACGGACAATGGAGTATCCGATGGCCTTCACTTAACGACCGAGAGAACTGCCGTTTGCGTAGAGTTGTCAGTGCTAACAGACAAGCAACACTGCCAGACGTAACCGCGGAAATCTGCGTGGAACGTACGACGAATGCATCTGTTAGGACACTGTGGCGAAATTATGCGTTAATGGGCTATGATAGCAGACGATCGACGTGAGTGCCTTAGTTTTTCATCGCTTGCAGCGACTCTCCTGCGATCGGACGGCCCCAGACGACTGAAAAACCGTGACCTGGTCAGGTGAGTCCCGGTTTCAGTTGGTAAGATCTGATAGTAGGACTGTAGTGTGGCGCAGACCCCATGACGCCATGGACCCAAGTTGTCACCAAGGCACTGTGCAAGCTAGTAGTGGCTCCATAATAGTGTGGACTGTGTTTGAATGTTATAATGAACTAGGTCCTCTGGTCCTAATGAACCGATCACCGACTGGAAATTTTTATGTTCGGCTACTTGAAGACCATTTTCCACCATTCATGGACTTCATGTCCCCAAACGAAGATGGAATTTTTCTGGTTGAGAATCCCGATATCCTGGGCCAAAATTGATCGCCATTGGTTTGACAAAAAATTCTGAACAATTCGAGCGAATGATTTGGCAGCCCAGATCGACTGACATGAAACCTATTGAACAGGCATAGCCAAGAAGTCAGTTGGTGCACAAAATCTTGCAACGGCAACACTTTCGCAATTATGGACGGCTATAGAGACAGCATGGCTCAACATTTCTGTATGGGATTTCCAACGACTTTTTAACTCCATGCCAAGTCGGGTTACTACGCTAAGCCGGGCGAAAGGAGATCCTACACGATATGAGGAGGTATCCCATTTGTCACCTGACAGAGCACAACACCCGGCACGCGGGCATTCGATCGTGTAGTGAAATCAGGAAGTAATCACTACTGTAACCGAAACAAACTAGTGGCCTAGCCCCATGTGTCAAGCCGCAGAAAGAAGCGAAACAAGGAACTTAGAAGGATATATTCCTGCTGAATGTTGGTACTAAATTCGCCTATTTCCGATTCCGTCATCTTAGTTCACAAAAAGAAACTGTTGAAATAGCTCAATGAGGACTTCGTTACTCAGTGTTAGTTCTACGTAATACAGTTTGAAAATTTGATGACTAACACTCTGTTTATCGTACACGTAACATAGATATACACATTATATTTCTACGTAATACGTGTTACGAGACTGGATCCAATTTTTCGCGCAACTCCGAGATTTAAATAAGGACTCACCAATGTGAATAATCACTAGCAACTATAGCAGCAAAACAAAAATTTAAATTTATAAGTAATTCGTAAGGATGATGAATGATTGGCAAATAATAATTCTACGTCGTTTAGTACAATTTTTAAAATGGAAGAAATGTACGGTATAACTCCGTCAATACGTTCTTTCACGATACGTCTTCCGGTAATATCACCCACCCTTCCGTATCTGAATAAGAAAATTCCCGACTATGTTTCGTGCATTAATTTTGGATGATTTGGTATTCCTTGGTTCGGCTGTAGCCACGAAAACGCAGCACACGGCCTCGAGATTTTCTGCTAACTTTTTTCATAGCTGTCTTTGTACTCTCGAATAAAAGATTTTGCACATTCTGAAATACAGTAGGTGTATTGGAAACATCGCTGTATAATTTGATGCATCGTCATATCATTTATACCGCCATAGAATATATTTCCTCGGAAAAATATCAATGTGGTTTTTTTTAATTTTCATCACTAATACAAATTACGGAAAAATTAAGTTTTCGGATTGATCTTTCACGACCAACGTCTGTTTAGTTGGGCAGTTTGCAGACCGCAACAGCTAGTACCGACTTTAGGTAGCAACAGAATTTCTGGCTGTAGTTTCAAGTTTCTGTTTGCCTCAGCATCGAATATGAAGCAATTCAGAGTTATCCTGCAACACAACCGCTCGGTCCGACTCGTACTACTTAATCTCGTCATGTGTTTGGTAAACGCTTGGCACTTTGGCGCGCATTTCAGCCATAAACAGTTTGTACGACAAACAAGTGATTTCACCAACAGCTACGGAATCTCTTTTAGAACTATAAACTAATCTCTCAAATATTCGCCAGGAAATAGTTGGTCAGAACGGACTGAGCTTGATCGTTACTTGATCACAGAGTTTCGTGACGGTAAGTAATGTTGTATATAACAGCTAATAAATCTATTATCTTAAAAACACAAAGGTAAAAGAAGTAGAGATCATTTGTTATGTGCATCCTTTAAAAGTTATTGCAATCTGTTATGAAAAATTTTTAAATCGTCCTGAAATATATAAATCGCGACAGCAATTAATAAGTCTCAATTCAAAATAAGTATTATACGGAATACAGCATCAAGGGAAATAAGACAACCGTCCGTTTCTGAGAGGATATTCTTCTTATTTTCACCTCATCAGATGTTTACATTTACTTACGCATTGTGAACATTGTTTCTTCACTTAGGACACTTTACAATAACTGTCTTAAAAACTCCCGCTGCAGGATACTACAACAGCGTTAGTAAAGAGAAAATATTCACGACACATAAATAAATGTAAATATATGAAGATGGGACGGCAGGCTCTTGAAATTCCATCACGGAGAAATAAACATATATAAAAGCAACTGGTTGCAGCTATTTCACTATATATTACCTCCAGCTTCAACAGATTCAGTGCTCTAATACGTCAAAAATGTACAAGATTTATGTTAGTATGGAAATATCCGACAATGCGTCCCAGGCGGACTACAGTGTGAGTGCCTTGCTCTCCCTCAAATTTCTTCCAAGAGCCAGATTAAAATAAATCATAGGGTGGATTCGGCCACTTACTGTCAGTTGGCAAGCCGTGTTTTACAGTCTTCACATCCTCTCGCCAACGATTCCTTTGTTGTCCTGTGTTCTCTGCCACTCATTGTTTAACACCAACTTCTGATGTCTTTATCACCTGTCAGTTACAATGCACAAAGTATGGTGTTATTATCTTGGGTAATTGAAATATATTTTTTCTGTAAGCAGCCCTTCTTCCTCCTTTATATATAAAAGAGCTGAATTGTGAAATGAAATATGTATCAAGAATCGCTCCTGACTCTCAAACATAAAAAAAGTTCGTCTCTTCCAAGAAGCACATCAGTCCTGGTCTTGTGATACTGCACTGTTTAAAAAGTTCACAAAGTAAAGGTCTTTAAGTCTTCTAAAATAAAAAGAGGGAAATACACTGCTAACTTAACTCACATTCACTGGTAAATTAAAGTGATATTCCTTCATATGTCAATTTAAATTAATTAGCGTTTTTGCAACAATTTTTTCGTATTTTGGATGTGAAAGCATCTTTGAACATTCAATCTTTCTCGTTTGTACATGATCCAACAAGATTTGTTACTGTCCATCGCTGTTGTACATGTTGTCCAAAAAGCTTTGTAAAGCTATTTCATTTCGCAGTTAGACACTCAATTGAACCCATCCTGAGTACGTTACCTATGAAGTTTATTCTCACTGGTTGTTAACATGATGGCATTCTTATTCCTAACATATTTCCAAATTTTGCAATGATTGCAGCACACGAATTTATGTCCAGTTCAATTTACTAGCTAAAACTTTGCTGTATGGGAGTTGGTTTTAGTTTAATTTTACGTTTATTGTTGACTGCCTTATACTGTGTTACTATTTAATAAGATTCTAAGATTTGATTCCTAATATTTTTCCATACAGTGAAGCAGTCCCTTTCACAGAGTTTCATTTCTATGCAGGATATGGTTACCAATGCATAGTGATCAATTTTGGTCCAACGCAATGGAAGGGTTCGTCGTTTGTTCAGAATGGGAAGTCGACATTGTCTGCCCATTTTTTTGGTCGAAAACGTGCTGCAATGACAGAATCGAGGTGCATGATCTGCAACCTTTTGCAAACGATTTTACAGAAACTATTCACTAAAAAAACATATTTGATGTACTTATAGCTTCGTTTCGTTAATGGCCATACTTCTTGTGTTATCTGCATTTTTTACACTGATTGAAATTCGAAAGAGTTTGCAACAAACATTAAAGATCTCTATGATTTTGTGTTTTGTGCATGTTACATAATATGCTGCTGCATATGAAATTTAGATAACATACTGAATTTTTCTTTAGATTCAGGTGGACATCTCTATCTATCAACAATCTCAAGAAAATTGATCTTACGTAGCACAATCGTTTGCAATCTCACTCACCAGGAATGAAGCCAGAATGAAATATCCACAGTATGCCTGAGATTTCACAAATGGTTTGGGGCATCAAAATGGTATTTTGGCAAATGATATCACGTAAAGAGGGGAGTATTTTGCTGTACGTTTAGTATGCAAAACTTCATTATCTACTCTACTGTTCCACTAACTACAGGCTTTTTCGTGAAAGAATTTTATTTTTAAGGGCTATCGATAACTGGTGAAACAATAAATGGTCAGGATTTTCGAACAACATGAGTGAAGACATTAGACAGTGATTTTCGTAGAAGGATGTACTTCTCCATAAGCTATTGACCCTACTTTTCGTCTGTTTCTCACGTAAGAAACCACTATTTCAGAATTCTCTCACATTTCCATCATCAGGACATGTTAGTGAGATGACATAGTGTAAACTACGCTATTTTGGCAAAACAAGCATGGCTGCGAGACAACTGAGGGTTTTACTTGAAATTTGCCAATCATTGCACTTCTCTGATTGTTAAAAATGGTTAACAAGCCAGCCGAAAATAAATCGCTGCTTTTGTTGCATTTTCAGCGAACTCAGCATTTCTTCTACAGTGTCTACCTGTGAACCCTGCTACTACATTCTCCCCACACGTGCCCTGCTAATGCTCATGTACAGGCCATATTAGTCTGTAAGCTCCGTACTAAAGGTTGTATACCACTAGTATATAATTCTCAGTAAATTTCTTCAGAAATTGAACAGTGTGTTACTTTCTATACACTGTTTAGTTCCGAATCACATCTACATACATAATCCAATTCTAATTTTTTATACAAAACTATTAAGCAGAATGTTTTATTAGGGTCCGAATTCTTAAATAAGAATTACGTTACTGGATTCAATTTCTTTTTGTGGAGCTGTATGTTTCTGTTATGAGCGCAGCCAGGCACTGGGCTATAATATTTTTAATAGGCAGACTCCTTTGCAGTGTTTCTTGTATCACTGGGGAAAAGTGATCCTTAGCTTATTGCCCCTCCACATCAACCAACAACACATCTTCTGACATTCAGTGTCGAAACTATAAATACTGCAGCACAGTGGTTTATTTTCCAAACAGCATACATAATTATTAATTCAATATCCATAGCTTATTAAGTTTCCTTGGAACATATTCTCTTATTATTGCAGGGAGTATACTGTTTTTCTTGTCCACTTAACTTTCGTTGTGTCTTGTGAATTTTCCGTAATATATAGCCTTAACTGTTCTTAATTTTTGTTTGAATCTTGCTTGATCAAAGGAATTATAGCCAATTCTTACTACCAGAAATTGCGATTTCTGATCATTAAACCTGACCCCTGTTGCCTTAGAAAATAGGGTTATTCTATTTCATACTGCTGTTGAAGATAAAGTAAACACCATTCTCATAGTTTTGACACTGTCTTGTCGTCAAAACTCTCAGTCCTTGAAGCTGTGAGTGCAAATTTCTGAAGGGCAGCTGTACACTTATCGCCTAAAGCAGGGACGACCGTGATTTCTGGAAGCTTTCAGAGTTCTTGTTTACGTGCAGATCGCTGTCACCTGAGTGCACACTCCCCCTCCCCGCTCCCTGCCATGCCATACGAAGCTCTTTGACATGGTAACGGTCCAATCTGACTTATCGAAACCAACCCAGAAATTTTTCACCCAGGAAGAACACACCGAAAGAAATGCACTGTCAACACTTTAGCTAGTAAGGCGCACTGCAAGTATTTCTGAAAAAAAATTAAAGTTTCTCAGTTTTGCAGCACGAAAAACCGCATACAACAGCGGTTCGGACAGTCCTTCGCGACCAGCGCCCGAATCGGCGAATAAACAGTCAGAACCATGACAAGACAACGTAGCGCCACATAGCGCAGAGTCCAAAGTGCACACACGCGAATTTTAAACACATAACCGTACGTAACATGTCTCAGATCAGTAATTTTTTCTCATAAGTTGTTCATATTGACAGATAAACTGCTGCAGGTGTAACTTAACACAAGCGAATAGCAGAGGAAACGGAATCAAAGCAGTGTATGATGTTTCATTACAGACTTCTTAATTAACTTGGACTTTTATTTGTTGACACGAAACATTTATAGCAATTCCTGTAGCAAATTCTTATGATAAATATTGAATAAAGTATATTTCACTAACCATGAAATAGTTCCTTACTTATTCCCTCCAGTAGTCACAAAAAAGCGAAGCGTCTATTCGATGGCGAAAACAAACTTTGTTTTACACAATTCACATCTGATAAAAGAAAAATTAGTGGATGCGGGCACTTCACACTAATTACTAGCTTTATTTAAACGGAAGTGGGATGGAGACAGAAATGTTTGTGGCTTTTGTTCTATATATTGTCCTGTGTACCAAGCATACTTGATAAAATTCCTAAAACGTTATTGTTTTGGTACCGTTGGACTTTCCACGCATGTTCTCACAAAGGTTTGTTTTAATTTGAAGATGCAAACTGAAAATCTATAAGAGACTGGTGTTTAAGAGTACTGATCCGCTTATAATCCCGAAATGACGAAGAGCCGTAGGAAAATATTGTCCGAAAATTTTCTGAAAAATACTTTTCACTGCCGAAACAATCTTTAAAAGGGACTGAACCACACTATTACTTACGGACGGAATCTAATTTAAATCATCAGTCTTCGTCCTCCTAAAGAGAGAGGTATCGTTATATCCAGGCTGAGAGTCTAACAAAAGCAATGAATAAATCCCACAGTTGGCAAGAGGATGTTTCGGATGTAATACAGGAAATTATTCTCTCTCATTTTTTCGGATTTTTCTCTGTCGATTACTCGATTTGTGCAAGTAAAATATTTTCTTTAAGTTTTTGGTCCTAATTACCCAATTCATAGCTCCCCAGGCTACATACTTGCAGTATGCCTTAGTTGCTAAAATTTTAACAGTGCATTTCTTTCACTGTATTTTTCCTATGTGAAAAATAACAGGGAAGGTTTCGACATACCAGACAGGACCGTTCCCTCTTAGGGATGAAGACGGGAAAAAGGAGGGGGGGGGGGGGGGGGGGGGGGGAGAAACTGCGATGTTCTGCATGGCATTTCAGTCGCACAAGGAGCCCTAAAACACTTGCATGCTTCTTGGTTTCGTATTTCATGCTTCTCAGCAACATAGGCCACTAACAAAACATCTGAAATGTTATTTAATTATTTTTGATGTGCTGAAGACATAACAGAAATTTGTATCTGGCACAGACCCTCAGCGTACAGACAGACACAGATTCGTAGATTTTCGTCACGCAGATTGTCACACAATCATGATTTATTTAATTTCATGATCGCAAAAAGGCCGGACTCTGTGGCCGAGTGGTTCCAGGCCTTCAGTCTGTAACCGCGCTGCTGATACGGTGGCAGGTTCGAATCCTGCCTCGGGCATGGATGTGTGTGATGTTCTTAGGTTAGTTAGGTTTAAGTAGTTCTAAGTCTAGGGGACTGATGACCTCAGATGTTAATTCCCATAGTGCTTAGAGCCATTTGAACCATTTGATCGCAAAAATCCTTTCACGCATATATGGTGATCGAAACATTGTATTACGTTTGCGACCTTATTAAGGAGACGTGGAAACTCTTGCGAAGGAAAACAACTCAGAATTCCCGGAAAGTTTTAACGTAAAATACTTTGTCTTTTAAACAGGAATTACCACGCTGATCGATCAGTTCCATGTGCACAAGCAGAGAGGCACTTTCGAAAGAATCGGCAAACGAACTAAAAACAAAACAGCTCAAAAGTAGATATAAATTTGACAGTGACCTCAAAAGTTTATAAAACTGTTTCTGTAATTCTTTCAACGACACAATTACTTCTTCCAAATTCGTGTTTTCTTTAACGCTTGTGAGTTTAGGAACGTGGACTGTGGTTTTTGTCAGAAGTGACAACTTCTGACAAACCGCACACAATGCCATTTTCTCTTTAACTGCATCCCCATGGTATCAGAAATTAGTTTTTTCCTCACCTTGCAACGTTTAACAGTTGCCAGTGAGCGGTAAACTCAACTTAAAATGCGAGGTCTGCAATCCACTTCACACTTTCTAATTTTCATTTCTGCAGTACATAGTGCACGCTTGCATTTTTGCTTGCCGTAGCCGACCCTGGCCAAAAGAATAGTGGACAGAGGGCTTCCTTGCATGACGGGTCCCTTTATTGGCTCTATT
Organism: Schistocerca serialis cubense; assembly: GCF_023864345.2. NCBI lineage: Eukaryota > Metazoa > Arthropoda > Insecta > Orthoptera > Acrididae > Schistocerca > Schistocerca serialis. The sequence continues at coordinate 505,346,976 of NC_064639.1, forward strand.
TATTATTCATTAACTTTTATTTTTGAGCAGGTACGACCGATGCGACCGAGGGGTTTAGGCGCTTCAGTCCGGAACCGCGCTGCTGCTACGGTCGCAGGTTCGAATCCTGCATCGAGCATGGATGTGTGTGATGTCCTTAGGTTAGTTAGGTTTCAGTAGTTCTAAGTTGTAGGGGACTAATGACCTGAGAAGTTGAGTCCCATAGTGCTCAGAGCCATTTGAACCATTTGAACCTTTTCTACATCACCTATTAGAAACATGATTTGTTCAGTCACAAGCCTTTTTGGAGTCTATGAACACGACAGCCAGTTTTGCATGGCTGGACCATGTTTAGTGAATTGTGTATCTACTTCAGCTACAACATTAAACATCATTTTCTTATGGACCTACTCAACTACTGTCTGAGGCTGAGAAGTATTCTGAAGTGTTGTAAAATTTGCAGATTAGTCGTGATGAAGAAGTACAAAGACACAATCCAGCGGATTATATGTCTTTACAGACATATTTGCGTCCTCATTGCGCTAGCAAATGAAACAGGAGCAAATTGCGTCTGACGGATTGCAGACTACTTGGAGATTCGTAGGTTTACCGGTGTCAGTTTGGTTTCAGAAGGTTAACACCAATTTACGACACTATATACATCGGTTCGGCTCGCAGTTATGAAATTCCAATAATGGTCGACATTGCAGACGCCTTTTACAACATGTGGTGGTCTGAAATGTTTGCGTACTTAAAATATTTTTGAGATTACTGTCTTTGAAGGTAGTAGAATGAAATGCTTGTAATCGTAAGGTAATCAGACATACTACAAATGGGAGCGCTAATGGATGGGGATGCATTCTTTGATGGTGTGTTGGCATCTGCACACAATTTACTGCAGGGCTTTAGAGGACAGGTCCTCTGTAAAACGGAATAGTGATGTAATGATAATAAACTATAGAGCTTTCGAGGACAGGTCCTTTGTAAAATGCAATAATGATGTAAGGATAATAAACTATCACTAGCAGTCAGCAAGATAAGGTAACACGCTGCTGACAGAGAAACCTTCTACGAACAGGATCCCAACAAGAAGCTTAGAAAACATTTCCATGCCTAGGAAATTAGTTGGCAGATATCTAGGTTATTTGTAGGCGAAAATAAGTTAGTAACAATACTAACTGCAACCTATAGATTGTCGTTCAGCCATTCGAGAAATACCACAATGCCATATATTAGCAGCTTCGAGGTCAGTGTTTCGACACACCAGTTCAGCTATGCTCGATACTGGAATATAATGTGAAGGGCGCAAAGGAATGTGCTGATAAAGCTAATCTGAGCATTAGAACCACAGCAGTAACGACGCTGATTGTGGTATTAAGAATTCCCAATATATATTACCTCCATGTGACTTGACGACTCATACCGACTCAAAATGGGCGAGGTGGACAACATCGATGTAACCAATTAACGGAATGTGCATTTAAGTCCAGCTGCGGCGCTCGGGGTGCACTCCTACATGGCGATCGGGACCTCCCTGTAGAGTATCGGCAAGTCTATGAAGTCTTCCTAAGCATCTGGAAAAGTCAGATAGTAGGCCACGACTCAAATAGCTGAGGCATGCTTCATCATCTGACAGAGAAAGTCCATTTATTCTCAGGTGTTATCCAGAATAAAACGCCGACAAGAATAAGGAGCTGACTGTGGAATGATTGGTTCCCAACAACACGTTCTAGTCCATTGTACATAACACAACAAAACAGACCACAGGCGGTACACGAGTATCGATTACACGGAACAATTAAAGGCCAAGTGTTTTACGAAATTGCTAACAGCATAGCAGATCCGATTTCCTATCGGCTGTACAGCTAATATTTCCGTAGAGGTCAAGTAAATGCACAGGCTCCGAGCACTCAACGTGCACAGTGTAAGTGTTAGTGAAAGAGACAGTGCGACTGATGTGAGTCGTGGAGTAACTCATATACTGCTATGTGTAGCAACGCAGGGAGAGTCAACGCATGGCAGTAGCGTGTCGGAATCGCCTCCATAAACCACGTCGTATGACCATTATCTACAGCCACTGTAATGGCCGGCTGAGGTGACGACAGTTTCAATCAGCGTAGTGGATGGCCCCTGACGTTCACCTGAATACTCTGCAGTGGATTTCAATGTCGTGTTATTATTATGACATACATTGTCAGACCCAAAGCCTAAGCTGTAGCTGATTTTGTCATTTTCGCACAACTTATTTTATCTGTTTTAAGATCTATAACATTTAGTGCGTGTACAGATGTTGAGCATGGTCTGACATGGCATGGAGTGAAGTGTGAATGTGTATCGTCTTCTGCTAGCACGGTTGACATGGAAGTACTCTAAGTCATCTGTGAGTGAGTGTATATCCATATGAGTGTTCTGGATTTGTTGAAGATTTTGATTTACTTGTGAACGACGGTTTATGATTAGAAATATTTCATCGACTATTTTATTGGAAAGCCAATGTTGCGTGGTTTCATGATATCAAGAAAGGAAAGATTAGGAAGATTTTACGAAGCATTCATTTTTCGAATTAGGCTGGTCTTTTATGTTCTGAGTGTTTTGTGCAGATGGGGATGGTACACAGAATGAGTAACTGCAAAGTGGCTGTGTAAAGTGAATTTATATAATATATTAATTCCCTCCAGTTGAGGAAAATATTTCGATTTTTGTTGCTGTGTTGTGCTATTCAAGAGACTATTTGACGCATTGTGGATTAATGGATAGACGAATGGACTGAATTATTAGTTGCCTTTGGGCAGGGGTTGTGTGGAATAATTTTTGATTTAGATTAGTCAGTACGATTGGGTAGAAGTCAGGAAGTGCTATTCAAGGCTGATGCTTGTTCCAGAGGGTACTGTAGATGAGTTACGACTGCCATAAACCAAAGAAAGGAGAGTGCTTGTGGGTAGTTACGTTTATGTGTAGATGAATACAGATGTCGACCTGAAAGAATAGATTCGTAACCTGTATTGATGATGTTGCCCGTCGTCCTTCCACGCGAGACCTGGACGACAGCTTTTGCCTCGCATTAAGATGCTTCAAAGGTGGTGTTCGGGAACGGCTAATCGATACATCAAGACGACACCACCTTCCGGAAAGGTAACCTCAGCTCCAAATGTTCCAAAGACAGCGAAGCAGAAAAGGCACGACCGTCTACGTCATACAGCCGTCTAAAAGAGTTCCCCTACGGTTATGAAAACTACGATTAACAGTTAATACTAATATCGTTTCTGTTAGAGAAACAAAAAGCTGAGGAAAGCACTTGCGTTTCGGGACTACCACTCTTGAAATGTTGTTGCAAACGGGGAAATGCAACAGGTGACTTTTTTTAGCTTCAGCGAGGCTTTGAACATTGACTTCCTAACTTTTGCTTACGATGTAACGTATATATGTATACCTGTGGACACACGGGGGCTGTTTCCACCACTACGATACTATCGTAGACTTTTACGGGCCGGGCAAGCCTCTTTTGACTAAAACGTAATTTAAGTTTACTCATAGTTCACAATCGATCAGCCGTTTACAACGATTATTACTCATACATACAATAAGATTCCACAAAAACTTTGAGAATTATTTGGAATTTAGCTGAAAGCAATGATCACCTATATAATGTTGAATGTGAAGATGTAAGTGAACGCACTGAAAGTGACAAAGTGACACGAATTGACTATAGAAATATTCTTACATTTAGATCGAGTTTCCAAATTCTAATTACATATTTGACTTCAGAGTAGTCATCTGAGACACCATATTTCTATATTCACACCAGGTCTGCTTAAAATATTATAAACTGTGCCTTACTGTGGATGAAACATAAACTCGCGGTGTCGAGAGCGTTCACGTTCAAATACAGAAATTATGGTAAAGTAGATTAGAAATAATAGGCACAGACAGATATAAATACAGAAGTTACGGAAATTATTACATGATTGTAGAAACGCATTGTCAACTCACAGTGTGTAATCTGTCATACTTTAATATGTACCGTAGTGAAATAACAATAAGTGACTCAATCACTGTCAGATTATAATATGTGGCACAGTCAGATCTTATCGTGTTATATCTCCTACAAATGTTCCTCCATGTGCTCTTATTACTAGTTGTTGTGAACAGTCATAAAACTTGGTGCGTTACTTGTTAAACATACCTGATATTTGGAATAAAAATTTGTGTATGTTGTTACCAAGTATCTCTCCATTCCCCCGTCTTGATAAACTGGTCACAGAATCCCCAAGTTTTCCCAGTGTAGTATTTTTATTGAATGGACGAACCGAGAAAGATTCTTTGAGACATGTGCGATTGGGCCAATTTGCCACTGCCATTAATTTATTTTCGTTGCATAGTGGTATTTTACTGATGCTGGCAAACATTCAATATCAGTGTCTTAGAGAATAATCTTCCAACCTCTATCAAGTCCGATTCCATGGGCAGAAGATACCTCATATGCTGTTTCTTCGCCGTTGCACAGAGAGTCAAAGTTTATTTTTCAGGGAAACAAGTTTGTGGCCGGTATAGGAAATCAAAAGCAGCATTAAGTTTCAATTCCAGAATTTCTCGAAAAATTGGAACGGCTTGTGAGCGAAAAACAGTACAAAATCCTATTGTTCACCATACGATTTCGAGGATAACTCTCACCCAACCACAATACAAAATACACTTAAATGCACAATCATAGTTACAAATCTTTACAGTCTGATTTGAATTTAAAAAGAAACTTACAATTATCTTCCACCTACATGCAAAATTATTTAAACATTACATTGAAATTTTTACAGTTTGAAGTTTAACTTTACTGAGTTCAACAGAACTTTTGTTCTCAGACCAGTCCACTTGTTATTCATAATAGAAAACACTCTTTCTTGGTGGGTATTAGATCCTGTAATACAACAAAACACGGGATTTTTCTTCAAATTCTGTTCACTAATTACTTCGCATTTAGAATCACAAAACACAGATACCCATTTCTCACAAACATTACTAAGATGACTGATTTTATCATTTATAATTTCCCTGACTTTACGGAACTCATCATGTAGTTAATCCTCATTTACATCAAATTCAAAATATTTTAAAATATGTTGTACATCATCTAACGAATTCACAACTTCCTTGAGTCACAATTCCAACACAATTACCGTTCTTTCTCTGGAATGTTTTCTCAAGAAATTGCCTTAATGCACAGTAAGTTTCCATAATACTTAGATCCTCATTTTCTATGTATTTTGAACACTTGAGATAGATATTCTCAATGTGAGGAATAAAGCTAAAACAGGTCTGAGGAATCATGTCCTTTCCAAATACTTAGATTCTCATTTTCTATGTATTTTGAACACTTGAGATAGATATTCTCAATGTGAAGAATAAAGCTAAAACAGGCCTGAGGAATCATGTCCTTTCCAAATTTATCATCACTAAAATGCTTGTGTAAAATTCTAGTACAATGTTCAACACTTCTCTTATAGCTTTTAATGGCATCCCAATTACAAAAAATCTTATCCACAGCAGGCGTGAGTTTAAGTCACCTGGTGGGCACGTCCCTCAATGTTCCTCACTATTCTAAGTCTACAAATGTTAAACATGGTTGCAATTCTTCACTTTGTTTAGCTGAAGAAGAAACGTAACTATATAATTTGAGTAAAATTATTTCAACATTTAAATCTAGTGAATTGCAAACATGTTTATAAGCATTGTATAAAATATTACAGCAGCATTTGACGCTAATTTTGCTATCATTTACAGGACTTAAGAGCTTCATTTCAGAGTAACGTTTTCCAAAATTTACACTGGCATTGTCTGTGCAAAATGAAATTTTTACAAACTCAAACTATGTTTTTCAATTTATGCCCTTAATCAGATTGTAAATCCCATACATACTTTCATCTGTTTGTTCAACAAAGTCAAAAAATTTATTTGTAATCCCCTCAAGAGGAACAAAACACCTAACCATTACGAGGCACTTTTCGATTTTTGAAATTCAAAGGATCTGTGCCAGCTGCAAACACTTGTGACTCACAGGGGTCATTAAGAACATTTACACAATCTTCAACACGTTTTGGAGATAAAACGTTTTTCACAGCTTCTGCCTTTGTGCGTCCATATGACATTTTTCCTATTACAACATAGTCACCGAATGATTCTCTTAATAGTTTATTGCCACAAACCATACTATTATTACTTACACTGTGGTTCACCGTGGTTAAAATAATAGCTACGTCGCCAGCTGTTATTGTTGAACTTGAAGGCCTATTGAAGGTGGTGGAGGTTTTGGAGTTTTCATTCATCTCCCACTCCTTACTTTTGTGACCCATAAATTTAAAAATGTATAATTACAGCTCCGTGTCAAAGTCTGGTATCACCTTTTATTTCAGTTTAATATAGAAACACCCTAGATGAAATTACCCAGAAAAACATAGTAACTTAATATTACTCTCTACCAGATATGTACATTTAATTATTAATTACCTGGAGTAGATTCGTGAGGCTGTATATTTATTTGTTTTCTCTGGGCCAGTCCCAAAATGATTTTTCTCCCAGTTTGAAATATAAACATGTACATAACGAGGTTTCTTATTTCGTGGTGTTTTTTGGCAATCCTCATCACTTTCGCCATCCACAGCGTCACATAACTGACGTACTGCAACCGTCCGAGAAAGATGAGACAAACATCCAGCGACCCAGCTGCCGCAAAAACGCAAAAGGCAAGAGAAATTTCAAGGAACATACCAACATGAACTTATATACACACACATTCTAGTATATTCTTGTAAAACAAATGTTGGCAGAGCCGCTAACGCGCTACGTGGTAATAGGTTCATTACTGTTTCGGAATAAAGCTATGATGCCAACGTAGGTTCGGTATATCGCTCAGAATATTTCGATAATCGAAATTGAATCGTTACAAATAAAAAAAATACATATTGCACTTCAACTACCCATATTACGTAGAATTAAATACTGGAGGAATGTTCTTAAATACGTACGTGACACTGGAGACTGAAAAAAATAAGGTCTAGATACTTGAAACACAGAGTAATACGGGAGACCTGGCAATCCTATATTGTCAATACTTACAGGGTCAAAACATTGTACGTTTTGGATGATTAATTTTGTTTCTAAGGCGGTCATCATATCGTACATCTACGCGATACTGCAACTGGTGCCTCGAGGACGTATCCATTTAGGAAGCGAATGGTCGTGCGTTTGCTCCTGTGCAAAGTCTTTTCCGTTATACAGCTGTTTTCGAACTAGTAACAAGAACTCTTTTCTCTTAATGGTTCACATGATAATTCGTTTTTCTCTCAACGTCAAATATACTAGTAGATATCTAGTCTCAGGTGAAATAATTTGTAATTTTTTTGGTAATTCTAACTTTCAGGACATTTCTAGACGTATACTGGTCGGTGTACGTCCAATGCAGCTAAAATAATTTACAAATTATAGGTAGTTCGAATTATCATACGGTTACGGCACTAGACTACCTGTCATGTAACTGTTATACGCTATGTTTAAAAGCACAAAAGAATAACCTTCTGAACATGAGTGGCGTTTGTTTTGAAGAGCGCTCAAACAATGAGGGCGATTGGGATCTGGAGCCGAGGTCCACTCAGTGTGCGTGTTGTAATAAATTTATATGGTTGCGTGATGTTATTATCTGTTCACAGACACGAAGCCGTTCCCAGAATAATTAAAGACATGTGCGGAAAAACGGGCTAACACTCAAATGTAAAACCTTACAAATAAGTGTCGCCATCTGTCTCTGGCTACGGAAACTACCAAAATTGACATTGGTCTCACCCCTAAAAATCCTAATGTGATATCTAGGGGTGAGACAAATGTCAATTTAGATAGTTTCCGTACCCAGCAACAGATGGCAACACTTATCTCTAAGCTTTTAGATTTGAGTGTTAGCCCGTTTTTCCGCGCATGTCTTCAGTTGCAAGCCTGCGAATACTGCGCGTCACACGCTTTTGGAAAAGGGCTTTTTGTTTACGAAAAATTTGGAGTTATTAGATCAAAACAAAATTTGCATGTCGCAGATACAATCTTTTTAGCACTGATTATTAATTCCTCGCTAGAGTTATCTCGTTCTCCGTCGTTACATCTTTATTTGATGTTCAGCATATGTCTCGTAGCTTTTTCTATCGAAATGAACAAATTTGTGTCACAAGACTACGGGTAGCTTTTTTTAATAAAAACACGCTTTCTTTCGTCTAAAGGTATTCGATGATAAACACTATTTACAAAAATCTATGTTATTAGTGTAACGGCGAAGTTTTAATATCGATACTAAAGACTGAAGCACTTTTACCTTCGATATTAAAAGCAAAATATCAAACATCGCCGTTGGCAAAACAAAATCTGTGCTACTCGTTCCCACTACCAATAACTTTTTTGTCAGTTTTTTTTGTCTGAACATAACTCTTAACGTCTCCAGTGCGGCACATCTACGTCCTGTCAAACAGAATCAGGAGGGAGATGGAGAGGGCAAATATTCTTGAACTTACTAAGGCACGAACACTGGCTTCAGTGATGTTGTAGCTAAGCGTTAACACCTTTCATTTTTCATTTAATTCATGGTATCGTAGTGTCTAGTAGTTCGCCTTTAGAATGTAATTTTTATAATGGTTAAAAATTATATTTCAAATTGTCTAATAACATTTCCGTTTATAATATGTAAAACTGCATTTTATACATTATAATAGATACACTCCAAAAAATTTTCTCCGTTACTCTACAGTTTACAAAAATAATCTTTGTAATTGCCCGACCTTACAAAAGAGCGGAGCACCTTGGTAGTAGCAGGCGCTGTAGTTTAGGATCAAATGAAACGGAGCTGTTTACACTGTATAGTGTGCGACGTAAATTATTTCCACGTGTTACTGTGCTAGGAAAGGCTCCGTCACTGTAACGACACCGAAGACTGCTGTAATTTTTATAGAATTAGCTGCTTTGTGGACTACTAATTATTTTTCATACCTTTCTCCAGTTGGTTATTACGAAGGAATTTTTCCCGCCACGTTCTGTACTTGCGAATCACTGAACGGGAGTGGGAGTAGAGATGTAAATATGTTTATGGAGGCACCTCTCCTGCCACTGCTCTAATTCGCACTGCGGAAAGGAAAAACACAACTTTAAATGGCTCGACTTCATAATGCTAAAATAACCAGAAAAGACACGAAATAAGAACACACGATGCAAACAAAGATCTACAGAAAAGAATAATCGTCTACGACCATGGGCTTCATATCGTTACATGTCCATAAACGTCACCATTAGTGCAATATGAACATACGACATGCGTCCAACTGCTGCCGAAGTTGGCCGTTCTCTTTTTGATTTGTCTATTTATATTTTCGTTGTCTTTGTCTAAGAACAGAGGCTATCTTGTCACGTCGACAGCATACACGTATGATACTGCTGTGCAGGTATTCACATTATCAGTGCAATTCAGTCGGGAAAGGTGGTTGGGATAACAAAGAGAACGAATTACGTTTGTGACGAGCCAAATTGTTTCGATGTTTCCTTGCATCAAAACTATCTGTAAACATCCCTCTTCAATCTTTGAAATTCTGTTGGCAGAGTTTGTGTTCTCCATGCACTTTTCTTTCTGCGTAGTTTGTGCTACTGGTATTAGCTGACTGAAATCCGGTCAGATCAAAAAAAGTTTTTTTTTCTTTTAGAAAGTACTATGTTTATAATTTGCATGCTACTCATATTTTCATTGTGCGCGTTGCTCAGTCGATAACACTGCCAAAATTTCCTATCGCTGTGTCATTAATGCTACAAATGTATCAAAATTCTCAAATTCAGGTGTATTTAAAAGACGCCATAAACAACAGGACGGAGCTACGCTCGATAAATTGTAAATTACAAAGGAAACAAGTCACCACATCTCCATTCTTGCATAACACAAATAACAAAATGAAATTTTCAACTTTTGGGTAAAAGCTGAATTCCGTTCTCTTTCTGCTTTCCGCTAGTGTCACCAATGATAGTGTTCCACATATTCCCAGTCGTTCCTTCTGCGGAGGATAAGGTAAACAACTTTAGTGCGGGAGGAGCCAGCTTCGATTTCCGTGTTGACCAAATACAAAGTAAACTTAAGGAACCACCATTACCACTGCATGTTAAAAAAGAAATGACAGAATTTTCCAGACTTCCATTCCTTGGCGAAGTGTCATACAAACTTGCAAGTCTTTTGAGACCACGTAATATAAAAATATTCTTCCATATAGACAAATTACAAAACAAAATTGTTTACAATAATGAATCAACTATACAGTAGCGTCAAATGTCCGACATATACAAACTCGCATACCCTTGTTCTTGTTTCTATGTGAGACAAACAAGGAGAAATTTTGCAACTCTCTACAAGGAAATATGGATGCCCTCCTACGCTAAATCAAGTCCAGCTTCGAGTCACATATTGCTCATCATGAACACTCTGTTGGCAGCCTCTGTTGCACACTGATACCTCCGCCAACAGGTAGGGTTGTAGCCTACATTTGCAAGCTAAAATTCGCATGAAAAATTCGTAAAGAACAAACAGAGTCAACACGGAAAGTTTTTGCTGAAATTCCATGACGTCTTAGCACCAAAATATTAAAAAAGACAGCAGAAAGAAATATTCATCCTCCCGCAGAATAGTTTTTCTCTTATTCGTGTAACAACTGTAACACTCTTTTGTCTGCTTACTCTTAAATGTTCTGTTCTTTATTATTGACATTATCATAGCCACACGAAGAAAACCTCTGTCACTTATGATAATAATTCATTCACTCTTTAGCTACGTAGTAACTATTTCACTTTATTTATCTGGCAAGATGCATTCACTTCCATTATCAACGCTTGTAAATCTTTATTCAGTAATACAATGCGTCTAAGACATAGATTATTATGTGGCATAGCGTGATATATATCATATTCATATTCTTTGTACTTACTTTCAGCGTTTACTCACTGTGAGTAAGTGTAAAAACAAGTGTAGCTAAATACTGGTTGTGTGTGTTACAAATCTGAAAATATGCAACACCAGAACGAATTTGCTGCGATAGCTCTATGCGTTGCACTGCAGTACCTAAAATGAAAGAACATTTCAGAATCATAAACTTTTCGTCATCAATAACTTCATTTCCGTTGTCTCAGCCAGGACTCCTCTCACTTCCATGTGCCTGTTATGTAGTATTAGACACTATAGGTAGAACTCCATATGGTTATCACACATCCTGACACACCTTTCAGCCCTTCTCCGCAGTGAATCCACCTGGCTCCAGTCGGATTACGTCTCATACATTGGTCACAAGCTCTTGTAACGTCTGCACATTGTCGACGAGCTGGGCGTACAGCAATGCTTTTAAATGTCCCCATATGCAGAAACCCAATGGATTTAGTTTTGGTTAACGCGGAGGTCATGCTTAAGGACACCAGCGACCAATCCATCTCCCATACAACGTTGTGGTGATGTACTGTCACATGATCTGTAGAAAATACGGTTGTGCCTCATTGTGCATAAATCACAATCGTTGCCTTTCTGCTAGGGTAACGTTCTGTAATAGAGCTGGTAATTCATCGTTCAGAAATCGTTGATACACAGCACTTGTTAATGTGTTTGGTAAAGTATATGGCTCTACGAGTCTGTCATCCGGTATTAAAGTCTATACATTGATACTGAAACGATCCTGATACCCCACTTCCAGACTTGCTTAAGGATACGTATCTGCCCGCAAGTACGTTTTGTGATTATTCACTATGACATTGGTTTCTACACGGCCCAAATCATCGAATACTACACGTATCTCAACAGGTATTGTTTCTGGGTATATAATTATAGGAACTTATCTTATAGTTTTGACCAAAACTACCTCCTGTTGGAATAAGTGAGACTTTTTAAACACCATGTATGTACACTGATGGGCTCAGTCAATGCATCGACGGAAATTCGGAACACCTGATTCGCATGGATAATACACTACTGGCCATTAAAATTGCTACACTACGAAGATGACGTGCTACAGATAGGAAGAAGATGCTGTGATATGCGAATGATTAGCTTTTCAGAGCATTCACACAAGGTTGGCGCCGGTGGCGACACCTACAATGTGCTGACATGAGGAAAGTTTCCAACCGATTTCTCATACACAAACAGCAGTTGACCGGCGTTGCCTGATGAAACGTTGTTGTCATGCCTCGTGTAAGGAGGAGAAATGCGTACCATCACGTTTCCGACCTTGATAAAGGTCGGATTGTAGCCTATCGCGATTGCGGTTTATCATATCACGACATTGCTGCTCGCGTTGGTCGAGATCCAAAGACTGTTAGCAGAAAATGGAATCGTTGGCTTCAGGAGGGTTACACGGAACGCGGTGCTGCATCCTAACGGCCTCGTATCACTAGCAGTCGAGATGACAGGCATCTTATCCTCATGGTTGTAACGGATCGTGCACCCACGTCTCGATCCCTGAGTCAACAGATGGGGACTTTGCAACACAACAACCATCTGCACGAACAGTTCGACGACGTTTGCACCAGCATGGACTATCAGCTCGGAGACTATGGCTGCGGTTACCCTTGAGGCTGCACACAGACAAGAGCGCCTGCGATGGTGTACTCAACGACGAACCTGGGTGCACGAATGGCAAAACATCATTTTTGCGGATGAATCCAGGTTCCGTTTACAGCATCATGATGGTCGAATCCGTGTTTGGCGACATCGCGGTGAACGCACATTGGAAGCATGTATTCGTCATCGCCATACTGGCGTATCACCCAGCGTGATGGTATGGGGTGCCATTGGTTACACGTCTCAGTCACCTCTTGTTCGCATTGACGGCACTTTGAACAGTGGACGTTACATTTCAGATGGCTCTACCCTTCATTCGATCCCTGCGAAACCCCACATTTCAGCAGGATAATGTACGACCGCATGTTGCAGGTCCTGTACGGGCCTTTCTGGGTACAGAAATTGTTCGACTGCTGCCCTAACCAGCACATTCTCCAGATCTTTCACCAATTGAAAACGTCTGGTCAATGGTGGCCGATCAACTGGCTCGTCACAATACGCCAGTCACTACTATTTATGAACTGCGGTATCGTGTTGATGCTGCCTGGGCAGCTGTATCTGTACACGCCATCCAATCTCTGTTTGACTCAATGCCCAGGCGTATTAAGGCGGTTATTAAGGCCAGATGTGGTTGTTCTGGGTACTGATTTCTCAGGATCTATGCACCGAAATTGCGTGAAAATGTAATCGCATGTCAGTTCTAGTATAATATATTTGTCCAATGAATACCCGTTTATCATCTGCATTTCTTATTGGTGTAGCAATTTCAATGGCCAGTAGTGTAAATAATATTGTCCTTCTTTCTTAAACACGGATGTTAGCCCCCCCCCCCTTTTTTTTACGAGATTTCACTGTGCGAAGGCACATATTTAGATCAGCTACGTAGTCAACAGTTGGGTTGCTAGTAGAATTGTCATGGTTCCTGTTACCTACTGATTTTTAGCATACAGGTTGTATACTTGCACTTGCAAGCGTAAGTGTTCCGCTCCGTGTGGAACTGTGAGAAGTGCGTGGTCCTTTTATGTCTCCTCTCCGTTTCGAAATTATATACATTTCAGAGAATTTCATTTACAAGAGCGTGCCTCCTAGTTTTTATGTGAAAGTTCTTAAAGCTTTTAAGTGAAACAAACTTCATTAACATCTAGATCTATGTTCCTTATGTCTATATACACTCCTGGAAATTGAAATAAGAACACCGTGAATTCATTGTCCCAGGAAGGGGAAACTTTATTGATACATTCCTGGGGTCAGATACATCACATGATCACACTGACAGAACTACAGGCACATAGACCCAGGCAACAGAGCATGCACAATGTCGGCACTAGTACAGTGTATATCCACCTTTCGCAGCAATGCAGGCTGCTATTCTCCCATGGAGACGATCGTAGAGATGCTGGATGTAGTCCTGTGGAACGGCTTGCCATGCCATTTCCACCTGGCGCCTCAGTTGGACCAGCGTTCGTGCTGGACGTGCAGACCGCGTGAGACGACGCTTCATCCAGTCCCAAACATGCTCAATGGGGGACAGATCCTGAGATCTTGCTGGCCAGGGCAGTTGACTTACACCTTCTAGAGCACGTTGGGTGGCACGGGATACATGCAGACGTGCATTGTCCTGTTGGAACAGCAAGTTCCCTTGCCGGTCTAGGAATGGTAGAACGATGGGTTCGATGACGGTTTGGATGTACCGTGCACTATTCAGTGTCCCCTCGACGATACCAGTGGTGTACGGTCAGTGTAGGTGATCGCTCCCCACACCATGATGCTGGGTGTTGGCCCTGTGTGCCTCGGTCGTATGCAGTCCTAATTGTGGCGCTCACCTGCACGGCGCCAAACACGCATACGACCATCATTGGCACCAAGGCAGAAGCGACTCTCATCGCTGAAGACGACACGTCTCCATTCGTCCCTCCATTCACGCGTGTCGCGACACCACTGGAGGCGGGCTGCACGATGTTGGGGCGTGAGCGGAAGACGGCCTAACGGTGTGCGGGACCGTAGCCCAGCTTCATGGAGACGGTTGCGAATGGTCCTCGCCGATACCCCAGGAGCAACAGTGTCCCTAATTTGCTGGGAAGTGGCGGTGCGGTCCCCTACGGCACTGCGTAGGATCCTACGGTCTTGGCGTGCATCCGTGCGTCGCTGCGGTCCGGTCCCAGGTCGACGGGCACGTGCACCTTCCGCCGACCACTGGCGACAACATCGATGTACTGTGGAGACCTCACGCCCCACGTGTTGAGCAATTCGGCGGTACGTCCAACCGGCCTCCCGCATGCCCACTATACGCCCTCGCTCAAAGTCCGTCAACTGCACATACGGTTCACGTCCACGCTGTCGCGGCATGCTACCAGTGTTAAAGACTGCGATGGAGCTCCGTATGCCACGGCAAACTGGCTGACACTGACGGCGGCGGTGCACAAATGCTGCGCAGCTAGCGCCATTCGACGGCCAACACCGCGGTTCCTGGTGTGTCCGCTGTGCCGTGCATGTGATCATTGCTTGTACAGCCCTCTCGCAGTGTCCGGAGCAAGTATGGTGGGTCTGACACACCGGTGTCAATGTGTTCTTTTTTCCATTTCCAGGAGTGTATTTATTTCTCAACATAGTTACCCTGGTGATTTCTCCCATCAAGACACCAGTTTGTTGATATTTCTGTGGCATGTTTGAGTTTGTTGACGGAACTACAACCTCATCTCTGCTTGCACCGCTTCATCACTGTTTAAGTGAAGCCTTCGAAAGTGTTCCTTAAGTTTTGTAAACGGATGAAAATCGTGAGGAACCAAGTCGGGACTGCGTGGATGATGATCGATGACAGTTAACCCAAGGCGTCGGATTCTTAAAGATGTCGCAGAGCTGGTGTGTGGTCTGGCATTGTCACGCTGCAGCAGAGTGTGCTCTATTTTTGGACTGTTAGAAACTCGATTTAAGCCAGTTGGTCTTATGTATCTCCGTTTATCTTTACACCACTGCAAGTCTTTACCAGTGTGGTGTAGTAGTAAAAACAAATCCATACTTTATTTTAGTGAATGCTTAACACTTGGCAAATGAATTTCTAGGTATTCATAATAAATATTAGGTCTTAAGCCGAAACATTATAACCATCTTATTAATACCCTGTTGGTCCACGTTTGGAACGCAATACAGAATCTATTCGTGTGGTATTGATTCAATATATAGGTTTCTGAAGGTATGTGGCAACAGATGACTATGCACATCTCACACAATTCCGCAAATTACAGGGTACTGGTTTCTGGGTGAGGAGCTGGCTCCCGACAGTGTCCCAGAAATGTTCAGATCAGGTGGATTTGCTGGTCAAGACATCAATGTGAGTTCGCTCTCTTGTTCCTGAAACAACAGTAGTACGATTCTGTCCTTCTGAAATGGGCAGCCATCCTGCTGGATGATGCCACCGCCATCTAAGAAAATTTCATGCGTGAAGAGATTCAGCTGGTCCACAAAACTTTCTGCTAGTTCACAGTTCCAATGGTGCCTTCAGTTACTACCACAGTCATGGAAGCCCAACTGAATGACCCCATAGCATAATAATAGCCCTGCTAGCCCATGTCCGTGGTATGGAGCATCTTTCGAGCGGCTAGACGCCTAGATTAGTGGTCGGCAAATTCGTTACTCAAGAAAGCCAAACATCAATAGTAAAACGACTGAATTTTTTTCAGAGTCGGTTTTTTAAAACTATTTAGGTAGTTACCCCACTGTTAACTTAATTATGGTACTCCTAAACTGGCCTCTGCTATAAACGTCCTCAATCCAATTGAGATGCCTTCTCTGAGGTCGGCGGTTTCCTACCCTCCCACCCACATTCGTCCTCTATATTTGTTTCGTCTGTCTCCTGTCGTTCACTTCTCTGTGTGGCCAAATCATCTCAACAGATCTTAATCAACACTCGACACTATAGCTTCTTTCACTCTTCAACGCTCCTTAAAACAAAATAATAAACTTTACACAAAGTTTTAAGTCTTAGTTAAACTGTAGGAACGTTGAATAAAATTTGAAATCATACATAATCACACAGTTATTTTTCGTAAAATTATAAGGTATTCATTAAATTAAATCATATAATTACTGGCACATATTGATGTGAAGAATGGCCATGTATCTCACTGGTAAGTTTAGGTAAGTAAAGTTTGTTTGTGGTCCTTAATTTTAAGTATAATTCAAGTTTTTCGTCTTTAAGTCGACTTCTCCATTTATCCTTGATAATGACCATGCTTGAAACTTACTTTGCATGAATATGTAGACCCAAATAAGGGAAGAACAGCAGAGACTGATTTTTCAGTTTATTTTTAAATTTAGTAATTTCATTTCAAAGTTGCCAACGTCAATACTAAAGGAAGAAAAATTTAATTCCATTACAGAAGTATTAAGAGAATATTTTGAACAAAAGCTAACGTCACTTTACTGTTTCTGAATTCAAAATACTTGATGATAAATGCGTCCCTCATGTTTAAAAGTATTGATTTGAAATAGGAAATGTTAATATCAAAGTTATTTTCTTGAACATGTTTTAACAGGCCTGGAAAGCGAATCAAAGTTTCTCTTTCAAAATCTTAAGCGAAGTGAGATAATTTATTTTGTTGATAGACTAAAAAGTAATATTTAAAACAAAAGATTTATTTAAACAATGCATAAGTAAGACAATGCTGGAAAAACACAGCAGAGTATCAAAGCACAGCAAACACCACTGAATTACCTAAAGAAATATCTAGAATGACATGAGAGAGTATTTAAAGATTATTAATATAAGCAAATGGGTGTGAAATCAGTTAATCACAGTAATATGGAGCTGATAGTGAATAACAATAATCTGACCCCAGACAAGTTTCTAGTGCTTTCAACCATTAATTCTAAAACAGAGCACACAAGTTGATAAATACACATAATGACAAACAACCACACAATAAGAATGTACAATCAAATCTGGTACCTGAGAAACTCTCGCCAATAATTAAAAGACTGCCTAATAAATTTTCAGGGTGCACTGATGAGATACCAGATGCTATATCAAAGCGAGTGCAGCATTTATTGTGGTCCCACTAGCAGGCAAGGTACATTCCTCATCTGAGAGTGGTATATTTCCACATAGTCTAAAAACTGCAAGAGTAACACTGCTGCATAAGATCGGTGAAAAATGTGAAATTGCTAATTATGGGCCTGTATCAATTTTGTAAGGCTTCCGCAAAATTATTGAAAAATGTTCCTCAGACAATTAACAACCTACTTAAATAAAGAAAAGCTGATAAATGACTGAAAGCATGAGTTCAGAGCTGGAAAGTCAACCCAATCAGTAACTTTTGCTTTTTAAATGAAATACTAAAAGCAGAGGATGATAAGCAAAACGTATCTGGCCTATTTTTATCTTAGTACAGTCTTTTATGTTATTGATTGTGACATTCTCTTGCATACGTTAAATAATTATGTAATTACAGACCAGTCTGAAAGGTGAATCCAATCATACATGAATAACCGCCAAGCAATTACACGAATAAAATTCAAAGCTACTGAAACACAAAAAAATTCTAGTTTTTGCAGTAATGAGCAAAAAAAAAAAAAAAGGGAAGGAATTGAGTATGGAATCACACAAGGGTCAGTTCTGGGACCTTTGTTATTTCTGCTGTTTATAAATGTTTTGGCTAATCAGATATATAATGGAACAACAGTGCTCTTTGCAGATGACACTAATATTCTAATTAAATCACACATTGAGAAAAATCAGCAGGAAATTGCAACACCAATTATGCATAGCTTAGCACAGTGGTTTAGGACCAATAGACTCATTATAAATTCTGAAAAAATTGTGTCAGTTAATATCCACACCGCGAAAAACCTCCATCCTGCAAATCCTGTTTTTACCATCGAAATTAAGAATGTCTCAACTGTCAGTCATACAAAATTTTTAAGCATATGTATTCAGGAGGATCTGAAGTGGGACATGCACCTTAACAATCTAAATAAAGAACTGAATACTCTTACATATGTTGTTAGGATTCTCACGCTAGTTGCTCATCGGCGGTGACAATGTATGGAATAATTTTCTGGGGGACTTCTACAATTTAAAAAAAAAAACATTGCAAACACAGAAAAAGATAATCATGTAGATAGATAAAGCTAAACGCAGGTATTCCTGTAAACACCTTTCTAAAAGTCTGAAAATGTTGCCTCTGATATGTTTGTGTGTATACAAAATACTGTTTCTTACAAAAGGGATCATCTTAAAAAAGGAAAACTCTTTGAACATGAATATGATCTGCAATCACAATGAGTACTGAAATCATAAATTAATTACTCGTATATTTACCCTTTTCCTACATCATGTGTGCAAATAATATACTAAACATTGTTCTTGGACCAAATAAATAAATACAACAGCACTGACTAAACTCTGATACTTCGAGACCCTCCCAGAATGTTTTATATGTATCTTATGAAATAGACATTATACCAACAACTTCCTCATCATTTGTAACTTTGCAAATGGGAATTCTGTAGTCAGACTATCTGTTGCCTATCTGCCTGTCTGCGTTTCTGATATACTAAAAACGTTCATCATGTGTAACTCTGCATGTGGTTGCCCTGTGGCCAGAATGTCTGCTGGTTGGTAATTTACTCGAATTTTTTTCTCATTAACTGGTTGACAAATGTAATGATACCTTGCCTCTACACATTTGACCCTTATAAAATCCTGGTCCATTAATAAATTTGATGGCACATTGGTTACATGTTTTCAACATACGAAGCGAGGACTCATCAACAGCTGCAATTTCTTTCAGAAGTCGATCTAATTACATATGTGATTTGAAAGCATCACTTGCAGCGCACATTCTGCCCCCGTGGAAGAAAGAGCAAAACACTTGTAACTGACTTTTCTACACTACTGGACCTCTATCAAACGTGAGCAGAATGCCTCTTCTTTGTCGTCTCTGTTCTCACCGTGATCACCATCGCCATAAGCTCCATAGTACAGACATGATGCTTCTCAAGCAGAATGCCATTGATGTAACTGTTGATTTAAGACACTTCAGCATTTGTCTGAGCAATTCAAAATGCGCCTATGTTCGTGAGTCTTAAACTTTCGATGCAAAATCAACCACATGTGATAAATCTGGTCTTGTACATCGTGCCAAATACATCAGACTAAAACTGTTCCTCGACAGAGTTCAGTATTATTCAAAGGAGGTGAAATGAAATTCGCATATGGCATTTGTGGCTGGGATTCCTCTTTTGGGGAATCGAATACCTGGTACAAGTCTTATTATTTGAAGCTACTATGGAGACTTGCGCGTCGATGACGATGAAATGATGACGAGGACGACACACACGATTCACTATGGGTACCGTCTGGTTCAATGGGTGAAGTTAATAGTTTTGCACTCCCCATAATAAATTTCTCTAAAATTTTCTTCACATATGAAGACTGATTTACTTGAATACAGTTGTCAAATATCTTGACCTGTGAGCTCAGGAACTACTCAATCTTTTCTGCAGTGAACTGAAAACGTTTACCTAACAGTTCAATAAATTTAGTTATTGCATCAGTAAAACCCTTAGCCAATCCACCATTACCATAAAACACCATTATTGGGTGTTTACCATAGACCGCACATGGACTTGAACAGCTCTCTGGTAAATTACATTCAGTACTAAATTTAATAAGATATTCATAACAGCATTTTGAGACTTGCTTTAAA
This sequence comes from Schistocerca serialis cubense, assembly GCF_023864345.2. Lineage (NCBI taxonomy): Eukaryota > Metazoa > Arthropoda > Insecta > Orthoptera > Acrididae > Schistocerca > Schistocerca serialis. The sequence goes on from NC_064639.1 coordinate 505,367,256, forward strand.
TCTGCAGACCCTCTAGTAATTTACATACCCCTCTTGTACCATCGTCAACGCCATTTGACTGTTACATGTAAATTTCGTCCTTCATAAAACCACTGAATAATGTTGTCCTTACATCAAATTGCCTTGTACACCAAATGTTTTGAATTGCAAAACTCAACAGAGCTCTCATTGTCTCCATCTTACTAGAGGGCTAAATATATTTACATAATGTATTCCAAAACTCTGATTATATCCTTTTGTCACCAGTCGAGCCTTATATCGAACCACTTCAGCATTTGCGTTTAAGTCTGTAAGAGAAACGCATCAACTTTCGATCACGTTATTTCGTTTTAGTTTTGTGAACTAGTTACCACGTCTTATTTTTCTTCTCAGAATTCACTTCTTCCTCCATTGCCTTCTCTTATTCTTCAGAACTATTTGCACTGCTTCTTCACAATTCCTCAGTGTCTCGCAAAGAAGCATCTTTCTTGGTTGATAGGGTGAACCTTCACAGTAACATGGGTTCTTCAGATTTCGCTACTCACGTAAATTGTGGTCTCCTTTGTCTTCATTTCTGGCTTCCAAGTTGCCATCAACTTATCCCTCAGTGTCAGTGATTGCTAACCCTTTCATACAATCCCCCTGACCATCCTGTTCAAAATCAACATCGTCATGATTAGTTTCTGTAACATTTTCGTTATCATCTACATCTGGGTTATCAACAACCCTTCCAGCCCTTGGTGTAACTGGTTTCTGTAATTGTGTGCAGTTGAATTTTACGTCTCTTCATGTACACACACACGTCTGTTTTCGCGAAAATAAATACGACACTCACAGTCATCATAACTAACCATTTATCTTTTTGAAAAGTAATATCATACTTTTTCCGCTTTAGCGTGAGAATCCTAGCATGGTATTCCGTTCCAAATATGATCAAATTATATAAACGACGATCTTTCTTCAAAAATATCTCAATTTGATTTTTACCGCCCATTATTGAACAGGAGAAGTCAAATGAAAGGAGACACGGAAAAAGTAAGCAAACTCTTTAAGGTTTCTAAAGTAATTCCCATAACTATTAACACATTATCCCTCTGTATGGCTAGTCAGTCAGTGCCTTCATGGAAAAATGTTTGCGGTTCCCTATGAGACCATGACTGTATCCACGTGTGCATCTCTTCGTCTGAGGCAAACTGACGGGCATGAATGTCTTTCTTCAGGGCTCCAAAAATATGGAAATCGCAAGGAGAAAGATCGGGATTGTATGGAGGATGTTAATGGCTTTCCATCGTAGTCCAAACAACTTTGGCAACATGTGGGCGTGTCAGTTATGCCATTTTTTCATGTAATGTCTCATCAGTTTTAGCAACAACACAAGACTTATCTTGACAAATAACTTTCACAAAAAATCATTAAAGCTCCTTTTCGTCATTAGACACAGCAACAGAAACTGCAATAACTTTTTGGGGGGGGGGAGGGGGAGGGGGGAATTATCCACAACTTATCATTTTCAATTATTTGAATTATTACTTTCTGTGCATCTTTCTTCACAGAAAATAAAAATCATCCGGAGAAAACCAAACATCTTCAAAACATCACTCTTCCCATTTCTGTCCACTGAATACCCGTTCATCAAATCCACCATTACCAAAGACTTTAATTTCTACACCATTTTTGGCACTATCCATCTTCCTTAGAGTTTCAAGGGTCTCGTATATAGTGTACCAATCACAGTGTTTTGTTACGTGTTCTGTCGGATGACTGTCAATATACTATTCGTCACGATCCAGTTTGTGTGTATTTGCAGAAAAAGTATTGTGTTTCACTATCAAAACTTTCTTCTCAATTTCTGAAGTATCTCTGTGGCTGCAAATTGGTGATGTACCCGCTGATGTTACGCTAGTTGACAACATAGTAAAGTCGTTTCTTTTGTCTACGCTTTTACGAACATATGATTGATGACTGTTTTTCTTGCATCTAAAACAAACCAAACCTGTTTCACATTGTTTTGCTAAGTGACCTAATTTGCCAGATGAAAAGCATTTTCTATTTTCATTCCTTTTATAAAGAGGTGATATTGACGCATCTGCTTCAGATGAACTTTGACTGAGCCTTTTTTGCTATTTATTAACCTTCATTTTCGACAGCACTGCTGTAGCAGCACATGCATCAATATGATCTGTTACCTCAACTCATAATTTAAGCACCATTATTGAAACTGCGTCCATGCTTTCTCTTCAGCAGGTGAATCGTGCCGTTTAATATAAACAGAACCGAAGCTTTATGGCAAATTTGCAAAAATTGTGCATGAAGATAACCGAAGTCGAACGGCTTTTCTAACAGGGAAGGTTGAGTTTGTATTTTATCAAATTTGGCTAGATAGTCTTGTATACAACCAAATGTTTCCCACACAAACTTACGAAATGTTGCCTAAGCAGATCAATGTTTCCGGCTGTGGCTTATCCCAAACCTCTTTTGCGGTCTTTCATTGCCCGGTACGAAGTAAACGCTTGGTGTCAAGTGACAGAATTCAGTGTATCGTTTCCTTTTCCTTGCTCTTAGTTTTGTAAATTTTCTCACTTTTTCTAACTTAATCATCTTATCATTTACATCAAAAACTTCGTCTCACTATAAAATAGTTCTCATCATAATTCTCCAGGTTCCCCAATCTTCTTCGCCAGTGAACTTTTCAGTTTACTGTCTTTCGTCCGACACTGTCCCATCTTTTGTACTTTCAAAGCGCCATTTTGTCGTCCAAATTGGCTGCAACAGTCTCACTTTGTGAAAACCACTCACCATTTCTGTTACTACGTTGATAAGACGTTAAATGCGATTCAAAACGAAACACTTTTTTGAGCGGTAAAGAAGTACGGCAGTACTGGAAGAACACGTCAAATCACCAAAGCACAATGAACACTACTGAGTTATCCAAAGAAGTGTCTGTAATGACGAGTGACAATTCTCAAAGATACAATACAAGGTGATTCTTATCATCGTTTAAAAACCTCCGAAGCGGTGTAGCTGACTCTGGGAAAGTAATATACTGTAAGACACATGTAGTAAAAAATGTCAGAAAAAACCCAAAAGTGGATGACAAATGTTGAACATGTGACGTCACCAGATAATGTACCTCGCCGCACGTGCAGCGGCGGAGCCTCTCGGTATGTCACACTTGATCGTCCGAACACACGCCAAGTAACTACGTCGGTGTGGCTCTGGGCCCACGTGCGTGACTCAATCAAGTGGAGCTCAGTGTTCGAGTCTTGAGCTGGCGGGCACCATTTTTGCCATTGCGTTAAACGGTTTCGTATTTACGCTGTGAATTATTATTTTATTTACCTGTTCGCAGTCTCCGCTAGTTTATCGCGAAGTGTAATACAGCAAAAACGTACAGTATTGCGTCACAAGTAAATGATTACGACCTTCCGAATTGCATCATTACCAGTAAATTTCCTACGCTTTCTCTACTAAATAATTTTTGTAAACAAAAAAAGAAGAGACAAAAGGAAAATAAGACAAACTTTTACTTGGTTACAGTGAGGAAAATAATTTTGTAACTCCTATGTTTACAACAAATCACACTTACAAAAGGTGCTCGAAATTTGCACCGTTTGTTCGAATTCAAGTATTGCATCGTTCAATAGTCCCTTACGCCCACGCGCAGCCGCTACATTTGTGGCGAGGAACATCCGATAACGTCACATGTTCAACATTTCTCATCCATTATATTACCCTGAATATAATAACAGTGAAAGTAATCAGAGCCATTGTCACATTTTTCCAGTGTAATAACTTCTTACTGATCGTTCGTTAGTTCTAGTTACTGAACACCCTACTCAGGGAGAAATTAATTTCTGTTAATAACGAAGCGAACATTTCAAACAGTTTCCTCTTGATAAGCAATCCGCCATGTTACGCAGCAGAAGATCTACGTACTCACTCTCCATTTCAACCAAAAATTCTTTAAATTGGTGATAATTAAGGGCTTGCAGTTGTTTCTGTAAATGTCACGAAGCGCTTCTCAATGAATGATGCAATGGTAAGTGAGTATCTTGTGATTAATTTTATCTTTCAAAATAAAAAGAAACTTGTTTATTACCCTGTTCATACTCTTCGCCCTATCTTTTGAAACAGAGATAATTTTATCGAGTGAAATTTGATATTTTTTGTGGACTCAATTACAGCATATACTACATCCCACCTACGTTTTTGACCTATAAGGGGCAGTAATCCTAAAGGTTCATCTTTAGGAGCTGTGGGTGAAATAAATCATACAAAAAGTGACATTTTTGCTGTATCATTTATGCCACAAGACGTCAGCTGCTTTTATTAAGGCTGAAACTAATTTAACATCATCGACTTGCTAATATATATAAAAAATTTTATGTATTCACCGTCTGTATATGGATTCCTTCTCTTACTAATCTCTTGATTAACGACAAAACTTACAATATGAACGTTGCTGGAAGATTTTGTCCAATAATTAAATACAGAACGTTATTTTTCTTGATTCTTCTAAAGTTGGTCATCTACTTTCTTCTTCACATCACCGACAGAACATTTAGTGCTAAATGACACGTGTTTAGTTATAAACTGTCTCTCCAGTTCAATTTATCGTTATGATTTCTTTTTTCCTGACAAGTGAGGCAGGTTGAAGGCCATTTGAGTTACGAATAAACGCGAAAACCTCGATGCATTCAACTTTTTAAAAAAATGACTCTGAGCACTATGGGACTTAACATCTTATGGTCATCAGTCCCCTAGAACTTAGAACTACGTAAACCTAACTAACCTAAGGACATCACACACATCCATGCCCGAGGCAGGATTCGAACCTGCGACCGGAGCGGTCGCGCGGTTCCAGACTGAAGTGCCTAAAACCGCTCGTCCACAGCGGCCGGCGGTAACTTTATGACTCGACTACGTACTTCTGAAGCATGCGCAGAATTTGCGGACGCCGTCAGCACTAACCACTGATCAATGAGACTGCTGACTGACAGGCTCACTCAATTCGTAGACGATTCGCGCGTCTCTCCCCCGAGCGTACAGGCCGACTGAAATTTGGTGGTCCCTAAATGTGCAAGGCAGCAGCGAGTGGAGGGGAAGGCGCCGTTCGTAGAAGAACGTTGGAGGGAATGTAAAGCGTTTCCGACCCAGACAGGTGGAACTGCCAGCCGCAGGAATGTGGATTTTAACACACTGCAGACGGATACCGAGTTTACTCGTGTTTCGCGCGCCATCGATTGCGTATGGATCGTGAAGTAATTCATGTCCACTACACGCTGTCAGTGAACTTCGTCGAGTAAGATGTTTACATCTGTAGGCAACGTAGGAAACATGGCTACCGCCATGTATTCGTCGACCACAACGTTTTGCGCCTGGGAGATAAGGCGCTTCTGTCGGCTTATCGTGAGCCAGTGCGTGATCAGGGTGAATACCATCATATCCATAACTGACCTGAAAGCATTGACGGTGCGATTTTTCTTAGTCACCAATATACACTACTGGCCATTAAAATTGCTACACTACGAAGATGACGTGCTACAGATAGGAAGAAGATGCTGTTATACGCAAATGATTAGCTTTTCAGAGCATTCACACAAGGTTGGCGCCGGTGGCGACACCTACAACGTGCTGACATGAGGAAAGTTTCCAACCGATTTCTCATACACAAACAGCAGTTGACCGGCGTTGCCTGGTGAAACGTTGTTGTGATGTCTCGTGTAAGGAGAAGAAATGCGTACCATCACGTTTCCGACTTTGATAAAGGTCGATTGTAGCCTATCGCGATTGCGGTTTATCGTATCGCGACATTGCTGCTCGCATTGGACAAGATCCAATGACTGTTAGCAGAATATGGAATCGGTGGGTTCAGGAGGGTAATACGGAACACTGTGCTGGATCCCAACCGCCTCGTATCACTAGCAGTCGAAATGACAGGCATCTTATCCGCATGGCTGTAACGGATCGTGCAGCCACGTCTCGATCCCTGAGTCAACAGATGGGGACTTTGCAAGACAACAACCATCTGCACGAACAGTTGGACGACGTTTGCACCAGCATGGACTATCAGCTCGGAGACTATGGCTGCGGTTACCCTTGACGCTGCACACAGTCAAGAGCGCCTGCGATGGTGTACTCTACGACGAACGTGGGTGCACGAATGGAAAAACGTCATTTTTTTCGGATGAATCCAGGTTATGTTTACAGCATCATGATGATCGCATACGTGTTTGGCGACATCGCGGTGAACGCATATTGGAAGCATGTATTCGTCATCGCCATACTGGCGTATCACCCAGCGTGATGGTATGGGGTGCCATTGGTTACACGTCTCGGTCACCTCTGGTTCGCATTGACGGCACTTTGAACACTGGACGTTACATTTCAGATGTGTTACGACCCGTGGCTCTACCCTTCATTCGATCCATGCGAAACCCTACATTTCAGCAGGATAATGTACGCCAGCATGTTGCAGATCCTGTACGGGTCTTTCTGGATACAGAAAATGTTCGACTGCTGCCCTGGCCAGTACATTCTCCAGATCTCTCACCAATTGAAAACGTCTGGTCAATGGTGGCCGAGCAACTGGCTCGTCACAATACGCCAGTCGCTACTCTTGATGAACTGTGGTATCGTGTTGAAACTGCATGGACAGCTGTACCTCTACACGCCATCCAAGCTCTGTTTGACTCAATGCCCAGGCGTATCAAGGCCGTTATTACGACCAGAGGTGGTTGTTCTGGGTACTGATTTCTCAGGATCTATGCACCCAAATTGCGTGAAAATGTATTCACATGTCAGTTCTAGCATAATATATTTGTCCAATGAATACTCGTTTATCATCTGCATTTCTTCTTGGTGTATCAATTTTAATGGCCAGTAGTGTACTTATTTAGAATAACGTCACTGCCTGTTTCCAATTGCAGCCAAGTGCAATTACACTCCTGGAAATGGAAAAAAGAACACATTGACACCGGTGTGTCAGACCCACCATACTTGCTCCGGACACTGCGAGAGGGCTGTACAAGCAATGATCACACGCACGGCACAGCGGACACACCAGGAACCGCGGTGTTGGCCGTCGAATGGCGCTAGCTGCGCAGCATTTGTGCACCGCCGCCGTCAGTGTCAGCCAGTTTGCCGTGGCATACGGAGCTCCATCGCAGTCTTTAACACTGGTAGCATGCCGCGACAGCGTGGACGTGAACCGTATGTGCAGTTGACGGACTTTGAGCGAGGGCGTATAGTGGGCATGCGGGAGGCCGGGTGGACGTACTGCCGAATTGCTCAACACGTGGGGCGTGAGGTCTCCACAGTACATCGATGTTGTCGCCAGTGGTCGGCGGAAGGTGCACGTGCCCGTCGACCTGGGACTGGACCGCAGCGACGCACGGATGCACGCCAAGACCGTAGGATCCTACGCAGTGCCGTAGGGGACCGCACCTCCACTTCCCAGCAAATTAGGGACACTGTTGCACCTGGGGTATCGGCGAGGACCATTCGCAACCGTCTCCATGAAGCTGGGCTACTGTCCCGCACACCGTTAGGCCGTCTTCCGCTCACGCCCCAACATCGTGCAGCCCGCCTCCAGTGGTGTCGCGACAGGCGTGAATGGAGGACGAATGGAGACGTGTCGTCTTCAGCGATGAGAGTCGCTTCTGCCTTGGTGCCAATGATGGTCGTATGCGTGTTTGGCGCCGTGCAGGTGAGCGCCACAATCAGGACTGCATACGACCGAGGCACACAGGGCCAACACCCGGCATCATGGTGTGGGGAGCGATCTCCTACACTGGCCGTACACCACTGGTGATCGTCGAGGGGACACTGAATAGTGCACGGTACATCCAAACCGTCATCGAACCCATCGTTCTACCATTCCTAGACCGGCAAGGGAACTTGCTGTTCCAACAGGACAATGCACGTCCGCATGTATCCCGTGCCACCCAACGTGCTCTAGAAGGTGTAAGTCAACTACCCTGGCCAGCAAGATCTCCGGATCTGTCCCCCATTGAGCTTGTTTGGGACTGGATGAAGCGTCGTGTCACGCGGTCTGCACGTCCAGCACGAACGCTGGTCCAACTGAGGCGCCAGGTGGAAATGGCATGGCAAGCCGTTCCACAGGACTACATCCAGCATCTCTACGATCGTCTCCATGGGAGAATAGCAGCCTGCATTGCTGCGAAAGGTGGATATACACTGTACTAGTGCCGACATTGTGCATGCTCTGTTGCCTGTGTCTATGTGCCTGTGGTTCTGTCAGTGTGATCATGTGAAGTATCTGACCCCAGGAATGTGTCAATAAAGTTTCCCCTTCCTGGGACAATGAATTCACGGTGTTCTTATTTCAATTTCCAGTAGTGTATATAGTGTTTTAGTCCGCCCTCTTAGTTGAATGGTTAGCGCGTCTGACTACCTTGCAGCGGCCGTGCATTCGATTCCCCGCCTGATCGGTGATTTTCTCAGCTCTGGTAGTGAGGTTTGTGTTGTCCTCATCACCATTTCATCGCCATTGAGACTGTGGTCGCCCAATGTGGCGTCAACTGCAAAGCCTTGCAACTCTGCGACAAGACTTCCCCAAGCGGAGACTCCTGGTCATCAGTGGCGTATGATCATTTCATTTCATTGTGGTTAAGTAGTACCTTTCACTTATTTAGCATTGTCAGTGTACTTTCGTATTTAGAATAATTATCATTTGGGTTTTGAAGTTCCTCCTACTTTTAGAGATGGCCCTAATCTGAAAACGAAAGCGAATGAACGATTCTGAAATACTTTTGGGGTTTTTGCCAATGCTAATTCACATATTCTAAGTGAGAGAATATACCGAAGCCCGAGTCCCAAGGGAAAGACAAGCCACAGCGCATACACCACAAAGGCAGGCCTGAGCTAGCTCGATCGCTCAGCATAGCAGACAAAATGCGTTTTTGCACCTGTTAACGTGTAACTGTGCGCTGAGAATTGTATTTACTACATGAATTATGGAGTCTTACAGATTAATAGTACTATAACAAAATGCACAACTTCGCATTTTGCTGTAAATTGTGAACTATGCTTAACATTCATGGTAGAACGGCTTGTTTTAGCGTTTAGTCTCTTCTGCTTAACAGTCCTCATTTCATAGAAGATGTGTCGCCCACGCAACCGATAATTATTTCGGCATGATTTTAATTTTATTGTGTGTTATAACAAATTGGCAGTAGGCCTATGGACTTACGATCGTTGTAGGCTTAATAGACAGTAAGACCCCACATTAGCGCATTCCAGTAAAAGATGCAATTCTCGTTTATACGTAAATACCCAACTACGAATGAAGAGGAGCATAAACGTAAAAGGAGTAGAAACGTAATTTGTCCGGTGATCTGAGCGATCGAACTAGTTCAGGCCTACCTTCGTGACGTACGCGCCGTGGCCTGTCTTTCTCGTGGGCCTCGCCGAAGCCTGCGTGTGTCTATCAGTTCACTGCCCACATGCAAGGAGCTGATTGCACGAATCAGTACTTTTCGTACTAGCAACTGGCCCCAAATAATGAAACGTGTGAGATCATCCACATGAGTGCTAAAAAGAATCCTTTTAAGTTCGGTTACACGTAAAATCAATCAAATCTAAAGAGCGTAAATTCAACTACTTACCTATGAAGTACGATTACGAACAACTTAAACTGGAAAAAAAAAAACATGTAGAAAATGTTGTGGGGCGGCGAATCAAAGGCTGCTTTTTGTTATTGAAGATGCAACAGATCTACTAAAGAGACTGCCTACACTACGCTTGTCCGTCCTCTTTTGGAATATTCCTGCGCGGCGTGAGATTCTTACCGGATAGTACATCGAGAAAGTTCAAAGAAGGGCAGCACGTTTCGTATATTATCGAAAAATAGGAGAGGGAGTGCCACTGACATGATACAGGATTTGGGGTGGAAATCATCAAAACAAAGGCGTTTCTCGTTGCGGCGGGATCTCCTCACGAAATGTCAACCACCAACTTTCTCCTTCGTATGTGAAAATATCTTGTTGACGCCGACTTGCATAGGGAGAAACGATCACTATGATAAAATAAGGCAAATGAGAGCTCGCACTGAAAGATGTTGGTGTTCGTCTTTTCCGCTCGCTGTTCGAGAGTGGAATAACAGAGAATTAGTGTGAAGGTGTTTCGACTAACAGTTTGCCAGGCACTTACGTATGATTGGCGGAGTAGCCATGCAAATGTAGATTCTAAGGAAATCGATGAAACGGACAAAGAAAGTCGTCTTTTGTGTAATAAACTGTCGATTTACCAATTCGTTTAGAATCTACAGTACTGGTACCCTGAATCCAGAGAAAAAATAAAATATAAGCAGTTTCTCCTTTCGGTGGTGAAATACTGATCACCGTCGATAATAACGAAGGCTCTGCAGACTCACATAGAGATATGCCCAGCCCATCCCCTAGTGGAAAAGGGATAGCTGTAATGTCCACCTGGAAGGCTATCCCATGACATGAAGCAATATGAACCTGTGTCCCTCTCAGACAGTGGATAGCAGAAATTTCCTAGCAGGCATGTAGCGTTGGTGCTGTTAGTGGGAAAAGAAGTGAAACCAGGTACATTTGCAGATTTTGAACGATTCCGTTCATAGAGAGACGTACACTGTTCATCAAAGAAGTGCCGCAATTAATACTAAAACTAAGTAAAATATACGAAATAATAGTAACTGTGAAACATAAGCTGTCCTCGATAAATCACAGTGACAATATTTGCAAATTGTCTGTAAGTTTAAAATAGAAACGATTCAAAGTTCATGAAATGTAAGTTTGTATACGGTTACAGGCAAACAAAATATCAGCTAGCCGAAAAATACCCGTTTGGTACCAGAGTCATTCAGTAATTAAAGAGACAAATCGGTCTCAGCAAAAACTGTTTGTAGGGCAAGTTTGGTACTTTTATGGCTTTAAGTTGGCATCACTGCGATGAGCCCCGATCAGCTGCTGTATCAACATTGTTTCGTTTATAACCTCAAAAATACATTTAAAGATGGCTAGTCTGCTTGAAACATCCGCATTAGTTGAAGAACTTTCTGTTATTCGTTTTTTACTTGCTGAAGGTGACAAACCAGTGAATATAAACGGTAGAATGTCTAAAGTTTATGGTGAAGGCTGCATGAATCGTTCAAATTTTTGCACGTTGTTAGAGCAGTTCAAAAATGGTCGCGACTCAGTGACTGATGAACACCGTTCTGGCCGCCCAGTTGCAGTTTAAACTTCCTCACTTGAAAGTCTATTTGATGACATTATTCGCTCCGACTGCCGTGTGACTGTGCAAATGATAGTTGATAAGGTTCAAGTTAGTACTGGTACAGTTCATAACATTATCTGTAACAAGCTGAAGCACAGCAAAACATGTGCCATATGGGTACCAAAGGAGTTGACGCGGCTGCACGAGGAAACAAGGTTGAGAGTGTGCGCAGATGTAAAGGAACGTTATGAAAGAGAAGGTGAGCACTGCCTCAACAAAATTTTAACTTGTGATGAAACTTGGGTTCACTATTATGAACCAGAGTCAAAAAGACAAAGCATGGAGTAGACGCACACCAACTCACCTGTCAAGAAAGAATTCAAAACCCTAGCATCAGCGGGAAAAGTCATGCTGACGAGGTTTTCGGATGCTGGAGGTCCAGTCTTTTGTGATTATCTCGAAGAGCAGCGTAAAATGAACAGCCAATACTACTTGGATTTGCTTTTAAATAAGGTGAAGCCAGCCATGAGAGAGAGACGTCGTGGATTTCAGAGGAGAGGTGTCATTCTTCAGAAAGACAAGGCACATCCTCATATTGTTGAACTAACCCGTAAAACCATCGACAAAATCAACTGGGAAGTACTGCCTCATCCCCCTTTCAGTCCTGATTTAATACCTAGTGATTTCCATTTGTTTCGTGCACGGAAGGAGGCACTACGTGGGAAGAGGTTACAGGACAATGAGGACGTGAAAAAGTTTATGGTAAACTGGTTCAAACATCGAGATAAAGAGTTCTTTCCAGCCGGAATAAAAAAGCTTGTAGCCTGTTGGAACAAGTGCATAGATGTCAAAGGGGATTACGTTGAAAAGTAGAAAAAGTATTGTGTTGTAAAACCAAACGCTTTTTTCTCCAGGCCAATTGGTCCCTTTAATTATTGAATGACCCTCGTGTAATCAAATGACTGTGCCGAAAGGAGATTACAGAACCTGCAACACAGTTGTGTTATATGGGCTGAATGAAAATCAGGCAGCACGCAGTGCCCGGCCATTGTAGTAAGCAGGAACTAAAATGTCCGGTCCGTAGTGTGTTAACTTCTCGTGCACTTCTAGTCTTACCTGTGGGGACACACTCTCGAAAGTAGCACACGGTAGAACACGACGCAAAGAAACGACTTGACGATACGCATCGATGTTTTTATCCTTCTGGAAATATTTCCACAGAAAGCCGTTTTGAAGCACTCACCTAGGGATAACGACAGATAAAAACCAAGTAAGTAAGTAAAAGAAGAGATAACAAAACCAGATACATCTACAAGTATTTTTATTTGTTATTACTCAATTTTGTGTTTCTTTGTCACTATCGTCGACTATTTCACTTATAACCGACTCAGAACTCAGAACTACTAATCAATCGCTTAAGAAACAATACCTCGTTAGTTCATTGGTAACATACACTGACGTGACTAAAGTCATGGGACAGCGATATGCACGTATACAAATGGCGACAGTATCGCGCACACAAGGTACAAAAGGGCAGGGCATTGGCGGAGCTGTCATTTGTGCTCAGCAGAATCATGTGAAAAGGTTTCTGACGTGATTATGGCTGCAAGACGGGAATTAACAGACTTTGAACGTGGAATGGTAGTTGCTGATAGACGCATCGGACATTCCCTACGGAATTCAACATTCAGGGATCCTCAGTGTCAAGAGTGTGCCGAGAATGCCAAATTTCTGCCACTACTTGTTCAAATGTGTGTGAAATCTTATGGGACTTAACTGCTAAGGTCATCAGTCCCTAAGCTTACACACTACTTAACCTAAATTATCCTAAGGACAAACACACACTCCCATGCACTCGAACCTCCGCCGGGACCAACCGCTCAGTCCATGACTGCAGCGCCTGAGACCGCTCGGCCTATCCCGCGCGGCTCTGCCACTACCTCTCGCCGTGGACAACGTAGTGGCCGACGGCCTTTATTTAGCCTCCGAGAGCTGCGGCGTTTGCGTAGAGTTGTGAGTGCTGACAGACAAGCAGCACGGCGGAAAATAACCAGAGAAATCACTGTGGACGCACGACGAACTCCGCTAGAATAGTGCTTCGAAATTTGGCATTAATGGGCTGTAGCAGTAAACGACCAAACAGAGTGCCTTTACTAAAAGCACGACATCGCCTGCAGCGCCTCTCCTCGGGTCGTGATCATAACCGTTGAATCCTAGACGACTGGAAAACCGTGCCCTAGTTAAATGAGTCCCGATTTACATTGGTAAGAGCTGATGGTAGAGTTCGTGTGTGGCCCAGACTCCACGAAGCCATAGAGTCAGGTTGTCAATAAGGCACTGTACACGCTGGTGGTGTCACGATAATGGTATTCGCTATGGTACCGGCCATGGACGGTTATGTTCGGCTACTTGGAGACCATTTGCAGCCATTCATTAACTCCACATTCCCAAAGAACGACGAAATTTTTATGGAAGACAATGGTGCGTGTCAGTTGGCCACAATTGTTCGTGGTTTGTTTGAAGAACATTCTGGACATTTCGAGCAAATGGTTTGGCTACCCACGTCGATCGAAATGAATCCCATCGAAATTTATGGACAAAATCGAGAGGTCGGTTCGCGAACAAAATCCTGCACTAGCAACACATTTGCAATTACGGAGGGCTACAGAGGCAGCATGGCTCAGTATCTCTGCGTGAGACTTTCGACGACTTGTTGAATACATGCCACATAGGGCTTTTGTACTACGCCTGGTAAAAGAAGGTCCGACACTATATTAGGAAGTATCCCTCGACTTTTCTCACCTCAGTGCAAGTACTTCTTCTTTTTCCCGATCGTAAGCTTTATTCCACTCTTCACGAGAAACAGTTTCACACTCGTCAACGAAATAGATATTCCTTCCACTGTTTCATTTTGCATGAACTTCAGCACGTCAATAATTATACCGCGCCCCTGACTTCGAAACATTACCCACCACCTTTGTAGACATTATGACAAGCAGCAAAAGCAGCGTGTGTGGCAGAGACACGATGCGGTCTGAGTCCCACGAGAGAATGGTAGTTTACCCAAAAATCCCCCCCCCCCCCCCTCCTGTCTAAAACCATTTCTTCAAAATAAACTCGCCCAGGCGGAAACCGACTTCTGCACTGTTTGTGCGTTTCCGCAAGTGGTATTTTGTAGGAGAGTCACTCTATATGGGCAAGAGAATCGCATGTGGCTCACGACCCGCTGTTTGCCCAACACTGGCCTAGATAACGGCTTATAAGGACACGACCGTCGACCTGAGGAAATAAAAAACGAGGTTCATCTGGACAGGTGCCTCAGTTTTATTGATCCATGTTCCTATCTCGGAGATACCGGGCCCACTGTGACGGTCTGCAGCGGAGGCCCATGCTCAACAATGTACGCTGGACGGTACGACTCGAAACACTCGCGCCTGCACCTAAGCGTGGGACAGCCACGAGTGTGCTCCTGCTGTCATACAAAATCGCATCCCAGATCATAACTCCAGGTGTAGGTCCAGTGCGTCTAGCACGCATACAGGTTGGTTGTGAACCCTCAACGGGCCTCCTCCCCACCCACATGACAACCACTGGCGCCAAGGCGAACCAGGTTTCATCAGAAAACACAACAGACGTCCACCCTGCCCCCCGATGAGCTCTCGTTTGACACCACTGAAGTCGCAAATGGCGGTGGTTTTGTGACGTGGAATAGACACTACAAGGCGTCTGGCTCAGAGACGTCCTTCAAGAACTAATTTGTAACAGTAAGTTGTGTCCCATAGTCCTTAGAGCCATTAGAACCATTTAGCCGTGCGTTCTAACGCACTGCTTTCCGGGCGGGAAGGTGTGCCGGTCCGCGGCACGAATCCGACCGGCGGATTAGTGTCGAGGTCTGCTCAGTCGGCCAGTCTGTGGATGGTTTTTAACGCGGTTCCCATCTGCGTCAGCGAATGCGGTCTGGTTCCCCCTACTCCGCCTCAGTTACACTATGTCGGCGATAGATGCGCAAACACTATCTCCTCGTACGCGTACACCATAATTACTCTACCACACAAACATCGGGGTTACACTCGTCTGATGTGAGACATTCCCGGGGGCTCCACTGGGGGCCGAACCGCACAATAACCCTGGGATCGGTGTGGGGCGGCGGTGAGGTGAGGGAATGCTGTAGCCTGTTGTGGGGTTGTGAACCACTGAGGGCTTCGGCAGGGACGAAGCCTCTCCGTCGTTTCTAGGTCCCTAGTTCCACACAATACAATAGCCTACTTCAATCAAATTAAATGTATTTGAGTAATATTGTCATTGGAAATATTTAGCTATACACAATAATTCAATTAAGTTGTTCGGTCCGCAGCTCGTGGCCTCGCGGTAGCACGGGGTCCCGGGTTCGATTCCCGGCGGGGTCAGGGATTTTATCTGCCTCGTGCTGACTGGGTGTTGTGTGTTGTCCTTAGGTTAGTTAGGTTTAAGTAGTTCTAAGTTCTAGGGGACTGATGACCATAGCTGTTAAGTCCCATAGTGCTCAGAGCCATTTGAATTAAGTTGTTCACCTCGAATATTTGCAAACAGTTTAAGATCCCATGATTTTGTTGTCACTCCGATAAAGTGGGAGGAAGTTTTCACTAAACGACATATAGTCTCTTTCCATGGCTGTAATAGTTATAGAAATATTGGTATCAAATTTGTTTTTCAAAGAACTTTACTAATTATTAGTGTTATAGTAATTATTAATATTGTAGTTCTAAGACAGACGAAGGCAAAGCCGTTTCACTCTTCAAAATGCGACAACTCGTTTCTGAGTAATTACAGTATTTAGAATGTTTTTCTTTTTTGAACGTGAAGCCAATTGTTGCTTTATGCGGAAGGTTGTCATGTCATATCCAAATAAGGAAATAGTCACATCAGATAAGGAGGAAACAGAGAAGTGCACTGCTCCTTTATAAAAAGAGGCACAGGAGAAATGTAGCTCTCATCCTGTCTACGTCGTTCACGTGTGCGAAGTGCTGGTTAGATTGAAAAAAAAAATAAGTTTCTTCCACAAACCAATAGAAACTAGACATGCTACTTCTTTAAGTAGAATGCAGAAAGACTGAGCAGAGAACAGTTCACTTGTACATACAAAGGTCTCGCGACAGACAAGAGTCCAAGAACAATGGCAATTCAGTGAATGTGCAATAAATACCTTGGAAGGCCACTAGAGGAGTATGGAGCAACGCTACAACGAGCGAAGCGAACAAAATAGATGTTCTGGCAGCTGCTGCTCACATTACACTTGGCAGCTCCAGCAGCACCGTAAAAAACGCTCGGAGTTCTGTCGCTCGGTTTTGATATCACTTCAGGAGAATGTTGTATTTCTTAGAAGAATCCTCTTTTTCAATTAGGCTACCTTTACATACCATGGAAATACGAATGTAAGAAAAGTGCCTTACTGGGTTGCCCAGAATTCGATAGTCTCAGGCAAGTCGAACGTCTGAGACAGTGGAGTGTGAAAGTTCAGTGGGAGATTATTGTAACTAAATATACAGTTCTCATTTCGTTGAAGAAACTTTTATGTGTAAAATATACAATTTCTTTCTGAAGTGCTACCGACTCTTCTAAAGGAAGAGCTCCTCGAAATACGTAGATGTGTGTGGTGTCGGCGCGATGAGCCCCTGCTCACCATGCACTTATGCTCAGAATAGTGCTCACGTAGCGCCTTTCTGTTCACTGAATGGGACATTAAGACGTTATCAACATCTTTATTGTAATCAGCTGTACACATTAAACTTTATTCCTTACTGCTTTTCGTTACTATAACCATCATCACTGGAAAAATTACAGTACATCAGATGGATCAAAAATGTTTAGTACTCGTGACTCGAAGCATACCAAATGCAAAGATGTTCCACAGTGGTACGTGAAATACACACAATTTGGCTAATCTTGTAAATCGAACAAGTAGGTTAAACTTCAGTTACGAGGCTTATTCGGAAAGTAAGGTCCGATCGGTTGCGAAATGGAAATCACTGCGGAAATAGGAAAATAAAAAATGTTTTATTTGCAAAAGTTGATTACACCTTCTAGCCACTTTTCTACATGTCGCCGCTCCGAGTTGACGTCAGTCTTAAAGCTGTACCAAGTTTTCAATACCCTCGTCATAGAAGTCAGCTGCCTATAATTTCCGCCAATTCTCTATGCTGGTCTACAACTTGTTATTAGTGTCAGCGGCTCATGTGAGCAGAGATGAAATTCAGGTAGAGCCAATTACAGGCTATATTGTTGGTGATCAAACAATTCCCACAGAAAACGTTGCAAGAGCATCTTCATTGTCCCTGCAGAGTGCGGCCTAGAACTGTCATGAAGAAACAAACATATGACTGTTACGTTATGTGGGCTGAATGACATCAGGCGAAATCCCTCAGGCTATTTATCTAGGCATCTTCACGCGCTCACTATACGTTCAGAACACTGGACTCGCATTCGAGAGGACGACGGTTCAATCCCGTCTCCGGCCGTCCTGTTTTAGGTTTTCCGTGATTTCCCTAAATCGCTTCAGGCAAATTCCGGGATGGTTCCTTTAAAAGGGCAGGGCCGATTTCCTTCCCCATCCTTCCCTCACCCGAGCTTGCGCTCCGTCTCTCATGACCTCATTGTCGACGGGACGTTAAACACTAATCTCCTCCTCCTCCTATACGTTCAGAAGTGAAAATAACCACGTGACGCGATAGACAGACGTACTAGAGACACTGCCCAACACATATGTGCAAAGCTACTTTGGGTTTTCACTGTGATTTCCATCACGATCCCGATCAGATCTTACTTTCCGAATAGCCCTCGTATTGTGACATGACCGTCGCATATCTGCTCATTTATAAGCTATTTTTGAGGAGAATACAAGCCTTGCTACCTAGAGAACAAGACTTCAAAATATCTTGTTACGAAACGAACGGGTTCAGGTTTGCTCTGTGGTCTGCCTTGATCCCAGGAAGTCAGTCACAAAAGCCCTGAAGAAGGCAATTCGATCCGCAGGGCACTGCAGTTCGTGGAAAGGCGCTGCAGAAATATTGTGCCATGCTGCCTCTACAGCAGTCCCTAATTCCGAAAGTATTGCCGGTGCAGGATTTTGTGCCCGAAATGAAATCTCGATTATGCTCAATTCTGGGCGATCCGGGAGCCAAAATCATTCCCTCGACTTGTCCAGAATGTTATTTAAATCAGTCGCGAACAATCGTGGCCCGCCGACACAGCGCATTGTCATCTATAAAAATTCCATCGTTTTTTTGGAACGTGAAGTCAATGAATGGCTGCAAATGGCCTCAAAGTAGCCAAACATTACCGTCAATGGTCGGTTCGGTTGAACGAGAGCACCCCGTCGCTTCCATGTGCACCAGCTTGTACACTGCCTTGTTGACGTCTTCGGTCCATTGCTACGTGGGGTCTGTGCTACACTCGAGCCCTACCAGCAGCTCTTAAAAACTGAAATCGTGACTCATCTGACCAAGTCACGTTTTACAGTCGTCTTGGATAGAATCGATAGTCACGATCCCAGGAGAGGAGCTGCAGGCGATATCTTGCTGCTGGCAAAGGCACTCACGTCCGTCGTCTGCTGCAACAGACTATTATCGCCAAATTTCGCCGCACTGCCCTGACGGATGCGTTCGTCGTACGTCCCACATTAACTACTGCGGTTGTGTCACGCATCGTTGCTTATCTGTTAACCCTGACGACCCCTCGCCAACGCCAGTGCTCTTGGCCGTTATGTGAAGGCTGAAATTTAGCATTCTCGAAACACTTTTGACGCTGTGGGTCTCGAAATATTGAATTCCCTACCGATTTCTGAAATGGAATGTCCCATACGTCTAGATCCAACTACCACTCCGCGTGCAAAATCTGTTAATTTCCGTCGTGCGGCCATAATCATGCCGGAACCCTTTTCACATGAATCACCTCAGTACAAATGATAACTCTGTTTTTTTTTTCTTTATTGATTTTCAATTCCCCCCGAAGGGGGCGGGCTGGCAGCAGCTTACTAAGCTGCTCTACAGCCTACAGACTTTTGTTTAAAAAAGGAAGAAGAAAGAAACAAGGAAAAACAGGCGATAAAATGGTGATTTAAAGTGTAAAATGGCGTAAAAATGCGGAAAGTTAAAACAGAAAGCAAAAGGGGTTGGCAACGTTGATAAAATACACATGAATCAGACAAGTAACATAGTAGACACACAAGTAAAAAACATGGCGACAGTCTGGTTTCTGTTCGCAAGAGATAAAAAAAGCACACCCAGCGACAGTATGATGGCTGTTTGCTACACTTCCCAAAAGACACAACTCGGACCACTCACTGGAAAAAAACACACCGTAAAACACTGCACGAAAATGGCGGCACAAAGATGGCACTCCCGATCCAAGGCAGATGGGGGGGGGGGGGGGGGACCTGGAGTAGGGGGAAAAACAAGGAAGGAGGAGAGGAAAAAACGAAAAGGGGGGGGGAACCAAGGAGGGAGAGGACTAATAAAGGGGGAGAAGGGCAGACACGAGAGGGAATGAGAGGAGGCAGAGGAGGGAAATGTAAAAGGAGAGAAGGGGGCAAAGAGAGGGGAGGTGGGGAAGAAAGAGGATGGAAGGGGGGGGGGGAGAGGGAGCCCGGGAACAGAGGAAAGGAGGGGGAGTGAGGATCAGAGTTGATAGGAGGGATAAATGGAGGGAGAGAGGGCATCATCTGGGCGGGGGAGTTGATGGAAGCCACCTTGGGAAAGGAGATGTAGGTTGTAGAGATGGAGGGTAGGGGGGACACAATGGTGAAGACGTGGCGGAGAGGAGAGGAGCAACCAGGGGGTGAGGGGGTTCAAGACGGCGGGAGGTGCAGAGGATGCGGATATGTTCGAGGAATAGGAGCAGATGGGGGAAAGGAATGAGATCATAGAGGATCCGCGTGGGGGAGATAGCTCCGTCAATGTACTGCCCATTTATACATTGTGTACGCGATACTACCGCAATCTGTATGTGTGAATATCGCTATCCCGTCTGTTGTCACCTCAGTGTATAATTTTGCGTGGCGAAGTCACCTCCGCGTGCACAGCTCTAAGGGTGGAGCGCTAAGGCGCTGCTCGTTCATCGTGTGAAAATTCGCTGCCTTTGCCTATAAACTTGTTATCCAATCAAATGAGCCTTGTTTGCCACCGTGTTTAGGAGCGAAGGGCTCAGCGAAAAAAGAACATGGCTACCTGCTAATACGAACCTCTTTCATGTCAAGATGTAAGGCAAGAATGTGAAATTCCAGCAGGGTTCCCGGAAATAAAGTAATATTCCCACAGGTCGCTGTTTCAATGGCTGAGTGTCCTCACCCCCATGTAGCGATTTTCGAAAAGTCAGAAGTTAGGTTTAGAGGAGGAGAATTGTTAACGTTCTCCCCTTTCTGAGCAGTTCACAGTTTGCGAGATTTGTTACGCAACTTGCGTTGCCTGATTAATCGTAATAGTTCTCTAACGTGTTTACTTTGCATTTATGAGCTGTACACATTAGGAAAGCTTATATCGTTTCCCAAGCACTCTTCCACGTAGATCAGGTATCTGCATGCAGTGTTAGTGGGATATTCATGGTTAACTGAGCTTCTAGAGAGCTTTGTGTTTTAATATTTTAGGTGACTTGATGCTCGTTCCGTTGGAGCATATTTCCGAGTCATCATTACGAGACTTTAATGTCCATTACGTTGGGAAATTATTCTTCGTCATTTTAATATTGTATGTGTCGTGGTACTAGAGGAAGTAAACGACTTCTTCAACTCAGACTTGATTTAAATTTCAGAAGTAAAAACTGTCCTACAGCTAATTCTGGCTAGGCGACCCTCTACAAAAGAAATATTACCCATGCATTCCTAACTTTCGTCTTCTCACTGTGATGACGTTCCGTTGCAAAGCAAGCGCCAATACGTTTTGTTTAAATATTAAATATAAGAGTATTTGGATCTGAGATAACAATTTGTGATTTACGACCATTGCATTGAGCTCGTCTTAGATGTGCTAAGAAAACGTTAAAGAGAGAAAAAAAGTAAAGATGGGCAGCACAGGTTTTGATCGTGTCGGCGCTGATCTAAAATCAAAACAGCCATTGTTCAGTATAACAGGTTCCATAAAGATCGTTGACAGTAGTTACACAACCTGTTATATGTTGTAGAAATGTGGTTCCCATAAACTACTTTTTTGTCCAAGAGCCAACACTAACATCATGAGGAGGCATCTCGGACTGCATATGTATCGATTTCATTACTGATTGGTAACATGCATAAATTAGTATGTCATAAACATCACATACTAGCTAGAGTAAGAGCGCGATTAGGTGGCTACAGGTCTCGAAGTACTAATCGTTAAAACTCGACACCATTCGGAACACTTTGGGTCGACTGTTTTGCTTCAGAATGCTGCCACACGCAGAGACCCCGAAGCTGTGACACCATAAGTGCCTGACGAAGTGCTGTTGTGTTGCGTGAGGAAACGATTAAAACAGTTGTTGTACTTACAGTTAAATGAATTACGCAATACGCAACGCTATCAAAAATATTTACTAAATGTTTTAAACGTCAGATATTGCAACGACTGTGTTCTTAAGATGAACAATGGATACATGCCCGATGGAGCAGGCATTGCGGCGACTACAGCCGTTATGAAATAATGAAATACATGAAATGATTAGCAATTGCGAATGTGAACAACCATGAGATGTAGAAGGGAATGACGATAGTGAAAATTTGTGCAGAACGGGACTCGAACCTGGATTTCCCATTTTACTCGAGCAGTTACCATAATCGCTTCGGCTATCTGTGCACGACCCCTAGCCAAATCCAACTTGTACGTGAATTACATAATGTGTGTACGAGCACAGGCTGTGACGCACGAACAGTGACATATGGAAGTTTGGGTCTGGCCGGCGTTCGCGCACAGATAGCCAAAGTGGTCATGGCCTACAGTTTGGAAAACTATCAACCAGCCATAACAAGCCACTGACATCCCCGCGACGTGATATCTTCTCGTCAATAGAAAATATACTACGAGACAGAAACTGCATCGCATAGCGCTGGTGGACTCACCCCTGTGACTCAAGTTCAATGTCGAAGAAACAGATTTACAGTGTTTTGAGTGTGCGGCAGCAGCAGCTGTCTGGACCCTCATACAGAAGATTGCGGCTTTCTACCTCCGAGTACCCCCACATCACGTCTCTCCTACCATGCTGATATATCCTGACACTACCTACTTTCCATCGTCTAAGCGGCACGCCATCACATGGATCAGTGGCATGGCGGACTTTTGGACACGCCTCCAAGCACACCACCACACCCTTCACCGACTTCGACACTTTCCCGAACTATTTACAGAGTATATTCGACAACCAGCTGGAATCTCAACGAAACGTGCTAGCCAAGACTAGACGATCCCACGTTCCTCTTATAATTATCAATGATAGAATGGACGTCGTTCTGACGAAGCGCCAAAGTGGATCATGGCGTGGCAAGAATTCCTAATTTCTTTCATTTGTCTTTTCTCTTTATCTTCTAATCTTTTTCCCTTACACACGTTTATCCTATTCACGTATAGCTCTGTATCTGCAACCTATTTGTTTTCTGTCTAGTGTGCCCCACAATGAAAAAAAAAGAAGGTTGAGTTGCTGATGATGTTGAGAGTGGGAAACCGCCCCTAAAGAAAAAAAAAGAAAAAGTAAGAAAAACTTCGTAGAGCACTTAGTACATTAATTCTAAAAAAAAAACAAAATTTAAATAAAGAAAAGTCGGTACAACACTTGCAAAACAAAAAGCGGTTAAGGCAACCGCTTGCATGTATGTCAGAAGTACCTTTACATCGTTCTTTTTAACAGAACAAACAATGCAATATCTTTTTTATCCACCATATCAGGCAACGACTTTTCATTAAAATATCCTCCCCTATACGGGAAATACATGTGTGTACAATTACAGGTTGAGAGGCAGGCGCCGGCCGGTGTGGCCGAGCGGTTCTAGGCGCTTCAGTCTGGCACCGCGCGACCACTACGGACGAAGGTTCGAATCCTGCCTCGGGCATGGATGTGTGTGATGTCCTTAGGTTGGTTAGGTTTAACTAGTTCTAAGTTCTAGGGGACAGATGACCTCAGATGTTATGTCCCATAGTGCTCAGAGCCATTTGAACCATTTTGAGAGGCAGGAGCAACGAGATACGCATGTTTGTCTCTGAATGTGTGTTGTACACAGATAAACAAAGTGGGCAAGCAGACCGCTCGTGCAAAGTGGGAAATCCGAGTTCGAGTCCTGATTCGGCACAAATTTTCGTTGTCGTCATTTCCTTACACAACCTTTGGTCGTTCGTGTTTGCAATTTTTAATTCACGATTCCATGTTACTTCCGTTTGAAATTTATACCGTAGCAGCTTATCGTTATGAGGCACACACGGCCATGAGTTGTCAGCAATGGAAGGTAAACAGTAAAAAATCCCTCCTCTCACATCCCCTAAACCCGCAGTGACCGTGCTGCTTACGCAAGCGACTAACTCCACTTAGCTTACTGCGAATTTAGCAAAGTCAACTTAAATTAATCACGTCTTAATATATTACTGTCACTGTAACCATTTTTATTTGTTACTGACGGTGAGCAGGTAAGCTACACTATTAAGATTACCTGACGTTTTTGGTTTCAATTGCTAATTCCAAGATGCATGTTATTATAAAATACGGCCGAGAACCGCGGGCCGCAGTTTGACGACCACTGCCGTAGACCATAATCCGCTCCCCCTCCGCCTCGCCCCACTTCCGTCTCTGAGGTAAACCGATAAATCATTCGAAATTCAGGTGACAGGTACTACAAACCACCTTCCTGTGGCGTCCTCCGAACCTTGTCTACGTGTTTGGAAGGAGAAGGGGGAGCTAAAAACTGTTGCCCTAGACAACTGGTGAATCGTCCTCAAAATGCCACGATATTTGCGTTCCAGTGCTCTGAACATGGTCTGTCGATCCAACCACCTGCAGCAAGTGTGATTAGCATCAGTTTTAAATTAAACTTTTCTCCACCATTCCGGCTCTTTTGACTGTAGCATGCTTGTGCGCCCTAAACGGAACTTCTTCACAAATTAAAACTGTGTGACGGGCCAGAATTCGAACCGAGAATTTTTTCTCTTGTCAGCAATCCAGGCAACATGAACACACTGTTGTCCGATGTTCTGATACCATCAAAGTATCGATACCTACTCAAATCAGTTGCACTCAAGTCGTATTGCGATGCTACTCCTATATGAGTACTTCAAAAGTATCGATACATACTCATGTCGACACTTTTTAAATCTTTTTATGCAAATGAAGTAATCCTGAGTATATACGATATTTTACTTGAGTGCTTTTTTATTCAGTTTAATAAAACACATTAAGTACTGTTATTTCTTCATTATTGATAATCTTTAAACAAAAAAGTTACCTTTTGGAAAGTTTCCCTAAAAGAGCAATTGCTGTAAATGTTTAGGAGTTAAGATATTTCTATTCTTAGTCATATCTGCATCAGCTTTTAAAAATAAACAGTCTCTAGACACAGATCTTGCAACTACGATAACTTGTTGTTGAGCACATATGCAAAAACACGGAAAAGCGTGTTTCTCGTTCCCATTCTGCAAATGGATGCTTCTCCAAGATTTTCTAGAGCCTGACAAATAAAGAGATACGATTTTTCCAAACGCCGTATTCCTGTGTGGACGAACCAGCCTTTTCCTTCGATTCAAGTGGGTACTCTGTTGCTCATAAACCATACTTTTGTGTTTTTGTTTGACTCGCTCGCATGCTACTGGACCTTGATAATGCAGATTTTTAAACCTTGGATCGAATAAAGTAGCAATGGCTGCATGGTCATTTAATTCAGCTATCCCGTACCTTTCCTTCAGCTCTTTCAAAAAAACACCCTGTTATTCTTTGACAACTGTCCAGACTAGTGTGATTCTATTAAGCTATGTTGACAAACAATAGATCATTGATATAATTTTGGGTGTTGTAACATACTTTGTCCAGGCTGTTTTCTTATGACACATTCAAACTGCTTTAACAAAGTCGTAAGTTCGTTGAGTGTTTCCATTTATACTGAAGTTGGCATATCAGAGAATACCAGAAGAGAATTATTGTTACGTTCATGCACGCTTTCACTTGCTTTATCAAGCATTGCTGACTTTCTATTGTTTTTTTTTTTTTTCTAGAACAGCTCTGTTTGTAATGTAGCGTCTTAATAAATTGGATGTACAGCCACAAAACATCATTGTTATAAAGCATGTTTGCTCTTTGATACGGTTTCATTCATTTTAGTAAAATATGTTCATACTTCATTTCGGCGGCGCCATGACACAATGAACGCTAACAAACTCTTGACATGAAGAACGAACTGCACGACTGCAAACCACAACAAACAATATGGCCGACGAACAGATGAAAAGGCTCTGTGGACGATGGTCTGCGCGGAGGAGAGGCGGAGGAGGGGTGAGGGAGGCCAGACGGTAGGGCCATCGACACAAGCCGTCACTCAGTCACTATTCGAATACACGCATAAAATCGATTCGATAACGAGTAAGTATCGAAAGAATGATTCTTTTCTAAAAGTGCTCGGTATCGAAACAGAAGTATCGAATATTTACTTATTTGTATCTTAATATCTGTACTGTCAAAATAAACTCTAGGAGCTTTATGCCACAGCAGCGTAGATCATTAGTTTCATGTCACATATATTTATGTGAAATTCTTAAATCGAGTCGTATGGTGGAGCGCTCCGTGATGTATTAATCTTTCATCCTTAAGTATCTTTTACTTTGTTAGTGACTTTGTGAGATTACATGGATAACCTTTCTGAAATACATTAACAGGGACACTGTTCTTTTTGCGTAGGTTCTGGCAGAATGTTACCTCGCCTGTGGCTGATCTTCGCAACTGGAGTACTTCGGTGGTCACTGGAGACTGAGGAGCTGCATGTGACCCAAACGTGCTTAGAACTGTTGTCCATCAACCGGCCTTTCTTACAGGGTCCCGTCTTTGTCATCACGATCAACTCTGCGAGTTCCAGTGGCAAGATTCCGCATGCAGAACGATTTTTGTCACAGCAGCACCGACCATTAGATTTATCTGTGACGCTAACTGCTCTGCTAAAACAAATGCAACTGCCAGTAGTCTTAGGTGGTCCGTCTAACAGCCTGCCGATGGTGTCAGACGCCCATACCTATCTTGCAGTACTGGAAGATAGCCTTAGTCCTAGCGATCTAGTGGTAAACTTCATAAAGGTCGTGAAAGCTTCAACGAACTATTTGAATCCTCTAAACAGAATCCTAATTGTTTTTCTAACAACAGACGACGATCATCTAGAAACAGTAAACAGTTTGTTACGCGTCGTTTCTAACTGGGAGATGTATGATTCCACCCTGATGACCGTAGTTTCGCGCGACAAGGCGAACTGGAAGGAAACTAAGCCTCTTATCAGAAACATAATACTGTACACAGGGCTGCCACAGAAGGCTAAAGACAGATGTGGAACAGGAGAAATGTATGTTTCTGTGCTAAAATCCTGGAATTCCACAAGCAGTTTACCTGAGGGGTTGCCAAAAGCGACTCTGTTCCCGCACGGTCTCTATAACTACAGAGACTGCCGTCTGAAAGTGCTTGCGTTCAAGCTGCCTCCCTTCGTGATAATTGAATATGATAGAGGAACAAAAATTCGCTACTTTGGATACGACATTATCTTACTTCAGTTGATAGCCTCATCACTGAATTTCACTCTGACAATGATTTATAATGACGACAGAAGTTATGTATATGGTGACCGTATGGGAAACGGTTCGTGGACCGGAATGCCAGGTAACGATGTATTGATGTTTGTGATGCTGTTATGGCGGTTATAGTAATGTCCGTAGGTGCAGTAATACTAATAGCAATAGTAGTAGTACGTAACAGTAGTAGAACAGTAGTCAAGTCAGTTTACATCGGGGCTCCAAGAAACTAGTTGTACAATGTCTGAAGCGTAGATGTATCTAATTTGCTGTGAAAGTAGTAGATACATATAACACATAAACGACAATGACGGAATTGAATAGATTTTTTCATAACACGATTTAAAAAATTGTTTGCATATTCTGGATGGAAATTGGTATAAAGGCACTCACTGGCCTGTTGTGCTGTCGCACTGTTAGCACTTTGTCCAACCTCCGTCCTTCCTAATAACCTCAAAAAATCTCTTCGCTATTCATTTTGTTGCCAACTCTCATCGTGTCGCTCTTTTCAGCTCACATGCGGCCTGAAATTGTCTTCCATTGTGTTAAACACAACTTGCGAATATTTCCCAAAAGTTTTCCACAGGTTTCAAATCCACACTGCGTGCAGAGCATCTTTATCTTCAAACTACTCGTTACTTGTAGCATAAAGATACACAGATGCATTATCTTGTTGAAACAATAGACTTTCGTCCCCTAGGTCCTCAAACATTCTAATCATTTCTGTCTCTATTATTTCTGCGTACATGTTAGAGTTCATTTTAGTGTTCAGTCAAGCAACGCGTGGCTTCTAGCATCAAAACTTCTGCTCATTCATACCTGTTGCTCTGTTCTCAGATTATGTCAATAATACTGAAATCCATCCTGCGCATCTTCTTCTGACTTCTTCTCATCAGTGAAGACAACTTTATCCCATTCTGAGGTCCATGACATACGTTTTTCAGCGAGCTTCAATCTAGCTTATTTATGTTTGGGTATTAGAGTGGTTTTCTGCAGTCGTTTCTTGAATGGAAAATGTTTGTCGTGTGGCAAAGTTTATCATACACGTCTGTCACTTTCTAGCAACTATAAATCAATTGAGAGGAATAACGATTTGTGGCTCTTGCTCAGGGCAAAAGTAATCCTTTCTGTGCCTCAAATAATTTTCTACTTTGCCCATATTTCTCGTTCTGTCCATATCGTGCTCTCAGTTTATTGAGATTATCAATCACTGTAGATGAACAGTTGAACTTCTTGGCAATCTCTCACAGCGGACCCTTTCTTTGTACGTGCCAGTTTTTGCTTTTTCAACACATGATGGTTGTTTTCCGCGTGGCATTGTCACAATCTGTGGTTTGTGTACACAACACGCACCGCCGCTAATTGTGTCTGCTCTCTATCTGCAGTAAAGTCACGTACGCACAAACCAGACCATTTGACTTCATTTGTAGGTAGAGTGGACGTCATACTATCGCACAAACATTGTGCACAGCTGTTCCAAACGACAATGTTAA
Organism: Schistocerca serialis cubense; assembly: GCF_023864345.2. Taxonomy (NCBI): domain Eukaryota; kingdom Metazoa; phylum Arthropoda; class Insecta; order Orthoptera; family Acrididae; genus Schistocerca; species Schistocerca serialis. The sequence continues at coordinate 505,395,670 of NC_064639.1, forward strand.
TTTTCCTGTGCCTTTATACTGATTTCCACTACTGTACTAGTAGTATTAGCTGTAACAGACGAGTCTCAGTGGTAAGATCAGACCCACAGGTTGGCAACGTTCAGACTAATTTGGGGAAACTAATGTGCCACTGGTGTAGCAATGTTGAGTACACAAACACTATATTAGGAAAGATGGATGAATGCAGCCTGTGCTTAATTCGTCATGAGGCATCTTTCTAAGAGGGTGCAGAGACTGTCACAGCCCCCGTATTCAGGGTTCGCAACACTCGAACGAGATGTGAGGTGACTTCAAGAAGTAAGTTACAAATTATTATGCCAGTCCAAGTAACTTTCTTTGAATGCTACACTATACTTCAAAGTGAGACAAATACATGATACTGTTTTTCAACATAGCTACCAAGTCTCCATAAACGATTGTCAGACCATTCTACGAATTGTTCAGTTCTCCAATGGTAGAAATCCTCTGCCTGGTCACAGAGCCATCCGAGAACCACTGTGTGAACGTCCTCTTCATGCCTCAATAGTAGGGCAACAGGGGTAACAGCACAATTTGTTAGTACAGGTTGCCTACATCAGCGGCAAATATGCACTCGGGGGGGGGGGGGGGGGGAACCTATCGCTCTCTTTTGATTAACAGGTTATTAATCTACTGTTCTGCTAAGAGGATTAAGACCCCCTGGGGATAATCCTTCCTTTTGACTGAAAGGTCCTTAACTTTTGTTCCCTCACCCTTCCCTCTCCTCCTTTCAACCTCTCAGGAAACCTCCATTCCATCCCTCGCCTCATGATACAGGAACACTTTCAGATCTGAGTTATTCACATAGCCCCTCTCACTCTTATCAATTTGATTGACTACTTATTAAACTGATCAATCAGTTAACACCCCCTCCCCCACCTGGTAAATCTCCCTCCCTCCCCCTCCCTCTCCACCTTTCCTCCTATGTCTGAAAATTGGCGGCTCTGCGGTAGAGAGGAAGGATCTCATGACACTAAATTCAAGAGTACATCGTTTATTTATAAAAAAATTCAGTTATCAGTGGTTGGATTTCCCTTGCTCGTCATCCTCTGCTGTTTAGGAAGCTTCTGGTCCTATAAGAAGTAATTAAATCGATCGCTTTTTTTTACTCTGCCCTCACAAGAAACACTGTCCTGAAACATCCATCACAGGTAATTACACTGTTAAAAATCTCTCTATTGCAAAGCAAACACTGCCACCATCCCCTGTCCACTGGGCCGCACAGAATGCCACCACACTCGCTTTCAGGAGTCAGGTTGCACAGACAAGAGCCTATGAAGTGGCTGCCAGACACTGGTGTCCCCGCTAGCGCCCTGCAACAGACAGACTAGATGTGACACTAAGCTTCGAACAAAACATCAGGCAGTGGCATCCCTTTCATAAATGACACCTAAGAAATTCCTGTCGAAACACTTACTCCTTCTCTGTTTCTCCTTGTGTCCTGCCAGGTCTGCAACGCGCCGTCGGCTACAGTCAGGCCAAAGCACGAACAAAGCAGTGTTTACCCAGTAAACCCAATGCTGAATACTGATGCACACGAGATGTCTTCCTTCCAAGGCAAATTCCTGACTGAGAATGGATTTCGCCATGGGCTCTAATCTGCCGTCTGTAGTGGAGAGAAAGGAAGAGAAAGGATCTCACGGGAAGAAATTCAATTATATAGCCTATCATTACTGTTTATCTATAAAGTTCAATTTGCAATGGCTGGATCTCACATTTATTTGGTGGGAAAAGCTCACATCCAGCAACTACACATCCTAATTATGTAAGTAAACAGCGATAGATTGAGGGTGTCGTCTTATTCGAGAATTTTCCATGTGCGCTCACCCTGACATGCAGGGATTGACTGAACTAGTGCACAGTGCCACAACCAGAGGATGTTCCACCCCTGCTACCTCTCACCCCCTCCCTCCCCACCCGTCCCAGAAAAAAACTGGTACGAACAAGACTTACTCTGTGCTGGAGAAGAAGGATCTCATGACACGAAATTCAAATCAAAGTCAGTAATATATTGATGCACATTTTTTTTTTGAATCACTTTGTGGGAGACAGAGTTCCCCCTCTTGGACAGATATCGTGACTGCACCCCCTCACCCTTGCTCCCCACGAAATAATAACTGTAATCACAAGGGAATGGAATGAAGTGCGATATAGTAGGCACCGTTTGGGTTCTCCCGCGTGTCTGTCTATCGTCAGGGAGTCGCCACGAAAGCCAAAACAGCCCAGTGCCCTAATTACAGATCACATTACTAAATACCGCCGACCACCGACCGAATATAGGCCTCCTTTGATCTCGCGGCCCCCAAACAGAGCATTCTTTTGATCAGTAAATTCTAGACACGCTTCCTGACTCTGTCGGTCCCAAGAAGCCATTCCCTGCTTGTCTGTGTGAACCAACGTCTCCAAACACGAAAATGGAGGTTTACATCTCTCCTCAGAATACTGTATTCCTATTGGCTAATGCTGGGGACAAAAGGGGAGCTGACGCAATTTCGATATAAAAAATAGAGTGCTTGCCTGCGCCGAATGCATGCGTGCACGCAATACAACTGTTGGAAACAATAAATTGGTCAATCGTGAATTTAACGTCGTGACTGAATTTTTAAAAGTGCTATAGACTTCCTAAATTGACTCTACATTCGGAAAGAAGGAGAAAGGTTTTACTGCGTGATAGAATAGTAAAAATAGCAAATACCACCGCAAGACAGCGTCCACTATGATGTATTGAGAAGCACTGAACACGACACACTTCAACCACTATCCAGTCCCCAGCAATAAGCTGTCAGGGCTAGCTGTCGGAGGCAGCAGAACCACTCGCACATACCCATGCAATCCTGCCTCGAGGTCCTCAAGTGGTGCCCCACGTCCCCATGTACACCGCCAGCACCGACGCAATTAGGTCGATGGAATGGACTCGACTAATGTCTGAAGTAGTGCTGGAGGGAACTGACATCATGAATCCTGCAGGGCTGTCCATAAATCCATAAAAGTACGAGAGGGTGGGGATCTCTTCTGAACAGCACTTTGGAAGCCAGCCCAGATATGCTCAATAATACACTCCTGCAAATGGAAAAAAGAACACATTGACACCGGTGTGTCAGACCCACCATACTTGCTCCGGACACTGCGAGAGGGCTGTACAAGCAATGATCACACGCACGGCACAGCGGACACACCAGGAACCGCGGTGTTGGCCGTCGAATGGCGCTAGCTGCGCAGCATTTGTGCACCGCCGCCGTCAGTGTCAGCCAGTTTGCCGTGGCATACGGAGCTCCATCGCAGTCTTTAACACTGGTAGCATGCCGCGACAGCGTGGACGTGAACCGTATGTGCAGTTGACGGACTTTGAGCGAGGGCGTATAGTGGGCATGCGGGAGGCCGGGTGGACGTACCGCCGAATTGCTCAACACGTGGGGCGTGAGGTCTCCACAGTACATCGATGTTGTCGCCAGTGGTCGGCGGAAGGTGCACCTGCCCGTCGACCTGGGACCGGACCGCAGCGACGCACGGATGCACGCCAAGACCGTAGGATCCTACGCAGTGCCGTAGGGGACCGCATCGCCACTTCCCAGCAAATTAGGGACACTGTTGCTCCTGGGGTATCGGCGAGGACCATTCGCAACCGTCTCCATGAAGCTGGGCTACGATCCCGCACACCGTTAGGCCGTCTTCCGCTCACGCCCCAACATCGTGCAGCCCGCCTCCAGTGGTGTCGCGACAGGCGTGAATGGAGGGACGAATGGAGACGTGTCGTCTTCAGCGATGAGAGTCGCTTCTGCTTTGGTGCCAATGATGGTTCGTATGCGTGTTTGGCGCCGTGCAGGTGAGCGCCACAATCAGGACTGCATACGACCGAGGCACACAGGGCCAACACCTGGCATCATGGTGTGGGGAGCGATCTCCTACACTGGCCGTACACCACTGGTGATCGTCGAGGGGACACTGAATAGTGCACGGTACATCCAAACCGTCATCGAACCCATCGTTCTACCATTCCTAGACCGGCAAGGGAACTTGCTGTTCCAACAGGACAATGCACGTCCACATGTATCCCGTGCCACCCAACGTGCTCTAGAAGGTGTAAGTCAACTACCCTGGCCAGCAAGATCTCCGGATCTGTCCCCCATTGAGCATGTTTGGGACTGGATGAAGCGTCGTCTCACGTGGTCTGCACGTCCAGCACGAACGCTGGTCCAACTGAGGCGCCAGGTGGAAATGGCATGGCAAGCCGTTCCACAGGACTACATCCAGCATCTCTACGATCGTCTCCATGGGAGAATAGCAGCCTGCATTGCTGCGAAAGGTGGATATACACTGTACTAGTGCCGACATTGTGCATGCTCTGTTGCCTGTGTCTATGTGCCTGTGGGTCTGTCAGTGTGATCATGTGATGTGTCTGACCCCAGGAATGTGTCAATAAAGTTTCCCCTTCCTGGGACAATGAATTCACGGTGCTCTTATTTCAATTTCCAGGAGTGTAGTAATGTCTGGGGAGTTTGGTGGCCAGCGGAAGTATTTAAACTCAGATGAGTGCTGAAACGTCCCCTTTTGAACAATTATACAAGACTGTGCTTAAACTGACTCACAATGTTTTTAGCGCAACGCAATCTGACTTTCAAAATTCCCTACTAAAGAATGGCCCTGACTAACAGTAAACTATACCTTTCACAAATCACTTACCTCACAAAAATCTTCGCTACTCAAGCTACTGCAATACAGCGAGCGCCACTACTGCCAGCTAAATAAAAGATTCAAACTACTGAAGGCACTAACTACTGATAGGGATAGTTAGCAAATGAAAGATATTAATAGAGAACAAACAATGTATTTACCTTGATATCATCATATATAAATATAGCAGTTCATGACAAATTTCAAAACTCCGCCATCTCTCTCCCCACATCCACCACTGCTGGCGGCTCGCCTCCAACTGCGCAACGCTACGCGCTGTTCACATCCAGCTGCCTAACACTACAATGGCGAGTATTACAACAATGCAAAGCAGCCACAGACTGCACACAGCACAGCCAGTGATTTTCATACAGATGTGGCGTTACCAATAAAAAAACCTAAACAGCCTACTTACAGTGCTCCTGGAGTCACTCTTTAGCAATTCTGAACACGTGGGGTGTTGCATTGTCCTGAAATTTCCCAAGTCCGTTGGAATGCAAAATGGACATGAATGGCTCTGAGCACTATGGGACTTAACATCTGTGGTCATCAGTCGCCTAGAACTTAGAACTACTTAAACCTAACTAACCTAAGGACATCACATACATACATGCCCTAGGCAGGATTCGAACCTGCAACCGTAGCGGTCACGCGGTTACAGGCTGAAGCGCCTAGAACCGCACGGCCACACCGGCCGGCTGGACGTGAATGGATGCAGGTGGTCAGACAGGATGCTTACCTAACCGTAACCTGTCAGAGCCGCATCTAGACGTATCATGGGTCCCATATCACTCCATCTTCACACGCCCCACACCATTACAGAGCCTCCACCAGCTTGAACATGCAGGGTCCATGGTTTCACGAGGTTGTCTCCATACCTGCACATGTCCATCCACTCAATAAATTTTGAAACGAGACGCCTCCGACGAGCAACATGTTTCCAGAGCGAAATTTTCACTCTGCAAAGGAGTGTGTGCTAATATGAACTTCCTGGCAGAAATAGCACTCCTGGAAGAAAGAATATTGTAGAGACATGGCTTTGCCACAGCCTGGGGAATGTTATCCTTTCTTCCAGGAGTGCTAGTTCTGCAAGGCTCGATGGAGAGTTTCTGTGATGTTTGGAAGGTAGGAGACGAAGTACTTGCTGAAGTAAGGCTGTGAGGACGGTTCGTGAGTCGTTCTTGTGTAGCTCAGTTGGTAGAGCACTTGCCCGCGAAATTCAAAGGTTGCAAATTCAAGTCTCGGTCCGGCACACAGTTTTAATCTGCCAAGAAGTTTCAACGTGTTTCCAGTCATCAACAGTCCAATGTCGGTGTTGACGGGCCCAGGCGAGGCGTAAAGCTTTGGCGTCGTGCACCCATCAAGGGTACACGAGTGGGCCTTCAGCTCCGGAAGCACATATCGATGATGTTTCATTGGATTGTTCGCATGTAGACACTTGTTGATGGCCCATCATTGAAATCTACAGCGATTTGCGGAAGGTTGCACTTCTGTCAGGTTGAACGATTCTCTTCAGTCGTCGTTGGTCCCATTCTTGCAGGATCTTTTTCCGGCCACAGCTATGTCGGAGATTTGATGTACTACCCGATTCCCGATATTCATGGTATGCTGGTGAAATGGTCGTATGGGAAGATCCCCACTTTATGGGAACCTCGGAGATACTGTGTCCCATCGTTCGTGCGCCGACTATAACACCGCGTTCAACTCATTTAAATCTTGATAAGCTGCCATTGTAGCAGCAGTAACCGATCTGACAACTGCGCCAGGCACTTGTTGCCAACCGCAGCGCCGTATTATGACTGTTTAAGTATCTCTGTATTTGAATACGCATGCCTACATGAATTTCTTTGACGCTTCAGTGTATAACATTGTTCTGTATCTCAAAAATAGTCTACAGACTGCTAGATGTTAACATTAGCAGAGAGACCATCCACACATAAGGCAACTCCATCTACCCCATAGAAGATTATCTTCACAGAAACTCTTAAATTTCAAGTTTTACGTTACCTTATAATAATATTATCGATGAAATTCAGTAGCATTTTGTAATGTTAAGCAATTTCACAATATTGCATTTAAAATGTATTATTACTATTTTCATATTCGGTGTAGTTGAGCAGTTAAGTACAAACTTCCAAAATATCTACAATATGTTGAAGGTATAGACAGAAAGGTAACTACAAACTAACTTAAGGCCAATATTTCGGCAGTTTTGATTCCTCAGACATCTGCTGAAACTAGATCATCCAAAGAGCAGTTACACATAGCGTAGGGCTTACGCTGAGGTGATGTAAATCTTGAAGATCTCCATATTCACAGGTTGCTTCCCCAGTGAAGTATCCCCACCGCGACAAGTTCTGTTTTCATGGTGTCATTCCAGTTCTCAGTCTAATGAAGATCTTACACGCCTGGAAGGATAGTTGGAAACATCACAGCAACAGTCTCTTCCCTTCAGTTTTCGGTATATATTAAATCTTGTCCTGCCTAAGTTCTATTCATTGGGCGGGAAGCGATGATACATTAGCTTCAGTTGTTCAGAGAAAACTCTTCCCTGACTTTAGTTTGGGAAGTCGTGCTTCAATTCCTGACATGGAATGTCTCGTCATTTTTAAATTTTTTTTTCTCAACTTTTGGCGCTGATTTTCATCTAACATCCCAGGGTGATATCCCTACTAGATGGTAGATTTTGCCATTAGTAAACAATAATATACACGGGCAGTTGCTTGTTTTCTTGGGTTTTATGCTGGGGTTAATCTTCACCTAGAGCTAATTTCTTTTTTGACTGCCGTACAACATCCTCAATATATCTGTAAAATACACTCGGCAGCAAGCGTCACCCTTGCCGTACTGTCACATTCTGTTAATACGGTACTACAGTTTCTGCGATTATGTATTGTGTTAAAACGTACCTGGATGACTCTACCTTTCCGTAATTACTACACAGTACTTCCCAGTCTAAGTCTATAAAACCTAGATGAATTTGGAGATTCTGTCGTCTTCTTTTCTCTGTAATTTTTCTGATTTGTGATTGCAACATACAGGTTTTATAAAACCATTTTACTATTGCAAGAGAAGAAAATTAATTTTAAGAGATTGTAAATAATTTGAGCATACGAACCCAAGGTGAAAATTTCTCATTCTGATAGCGAAATACTGCCATTTACAAGAAAATGCACTTACTTTTCGACATAGTTCCCTTTAGATGAAAGCACTGTGAGTAACGGTTTTCTAGCGGATAGATTGCATGCTTAAGTACGTTTCTGAAACGTCTGCAAAATATTCACACATTACAGCAATGATATCTTAAAAGGATACAAAATATAATGATAAATAGGGTGGATGTTACAAATATTTGTGCCATGCTTTGGGAGCCGAAGGCCCACTCGTGTATCCTTGATGAGTGCACGACACAAAGCTTCACGCCTCACCTGGGCCTGTCAACACCGACATAGGACTGTTGATGACTGGAAACATGTTGTCTGGCAGGACGAGTCCCGTTTGAAATTGTATCGAGCGGATGGACGTGTACGGACGTGGAGAAAACCTCATGAATCCATGGACCATGCATGTCAACAGGGGACTGGTTCAAATGGCGCTGAGCACTATGCGACTTAACTTCTGAGGTCATCAGTCGCCTAGAACTCAGAACTAATTAAACCTAACTAACCTAAGGACATCACACACATCCATGGCCGAGACAGGATTCGAACCTGCGACCGTAGCGGTCAATCGGTTCCAGACTGCAGCGCCTAGAACCGCACGGCCACTCCGGCCGGCAACAGGGGACTGTTCAAGCTGGTAAAGGTGTGGGGCGTGAGCAGTTGTAATGATATGGGACCCCTGATATGTCTAGATACGACTCTGACAGATGACACGTACGTAAGCATTATGTCTGATAACCTGCATCCATTCATGTCCATTGTGCATTCCGACGGACTTGAGAAATTCCAGCAGGACAATGTGACACCCCACACGTCCAGAATTGCTAGTGTGGCTTCAGGAACACGCTGCTGAGTTTAAACTCTTCCGCTGGCCACCAAAATCCCCAGACATGAACATTATTGAGCATATCTGGGATGCCTTGCAACGTGTCGTTCAGAAGAGATCTCCACCCCCTGGTACTCTTACGGATTTATGGGCAGTCTTCCAAGCTTTATGGTGCCAATTCCGTCCAGCAGTACTTCAGATATTTGTCGAGTCCATGCCATGGCGTGTTGCGCCACTACTGCGTCCTCGCAGGGGCACTACAGGATATTAGGCAGTTGCACCATTTTCTTTGGCTCTTCAATATAAATGTGTCGAAGATATAATGAAGCCAAAATTCGACTTACAAAGGAGCTCACCGTGCTGTAGCTGGAGAAAGAAGGGAATCGGAGCACAACAAAGGCTACTATGTTCCTGTTTAAAAGACTGACAGAAAAGTGAGGAACCAGCTGCCTCAATCCTCGTTCCGCCTTCTTCACTAAAAATTTTGGCATGCTCCCATATTCGCGTTTTTTGTGCTGAAAGAGAGCTGCAGAGAGACAGTTACGGAGGAGGAGAGAGGAGACTGTGCCTGTGGTATAGAAATGGAGAGGAGACAGTGATGGTGGGAGAGAGAAAGTGGCAGTGAAAGAAAAAGAGAGATGAACTAAGACAGTAGCAGTGGGAGCCAAAGGGAGAGGAGGTATTGATGGTCCGTAAGAGAGAGTGCCAAAAATAGAAAGAGATTCGGATGGAATTAAAAGCAGTGAGAGTATAAGAGAGAAGAGGTAGTGGAAATGAAAAATAGAGATGAGTGGAAACCATGTACATAGGCTTAGGAGGTATGAACCCTCCCAGACCGGTGAACTTTAACACGTAGGTGTAGTGGAGGGAGCACTTAGGATCAAAATTTTGAACTCAGGCGTGCATGGTAATTTTTGAGCTGCCGAAGTGTGGCAAACACAATTGCAATGAGAAAGAAAGACAAAAGGAGGCAGTATAAATTAGAGAGGATACAGTGTCGGTGGGATATATTGTAAATCAGTGGTAGAGAAAGAGACATATACAGACAGTGGTAGTGAGAGAGAGACGCTGAGTTGTTGTTGTTGTTGTGGTCTTCAGTCCTGAGACTGGTTTGATGCAGCTCTCCATGCTACTCTATCCTGTGCAAGCTTCTTCATCTCCCAGTACCTACTGCAACCTACATCCTTCTGAATCTGCTTAGTGTATTCATCTCTTGGTCTCTCTCTACGATTTTTACCCTCCACGCTGCTCTCCAGTGCTAAATTTGTGATCCCTTGATGCCTCAAAACATGTCCTACCAACCGATCCCTTCTTCTAGTCAAGTTGTGCCACAAACTTCTCTTCTCCCCAATCCTATTCAATACCTCCTCATTAGTTACGTGATCTACCCACCTTATCTTCAGCATTCTTCTGTAGCACCACATTTCGAAAGCTTCTATTCTCTTCTTATCCAAACTAGTTATCGTCCATGTCTCACTTCCATACATGGCTACACTCCATACAAATACTTTCAGAAACGACTTCCTGACACCTAAATCTATACTCGATGTTAACAAATTTCTCTTCTTGAGAAACGCTTTCCTTGCCATTGCCAGTCTACATTTTATATCCTCTCTACTTCGACCATCATCGGTTATTTTTCTCCCTAAATAGCAAAACTCCTTTACTACTTTAAGTGTCTCATTTCCTAATCTAATTCCCTCAGCATCACCCGACTTAATTAGATTACATTCCATTATCCTTGTTTTGCTTTTGTTGATGTTCATCTTATATCCTCCTTTCAAGACACTGTCCATTCCGTTCAACTGCTCTTCCAAGTCCTTTGCTGTCTCTGACAGAATTACAATGTCATCAGCGAACCTCAAAGTTTTTACTTCTTCTTCATGAATTTTAATACCTACTCCGAATTTTTCTTTTGTTTCCTTTACTGCTTGCTCAATATACAGATTGAATAACATCGGGGAGAGGCTACAACCCTGTCTCACTTCTTTCCCAACCACTGCTTCCCTTTCATGCCCCTCGACTCTTATAACTGCCATCTGGTTTCTGTACAAATTGTAAATAGCCTTTCGCTCCCTGTATTTTACCCCTGCCACCTTCAGAATTTGAAAGAGAGTATTCCAGTCAACATTGTCAAAAGCTTTCTCTTAGTCTACAAATGCTAGAAACGTAGGTTTGTCTTTTCTTAATCTTTCTTCCAAGATACAAATTGTAAATAGCCTTTCGCTCCCTGTATTTTACCCCTGCCACCTTCAGAATTTGAAAGAGAGTATTCCAGTCAACATTGTCAAAAGCTTTCTCTAAGTCTACAAATGCTAGAAACGTAGGTTTGTCTTTTCTTAATCTTTCTTCCAAGATAAGTCGTAAGGTCAGTATTGCCTCACGTGTTCCAACATTTCTACGGAATCCAAACTGATCTTCCCCGAGATCGGCTTCTACCAGTTTTTCCATTCGTCTGTAAAGAATTCGCGTTAGTATTTTGCAGCTGTGACTTATTAAACTGATAGTTCGGTAATTTTCACATCTGTCAACACCTGCTTTCTTTGGGATTGGAATTATTATATTCTTCTTGAAGTCTGAGGGTATTTCGCCTGTCTCATACATCGTGCTCACCAGATGGTAGAGTTTTGTCATGACTGGCTCTCCCGAGGCCATCAGTAGTTCTAATGGAATGTTGTCTACTCCCGGGGCCTTGTTTCGACTCAGGTCTTTCAGTGCTCTATCAAACTCTTCACGCAGTATCTTATCTCCCATTTCGTCTTCATCTACATCCTCTTCCACTTCCATAATATTGTCCTCAAGTACATCACCCTTGTATAAACCCTCTATATACTCCTTCCACCTTTCTGCCTTCTCTTCTTTGTTTAGAACTGGGTTGCCATCTGAGCTCTTGATATTCATACAAGTGGTTCTCTTCTCTCCAAAGGTCTCTTTAATTTTCCTGTAGGCAGTATCTATCTTACCCCTAGTGAGACAAGCCTCTACATCCTTACATTTGTCCTCTAGCCATCCCTGCTTAGCCATTTTGCACTTCCTGTCGATTTCATTTTTGAGACGTTTGTATTCCTTTTTGCCTGCTTCATTTACTGAATTTTTATATTTTCTCCTTTCATCAATTAAATTCAATATTTCTTCTTTTACCCAAGAATTTCTATTAGCCCTCGTCTTTTTACCTACTTGATCGTCTGCTGCCTTCACCACTTCATCCCTCAGAGCTACCCATTCTTCTTCTACTGTATTTCTTTCCCCTATTCCTGTCAATTGTTCCCTTATGCTCTTCCTGAAACTCTCTACAACCTCTGGTTCTTTCAGTTTATCCAGGTCCCATCTCCTTATATTCCCGCCTTTTTGCAGTTTCTTCAGTTTCAATCTGCAGTTCATGACCAATAGATTGTGGTCAGAATCCACATCTGCCCCAGGAAATGTCTTACAATTTAAAACCTGGTTCCTAAATCTCTGTCTTACCATTATATAATCTATCTGAAATCTGTCAGTATCTCCAGGCTTCTTCCATGTATACAGCCTAAACTACGAAGACAGACTGGGTAAAAGGATTTAGAATGTTGTGTGTTAAAAGAGTGAGAATATATTCGCATGGCAAAATTTTTGATGAAGAAACTGGATAGTCTTTTAACAAGTATCGTATTCGTCTTTTTAGTGGTCCGTCAGGAACTCTTTTGTGATGGTCAGTATACGAGTATCTTCTATACAGGGTGTTACAAAAAGGTACGGCCAAACTTTCAGGAAACATTCCTCACACACAAATAAAGAAAAGATGTTATGTGGACATGTGTCCGGAAACGCTTAATTTCCATGTTAGAGCTCATTTTAGTTTCGCCAGTATGTACTGTACTTCCTCGATTCACCGCCAGTTGGCCCAATTGAAGGAAGGTAATGTTGACTTCGGTGCTTGTGTTGCCATGCGACTCATTGCTCTACAGTACTAGCATCAAGCACATCAGTACGTAGCATCAACAGGTTAGTGTTCATCACGAACGTGGTTTTTCAGTCAGTGCAATGTTTGCAAATGCGGAGTTGGTTGAAAATGGCTCTGAGCACTATGGGACTCAACTGCTGAGGTCATAAGTCCCCTAGAACTTAAAACTACTTAAACCTAACTAACCTAAGGACAACACACACATCCATGCCCGAAGCAGGATTCGAACCTACGACCGTAGCGGTCGCGCGGTTCCAGACTGTAGCGCCAGAACCGCTCGGCCACCAGCGGCCGGCTGCGGAGTTGGCAGATGCCCATTTGATGTATGGATTAGCACGGGGCAATAGCCGTGGCGCGGTACTTTTGTATCGAGACAGATTTCCAGAACGAAGCTGTCCCGACAGGAAGACGTTCGAAGCAATTTATCGGCGTCTTAGAGAGCGCGGAACATTCCAGCCTATGACTCGCGACTGGGGAAGACCTAGAACGACGAGGACACCTGCAGTGGACGAGGCAATTCTTCGTGCAGTTGACGATAACCCTAATGTCAGCGTCAGAGAAGTTGCTGCTGTACAAGGTAACGTTGACCACGTCACTGTATGGAGAGTGCTACGGGAGAACCAGTTGTTTCCGTACCATGTACAGCGTGTGCAGGTACTATCAGCAGCTGATTGGCCTCCACGGGTACACTTCTGCGAATGGTTCATCTAACAATGTGTCAATCCTCATTTCAGTGCAAATGTTCTCTTCACGGATGAGGCTTCATTCCAACGCGATCAAATTGTAAATTTTCACAATCAACATGTGTGGGCTGACGAGAATCCGCACGCAATTGTGTAATCACGTCATCAACAGAGATTTTCTGTGAACGTTTTGGCAGGCATTGTTGGTGATGTCTTGATTGGGCTCCATGTTCTTCCACCTACGCTCAATGGAGCACGTTATCATGATTTCATACGGGATACTTTACCTGTGCTGCTAGAACATGTGCCTTTACAAGTACGACACAACATGTGCTTCATGCACGATGGAGCTCCTGCACATTTCGTCTCTAAGTGTTCGTACGCTTCTCAACAACAGATTCGGTGACCGATGGATTGGTAGAGGCGGACCAATTCCATGGCCTCCACGCTCTCCTGACCTCAACCCTCTTTACTTTCATTTATGGGGGCATTTGAAAGCTCTTGTCTACGCAACCCCGGTACCAAATGTAGAGACTCTTCGTGCTCGTATTGTGGACAGCTGTGATACAATACGCCATTCTCCAGGACTGCATCAGCGCATCAGGAATTCCATGCGACGTAGGGTGGATGCATGTATCCTCGCTAACGATATTTCCTGTAACAAGGTGTTTGAAGCCACGCTGGTACGTTTTGTTGCTGTGTGTTTCCATTCCATGATTAATGTGGTTTGGAGAGAAGTAATAAAATGAGCTCTAACATGGAAAGTAAGCGTTTCCGGGCAAATGTCCACATAACATATTTTCTTTCTTTGTGTGTGAGGAATGTTTCCTGAAAGGTTGACCGTACCTTTTTGTAACACCCTGTATATGGCACCAAAATCTGCTGCACACTTTTATAAAAAATAAGATACAGAGCTCTGACTAAATCAGAGAGAGATGAAATGGTGTGTTATACGTGAAATCTGTTACCCGGTTTTAGTTATTAATTTAAGAAATACGTAGAAGCATTCCTCAGACAGCCTCACTCCAGTCCGTATTTGGCGGCCGCCCTTTGAGATCCTAGAACACCGCAGCCAAGCAATAGCGAGAACGCGAACGAGCTGTATAGGCGGCAGCTGTGTGAACCAAGCGCACTGCTGTCACATTAACAATGTTAGCGACAGGTGTCTGATCTGTAGCAGGCATTTCCGCACAATATTTGAACGGCTTTGACGAGAAGACCCTTTGGAAGTGGCACTGTCAAAACAGCGTTGTTTTCAGTCGCGGGCCGAGGGAAAGGTTTTTCTTGTGGGCAGAAGATAGGAACAAGAGGCATAGGAGAATTCAAGTAGCTCTCGCAGTTGAATTCTCAGTCCTTCTGTCTTTGTTGGTTTTCATATTCGGTCTGTTTCTGCGCCACCTCTGTGCATGTGCCCTTGCTGAACAATGCGGGCGTAAGCCGTAAATGCATGAAATTTTTGAAGGTTTCCTCTGTCAGATTTCACAAAATTCCTTTTCATTGTTACTTAAAAGGTTAAAACGCGTTTCGATAGTAAGTAAACCATTCGCGGAAAAGAGTACGCGAAGCCACTAGTAATTTCAGCTGACACTCTTGTAATATATATAAGCAGAGCCGACGTCTTGATATATAATGATCTTTAAACTCTTAATTGTATAAAAATTACAGGTATTTTGAGAGAATATTGACCGAAAACGCGCTTTTATGTAATCATTCACAGTAACAACCTAACCTAACCATATTTCTAACAAAGGAAAATAGTCTATTATGCCGCGCGGGATTAGCCGAGCGGTCTTGGGCGCTACAGTCATGGACTGTACGGCTGGTCCCGGCGGAGGTTCGAGTCCTCCCTCGGGCATGGGTGTGTGCCTGTTTGTCCTTAGGATAATTTAGTTTAAGTAGTGTGTAAGCTTAGGGACTGATGACCTTAGCAGTTAAGTCCCATAAGATTTCACACACACATAGTCTATTATGAACTCACTTTCCGACAGGACGCGTCCTGTGGTGACTCTTTAGTAACAAAATTACTAAATCCAAATCTAAAACCGCTCAATATGTTTAAAATTAATTGTAGGTGTAAATAAACCACAGCTAGCCGAACGACAGGACTATACCGAATCTAAAACCTCTCGGTACAGTTGTCGAAAAATCGGCGGGAGCACCGTTCAGTAACTGGTCTCAGAAGCTTACTGAATAGGAAATTCGGATACAGAACTGAAAATGACGTCATTACCGAAACTAATCTACTGCAACGATCGGTATGAACGATATAGAATAGGACCCCTGGGTTCTACCTCGCTCGCCACCCCTCGGTGCGGCCCTGCCTTTGCCCACCTTCTTTCAGCCTTCTGTTCATTAGGTCAGATGACTGTAGACTTATCGGGCTTCTTTGTCGTTTCCTGCCCTCGCCATGCTGTGGTGTCTGTGGACTGTAGCTATATCCACGGCCGGTTTAAGGCTCAAGCGACACAAGCGGCTGCTTTGGGCACCAAGCTGAGGGGGGTGCCAGAAGCGCCTAAACACAATATTATACACATTATTTATCATGATTAGTAGCAAAAGCTAACACGTCTGAAATTATACGAAAATTTAATCAAAGTCATTGCACTAGACATGAGTCAAGAAACGAGACTTTCGCGAGACAACTGCACTGAGCGATTACGAGCTGCCACTGACTTTATTATCAAATTTGGTCCTGCTTAGTACAAACGTATTTGAAATGTAAACTTTTCGACGAAGTTGCCATCTAGTTGCGCTCAAATTTCACACACGCCCAACCTCAAAATACACTACTACACTGACTGTAAAAAAAAATCACGACACCAAAAAATAATTAATGTAGAGTAAAGAAATTCCAAGAATATATTTGTCTAGGTGAGTTATTCGAGCGATTAACATTGCAACATCACAGGTTAATGTAAGCAAGAGGTAAGCCATTGCAGATGTGAAATGCTGGTATAATCAGTAACCTGTTTAACCACCAGAATGGTGAATGCAAGTATTCAAACGCGTATGCACTGTGTTATGTAGGTGCTAGATGTCAGTTTGTAGAATGGAGTTCCATGCCTGTTGTTGCACTGGGTCGGTCAATACATACACTCCTGGAAATTGAAATAAGAACACCGTGAATTCATTGTCCCAGGAAGGGGAAACTTTATTGACACATTCCTGGGGTCAGATACATCACATGATCACACTGACAGAACCACAGGCACATAGACACAGGCAACAGAGCATGCACAATGTCGGCACTAGTACAGTGTATATCCACCTTTCGCAGCAATGCAGGCTGCTATTCTCCCATGGAGACGATCGTAGAGATGCTGTATGTAGTCCTGTGGAACGGCTTGCCATGCCATTTCCACCTGGCGCCTCAGTTGGACCAGCGTTCGTGCTGGACGTGCAGACCACGTGAGACGACGCTTCATCCAGTCCCAAACATGCTAAATGGGGGACAGATCTGGAGATCTTGCTGGCCAGGGTAGTTGACTTACACCTTCTAGAGCACGTTGGGTGGCACGGGATACATGCGGACGTGCATTGTCCTGTTGGAACAGCAAGTTCCCTTGCCGGTCTAGGAATGGTAGAACGATGGGTTCGATGACGGTTTGGATGTACCGTGCACTATTCAGTGTCCCCTCGACGATCACCAGTGGTGTACGGCCAGTGTAGGAGATCGCTCCCCACACCATGATGCCGGGTGTTGGCCCTGTGTGCCTCGGTCGTATGTAGTCCTGATTGTGGCGCTCACCTGCACGGCGCCAAACACGCATACGACCATCATTGGCACCAAGGCAGAAGCGACTCTCATCGCTGAAGACGACACGTCTCCATTCGTCCCTCCATTCACGCCTGTCGCGACACCACTGGAGGCGGGCTGCACGATGTTGGGGCGTGAGCGGAAGACGGCCTAACGGTGTGCGGGACCGTAGCCCAGCTTCATGGAGACGGCTGCGAATGGTCCTCGCCGATACCCCAGGAGCAACAGTGTCCCTAATTTGCTGGGAAGTGGCGGTGCGGTCCCCTACGGCACTGCGTAGGATCCTACGGTCTTGGCGTGCATCCGTGCGTCGCTGCGGTCCGGTCCCAGGTCGACGGGCAGGTGCACCTTCCGCCGACCACTGGCGACAACATCGATGTACTGTGGAGACCTCACGCCCCACGTATTGAGCAATTCGGCGGTACGTCCACCCAGCCTCCCGCATGCCCACTATACGCCCTCGCTCAAAGTCCGTCAACTGCACATACGGTTCACGTCCACGCTGTCGCGGCATGCTACCAGTGTTAAAGACTGCGATGGAGCTCCGTATGCCACGGCAAACTGGCTGACACTGACGGCGGCGGTGCACAACTGCTGCGCAGCTAGCGCCATTCGACGGCCAACACCGCGGTTCCTGGTGTGTCCGCTGTGCCGTGCGTGTGATCATTGCTTGTACAGCCCTCTCGCAGTGTCCGGAGCAAGTATGGTGGGTCTGACACACCGGTGTCAATGTGTTCTTTTTTCCATTTCCAGGAGTGTAGATGATTAACGCTGTTTGTGAATGATGCTGAAGTCATCTTCCAATTATGTCCCATATATACTACATTGGAGACGGATATGATGTTCGAGCAAACCGAGGTATCTTGTCGACAGTCTACAGGGCATGTTGGGTTACAACAGCGGTGTGTGGGCGAGCGTCATCCAATTGGAAAATACCCGTTGGAATGTTTGCTGTTAATGAATGGCAGCACATCAGGTCGAATCGCTAGATTTGCGTGTTTGGGCAGAACTCGCTCGCTAGACCACAACTTCAGATGTAGGTCCAGTGTGTTTAGTACAGGTTTGTTGCAGGCCAGTCCCTCAACTGGCCTCCTTCTAACACACACACGGCCATCATTCGTAGAGAGGCAGAAACAGCTTTCATCATAAAACACAACAGACCTCCACGCCGGCCAGAGTGACCGATCGGTTCTAGGCGCTACAGTCTGGAACCGCGCGACCGCTACGGTCGCAGGTTCGAATCCTGCCTCGGGCATGGATGTGTGTGATGTCCTTAGGTTAGTCAGGTTTAAGTAGTTCTAAGTTCTAGGGGACTGATGACCCCAGATGTTAAGTCCCATATTGCTCAGAGCCATTTGAACCATTTTTGAGACCTCCACCCTGCCCTGCAAAGAGCTCTTGCTTGACACCAACGAAGTCGCAAATGGCGGAGGTTTGGGGTCAATGTAATTCACTGGAATACTGCTCAAATTGCTGCTGCAGAAGCAGAACGATCCACCATGTCGCCGTCTGGAGCCCGGTTTTGTTGCGACCGTACATTCCTGTGATCACTGCTGTCATCAGTCATGTACAGTGGCTACTTTCCTGCCAAGTATTTCTGAAATATCACATCACCCAGCTCCTCTTAGCCAAATTTCATGACGTCGCACAAACGCAGTGAAGTGTTGATAATGTCTTTGTAGCCTTAAAGGCAGTCCTGACTAACATCAAACGATGTCCAATTTAAAAGGTAACTAAGGCTCATGACCGTTACCGCTTGTATTATGAAGCAAACCTGGTTTGTATCCTCAGCGGCTATATTAGCGCCATTCTTATCTGATTGGCGCGAAATTTGAATAAGCATTGTCTTTCAGATCTGACACGCCTACCTACACTACTGGCCATTAAAATTACTACACCACGAAGATGACGTGCTACGGACGCGAAATTTTACCGACAGGAAGAAGATGCTGTGATATGCAAATGATTGGCTTCCAGAGCATTCACACAAGTTTGGCGCCAGTGGCGACACCTGCAATGTGCTGACATGAAGAAAGTTTCCAATCGATTTCTCATACACAAACAGCAGTTGATCGGCGTTGCCTGGTGAAACGTTCTTGTGATACCTCGTGTATGGAGGAGAAAGGCGTACCATCACGTTTCAGACTTTGATAAAGGTCGATTGTAGGCTATCGCTACTGCGGTTTATCGTATCGCGACATAGCTGCTCGCGTTGGTCGAGATCCAATGACTGTTAGCAGAATATGGAATCGGTGGGTTCAGGAGGGTAATGCGGAACGCCGTGCTGGATCCTAACGGCCTCGTATCACTAGCAGTCGAGATGACAGGCATCTTATCCGCATGGCTGTAACGGATCGTGCAGCCACGTCTCGATCACTGAGTCAACAGATGGGGACGTTTGCGAGACAACAACCATCTGCACGAACAGTTCGACGACGTTTGCAGCAGAATGGACTATCAGCTCGGAGACCATGGCTGCGGTTACCCTTGACGCTGCTTCACAGACAAGAGCGCCTGCGATGGTGTACTCAGCGACGAATCTGGGTGCACGAATGGCAAAACGTCATTTTTTCGGATGAATCCAGATTCTGTTTACAGCATCATGATGGTCGCATCCGTGTTTGGCGACATCGCGGTGAACGCACATTGGAAGCGTGTATTCGTCATCTCCATACTGGCGTATCACCCGGCGTGATGGTATGGAGTGCCATTGGTTACACGTATCGGTCACCTCTTGTTAGCATTGACGGCACTTTGAACAGTGGACGTTACATTTCAGATGTGTTACAACCCGTGGCTCTACCCTTCATTCGATCCCTGCGAAACCCTACATTTCAGCAGAATAATGCACGACCGCATGTTGCAGGTCCTGTACGGGCCTTTATGGATACAGAAAATGTTCGACTGCTGCCCTGGCCAGCACATTCTCCAGATCTCTCACCAACTGAAAATGTCTGGTGAATGGTGGCCGAGCAACTGGCTCGTCACAATACGCCAGTCACTACTCTTGATGAACTGTGATATCGTGTTGAAGCTGCATGGACAGCTGTACCTGTACACACCATCCAAGCTCTGTTTGACCCAATGCCCAGGCGTATCAAGGCCGTTATTACGGCCAAAGGTGGTTGGGTTGTTCTGGGTACTGATTTCTCAGGATCTATGCACCCAAATTGCGTGAAAATGTAATCACATGTCAGTTCTAGTATAATATATTTGTCCAATGAAAACCCGTTTATCATGTGCATTTCTTCTTGGTGTAGCAATTTTAATGGCCAGTAGTGTACAACTTCTTCTTGGTGTTGAGATTTTTGTTGCCGTCCTTGCACTTCAGTACGTTACACATTACAATTTACTTTACACCAGTTATTCTCAGTCTGTGGATCGCCCCCCCCCCTCTCCCCCTCCTGCCATTACTGGGGCCTCATTAACATTAATTTGGGTATGGGGGTGCTAGCTTATATTAATTGATTCAAAATTGATTAATTAACTAAAAGGAAAGTAAACACCTTCTGACATAAAGTTAAAATTCTCTTCTACACTGATGCAATGCACTCATAAATAGGATTGTATCGTTACTGTACAATGCATTAAATAACTCAT
The DNA here is from genome assembly GCF_023864345.2 of Schistocerca serialis cubense. Classification (NCBI taxonomy): domain Eukaryota; kingdom Metazoa; phylum Arthropoda; class Insecta; order Orthoptera; family Acrididae; genus Schistocerca; species Schistocerca serialis. The sequence goes on from NC_064639.1 coordinate 505,416,323, forward strand.
TGTTCCACATCAAATTAAAAACAAGTGTTGTAATTATTAGTGACTCCGTTATGCCTGGCTTGCAGAGCAAAGTTTTTCGAAGGAGGGCTTAGTATTGGAAATAGACACCGAATTCTTCTCTGTTTATCTGAGATCTACATTTTGCCTTCAAAATAGCCAACGCAGAAAATCTGTTGTCAGAAAGGGAGGATGTTGAAATGGTAATAGTATACGAAAAGCTCTTGTTTTCAGTGCAGAGAGCTCATGAATCGACCCTGTCCAAAATCCAAAGAGCTATTTCTTAACAAATTGTCTTTTGATTTCACCACCTGCCCTGAAGTTTCATAGACTTCTTCTTCAGCAGTCAAGAGGCGTCCGGTAATTTCGCACACTACCCGAAGACAGAAATTAATAGAGGGCAGTCGATTCTGCTGTTGTTAATCTAGCGGATCATTGTTGCCAAATAGGAATAAATTTACCTATTCCTGGTAGTTTGTAAGGTTTTTAATTATGTTGCCCTAGCTATTAGCGCAATAACATAGTTATCCTATGAGGAGTGTGGGTGGTAGGAGGCGATGGTTGAAAGTTGCGTCACGAATACCGAAAGCTTGCGGAAAGCTGCAGTACACTCGTACCAGTTGAAGCATTTCAAGTGTCGTTCTCAGATTTTAAGGGAATACTGCACTCGTCTCTGCTCTGTCTTACGAATTCTTTCAAACACCTCCGAGTCATCTTGTAAATCTTCACAGGATTGTGCAATTCACTCCTCCAGTTCTTTAATCGTACCAGTGGTAGTGCTATACACTGCAGCCTGTGACGACTCCAGACAGAATAATACAGAGGATTGAAGTCAGGTGACACCGGGGCGAAGGTAGAACAGGCTGTGTTCGATTTTAGGTTACGGGCAGTCAGTTTACTGGATGGTACGATATTCATGATCTGCCAAAGCGGGATGGTTGTAAACTAAACACCGCACGGGTGATTCTTTGTGTTAAGTGGTGGTGATGAATGTGACATCCAGAGGAAGGAAATAAATGAAATTTTTGATATTACCAACCATTCTTAGTGTTGGAAGTTCTCCACAAAACTCCTTGACTTATACGACAAAACGCCATAATATTAACATTTTACCTAATACTATTGTAGCATACAAATCATCTTGGCTTGATCCACATCTGAACCTACTGCTGAAAGGAGTATTTCAAAAATTGACAAAATGAGTAAATGAAGATTTTTTTTCAAGGGAAGAACTGTCAATGGATACAACACTGAACAATTGAAAAACAATAAGAATTATGCATGACTTTATTAAGAGAATATTTCTCTTTAAACATATTTGTGTTTCCCTTTCCAGTTACATACGTAAAAAATTTGACCATATTTACCAATTTTCAACTATTTTAATAGAAAATTATCTAAAATTTAACTGCTTACTGGTGAGTTTTCTTCATGTGTAACATACAACTGCATAAGTTGTATGTTACACGTGAAGCAAACTCACCAGTAAGCAGTTAAACAGTAGCCATTATTTAACACGTCGGTATAAACATAGATGATACTTTTTGTATTTACGTCTCATTTTTTTCTGATAGGAAGGTAAGTGATATGTAAACTATAGAATTAAAACGATGTATTATTAAACTAAAACAACAACATAAATTTTATGTTTTCGTTATTTGCCCTCTGTGTAATGGATAGAACATTTTTATTTACGTTAGAATCACAATACGCAATGATCTAGTTCTTTCCACTTGCACAGTAAGTTTTGAAGACCTCAGGAATTACTTTAAATGGAAATGTATTGTTTTGTCTATAAGTAATTAGCACTAGAATGAGATTCACAAGATTGTCTCTGTAGAACTTATTTTAAAAGAAAAAACAACTCATTTCCATTTAACTTTATTTTCAAGTCCTTATCAAGGGCCCAAGGAAAGGCAAGTAATGTCTGACGTTGCTTATCTTGTAAAAAGTCTACTAATCAGCCCTGGTTACGTCTCACTTTTTCTGAAATAAGAACATTCAGAAGGTTTAGAGTATGTATGAAATTTCCTTTTCACTCTATGCCATAAAAAATGTGCCTAGTGTCCTTCTATATCTTTAGCTATGGGGCATGATTTAGTGTCCCCATTTCATTTCTATAACTGGCTGAGAACATCTTGCCCTCATATAGCCTAAACGATATATTTAGAAGACTTAATACAAAGATTGCATTTTTAAACGCAGGTAAATTGGTCTCAGGAGAAATGGACCTGGCAGTGGGAGGACTGCAGATGAGTTATGCACTGGATCTGCCACTGGAGCCGGTGACGCCCCACATGAGCGACTCTCTGCTCTGGTTCGTGCCGCTGTCTCCACGCAGTCACTGGGAGACCATTGTGACGGCCATCGTGCCAGCTATGGCGCTAGCATCATCTGCATTGATCATCTTGTCCTTCTCCGCTGGCGCCATACTGCCTTTTCGGCACCGAGTCTGCACGCAGTGGGCAACACAGTGGTTCTTCCCCCTCTTCGCTGCACTCATTTTAGTCCCTGTCAGGCAGCCAAGATCCTGCAGTGCCAGGGTGCTGTTCATCTTCTGGGTGCTGTTTAGCATGTTAATACAGACGGTAATACAGTCTGCCATGACCAGCTATGTTACGCATCCCTCGTACCCACAAAGTATACACTCGGAAGAGGAGCTTGCTGCTTCTGGAATGACATGTGCCACCGTTGACCAAGCTGCGAGCTTCTACCGCAAGGTTAAAAGGGCCAATTCTCCGGAAATAACTAAGACATGTTCGCCGTATCTCGAGTGTATTCACCGTTTGTTGTGCGAGAGGGACATAGCAATGCTGGCTTCAGAGCTTAACTTCAGATATGCATCAGGGGCAGACATGAAGATACGTGCCAGGTACGCTTTCGCTCCTCTTCCTGTCGCAGTGAACTCAGCATATCGCATGGTAACCTTCGCCAAACACCGGCTATTAGCTTCACTGGTGAATCATAAAATCCAGCAGGTGATAGAAGGAGACTTGATCTCTGCAACGATGCGTAGGCAACTGCAGAAAGACAGACAAGACTACACCTGGTGTCCCTCTGCTTTCATCAAAGATAGTGGATCCCAAGCAAAAATTTTGGTTTTCATGGCTTTCCGATTTCAATATTTAATCATGGTAGCTTGCAGCCTCATTGTCTTTGCTGCTGAGCTGCTTCACGCTAAGGTTTCCACAGTTATTTCGCGTCACAGGTTGAAGGCTCACAGGCATAGGAGACAATGAAGCTGAGAGTCCACTATTGGTTATTCAGAACGTGATTGAAGATTTATTTCCATCTCTAACACACATGTTTCAGAATCTAGTCCTTAAAGAATGCACTAGGTGCTATGTTTAGCACTGTATTTCAAATTTCTCCAGGCACCTCAACAAAAGACAATTCCAAAAATCAGTCTTTCATTCTATAACAGGGTGCACACTGTAACAAAACTTCCTAATAGATTAAATATGAGTGCAAGTGTAGATCTTCAGTTTAAGGCATCTTTTTCTTTTGTGGTGAATATTGTTACCAATGCAGCTATCCAGGCATGCTAATCATGTGATCTAAAGTTGCACTCTGCTTTACCTACATCCCCCTTCCCAAACTCTGCAGAGCACTTCATGTATCTACTTTGTTGTACCAACATTCCTCAGAGAAATTATACTACACACACAGATACAGCAACAGGATTTCTGTACCAGTATATGGAAGGAATCAAGATCAGCAATGAACGATTAGTGGACAATGACGTCATTAGATACGAAATAAAGATTTTCATTGGATAAGGATAGTCTAAGAAAATGAGTGTGGTCTGATCAAATGAACTATTCCACAATGGATTTGCAGTAATTTTAAGAAATAACAGGAAACCTAAATGAGAAAGGATGGAGAGCTTTATGACATCACGTCCCCTGAGAGTCCACTGTCTTAACCAGCACATCATCTTGCCCAGTCTTTAAAGTGGGGTATATACTGTAATACACGAAAATATTGTGCCTCAGTTTTGGAAATGCAAGACAAATACTGACATAGTGCAGCTATGAACAGCACCACTAGGTGTGCAAATGTGGTTACAAAGACTAATGCTTGCTATACCAAAGACTTTGTCTTCAGTCCTGGTCTGGCACACATATTTATTCTGACAGGAAGTTACAACACAATAATCTGTTATTACTTTTTGTCTATGGATGAATCCAAGGATTAACTCCTGTCTTGTTGTTTACAACAGTCACTTGATTGTTTAAAAATACGAAATTGACAGTTTCCCGTTTTGTCTACCTACACTATTCTGTTTCAGCAACATCATTCTCTTCATTCAGCAGTAATCAGTTAATAAGCTCTCTCTCTCTCTCTCTCTCTCTCTCTCTCTCTCTCTCTCTCTCTCTTTGCCTTGACATCTGAGAAGCATTTCTGGAATTTTGCTATATTATCAGATGTCAAGTTTGTTATTATCAGCACAGTCTTGTACAAAAACATTAATTCATGATACAAAATAGTGATTTCTTACTGACATATTATAACCTACACTATCTGTTCATTCTCATTCAATGGCCATATACGTTGTTTCAGATGTGCATGTTCTCCTTCTAAATCTCTGTTCCGTTATAAAATCTTTCAGTGACACCAGGACCGGTGCAAGCCCAAGTGCCGCCCCGTGCGAGCTGCTAAATTGCCACTCACCCGCGCCCTCCCCCACGTTTTCTTTTTTTTTTTCTTTTGTTACTAGACGTTTGTGGAATTTTATTTAACCCTGTCGCATAGCGTCCACTACAGTGGACAACTGTTAATGCTCGTTTCTTTGGCATTTTCAATCAGTCCTGAGGCTGCAAATGCACACAGTTCACTGCAGTCGGCACTCCCTACTGGTAATGGACTTATTTTCAAAAATAAGTCGAAATCCAACTTGTGCCAGGCTTATTAGCAATGTCTTTATCCTTTGTAATTACTCGAAGTGTATTTAACCATTCGGAATACTTCTAGCCATTGTAGGTGTTGGACATGTTTGACTGTAGTAATGTTCAACAATTTTTTTCCATAATGCGGGAAGAATAAAACACTCGAAAACTGCCATTGAAGAGCTTAGCACAATTGCTTCAGGCTTAACATGTAATCGCAGTATCGAACATTGCATTCGAATTTCCAAATTAGATTTCGTCTTCTGCCGCCCCTCAGAAAGTGCCGCCCCGTGTGGCCGCACGTTTCGCACGCGTCTTGCGCCGGCCCTGAGTGATACATAATGTTCTAAATATTTTTATTAGCTTATTTTCAGTAGCTAAAGATTTACACAGGAAGAGAATTCTGCTTTTACTCAAAGTTCATTCAGTGTAGGCCCATATTTTAATGTATAATTCATCTGTGAAGGCAGAAACTACAATGACATACCTGTTCTCCCTAGTTATCTATGATATGAGTGCAAGAAGTGTAGCTGAAATTTCATAGGGCCATGATTTAGACATTGGAACTTTCACTGTGTTTGTCAGAGTTCCATCCATAACTGGGACTGATAAGAAACGTCACTTACCTTTCCCTGAAGACTTATTACTGCAAGCTGTGAAATTAAGCTATACCCTCTCCACAAGAGTCAATACTTACCTTGCAACTAGAGAACACTGTTAAAATTGACTTTTTAAGAGTTTTTCATAGAAACAAAATCGTGTGTGTAGTGAAGCCTTTTGCATCTTTAGAATTGACTCAAGCATTACGTTGCTGTTTTATTAATAAGCTGATGAAAGTATTGTAGTTTCACAATTTATTGTAGTTGTGTCTATGTATGTTTGAAGCGGCTTAATGGAATATGCATCTAACAAATAAAAAAGTATAGCTCTTATAGCCATATGTTTTAATTTGAGGTGTTATTCATGCATAAGGTAAGGACTTTATGCTAACTCAGTATCTTAGCAATGGATCGTTAACTCCTCACCTGCAATCATTCCATAGCCAGTAATTTTACTTTTCACACTATTGATTGGATACAGTCAGTATATCTGTCATCAGTGATGAATGGTTGTTATTTTTGTTCCATATTTAGATTAATATGTTGCTAACGTACATACCTTACCATACAGATATCCTCTGTACATGCATGTCTATATGCTAAATGATTACAAGTAATCAAACACCCCCACATAACGTGGAATTGATTGCTAGATGTCACACGAGCAAGACCTGCTGGTATAAAAGGAGGCAGGGAGTATACTGCTGTCAGAAGAGCAGCAGTTGACAGCAAAATGTGTCAGTCAAGGGAGATCAGTGACTTCAAACAAGGACTAGTCATTGGATGCTACATGAGTACATAATCCATCAGGGACATTTTAACCCTTCTAAAGCTGCCCAAGTCAAGCACTAGTGATGTGATTGTGAAGTGAAAATGTGAAGGAACAACCACAGCTAAGCTAAGGCAGACCTCATGTTCTGATGGACAGGGACAGTCAAACATTTTGGAGGGTGGTTGTAAAATACCACATGAAATCAGTGGAAGGAATCACTCATGAATTCCAAAGTTCAACCAGATAGCAGAATTACTGTGTGTATGGAGTTAAAAGGAATGGTTTACAATGGTCAAGCAGTTTCTCATTAGCCACAAAATTCTATAGTCAGTCGTAAGTGATACTTTGCTAGGGTAAAGGGCAACACCATTCAACAGTGGATGATTGAAAATGAGTGATTTGGTGCGATGAATATGCTATACCCTGTGGGAATCTGATAAAAGGGTATGGGTTTTGGTGAGTGCCTGGAAAATGTTACAGCTATCATGTGAAGTGCCAAAGGCGAGCTATGAGGGATGTGATGTTACAATAATGGGTTTTTTTTCATATTTAGATTGTTGTCTACTCATTGTACTTAAGAAAATGCTAAATGTGGAAGGATATGAATGCATTTTACAGCATTGTGTAGAGCATACATTGGAGGAACAATTCGGCCAACATGATTATTAGTATCAGCTTTACAATGCATGCTGTCATAAAACAGCACTTGTGAGGCAACATTCTGTGGATAATACTGTTCCTGAAATGCACTGGCCTGCCCAGAATCCTGACATGAACCACATGGATCACCTGTGGGATGAGACCCCAGTGTGCAATAACACTTTCTTCTCTGGTTTTGACTCTTCTCTGCAAACATCAAGATGTTTCATTGACACTGTCCCCAGCCGAGTTCAAGCCATCACAAAGATGAAGGGTGGACATACTCCATATTAATGTTGATGAATAGGTGTCTGTATGCTTATATCAGTAAGTATATAATGATTGTGTTCCTTATTTGTAGAAACTATAGAAAAATCATACAGATATATCTTCTACACATGTGTACATTACATAATAGTAATGACCTTTTTTATTTTGTAGAGCCTCTGGCAACATCAATACCATGTACAATGTTCAAAGATGAATGAATGAAAAAGAATTGTAACTGCAGGAAAATTTACTCAATTCTTCTTTCTCACCATATTTATTGGCTAATTTCTTTTCAGTCAGGCAAAATATCAGTTTATATTTTGGCATGAGTACAATTCTGGATCTTGTTCTGGCCACTGCACTCATTCGTACATCTAATATTCAAGGTCACTAACATGTTCATTCCTGGAATCCTTTGGAATGAGCGACCTGTAGTGACTGCTGGCCAGTAAGTTCTTTCTAGAGAAAATAATTCTCTATAGATGGCACTACCCCTCCAGTCATTAGTGTGTAACTTATACTGCCTCCTTTCTAGTGCCACATAACTTAGCAAGCTGAATATTTGAAAAGCAGCTTCACATACCAACTACAGCATTCTGTGAATGTCTGCCATAGCATCTCTTTGATATGCTGATCTCACACAAAAAATGGAGTTCATAGTATAGTGTCAGATCTAGAAATCCAATTCGCTAGTGTCTATTTTATTTTACTTTTTGTTCAATAGATCCATGAGTAACTAAATGGAAAGGATGTAGGGAATGTGAAACATTTACAATAAATCAGCGCATGTTATTCTTACACATTGGTTAGTAGATAAATTAGTAGTACCTATAAATACAAAACAGAAATTTACACTAAACATTTTACAATAAAATACACAAACACATATATTATTTGGAAATTTCTGTACAGATTAGAAATATGTTTCAAGGAGATACTGTTGCAGATATTTTAAAAATTTTCTTAGGTCAGTAATACTGGATTTGACATTGGCTGGAAAAGCATTAAACATCATTCTGTTGGAGTTGTGAACTCTGTTGTGTTCTAAGCTGGAGCTTTTTAATTCTCTGTGAAAGCATACCTGTTTTTCCAAGTATGGTGGTGATATAGTTTATTCATTTTTTACAATATAAAACGCTTGGCAACAAATGACATAAGAGAAAGCACATGTGGTAGATATCAACCTCAGTGAAGTGCACTTTCTCTCACTTTCTGATATCTTTGCACCGGTCAGAGTGTTATCCTGTCCACAAACTCATGTTGCATTTATGCATATAGTCTTGTGTTAACAATAAATAGAGATACAATTGCAAGGTGTGTTACTGGTGTTCATCTACCATAGAATCATAACTAACCACAGTGGTGACCCCGTCAATGAAGATTGCCAATATCTCTCCATGCGCTGTTGAGTGATTACTAGGCATGGTTCTGCAAGAATGTAGATTGCCTTACAAATATTCCATTTACCACTGTTTTTCCTATGTCCACTGTGGTGTATGAACAACAAGCACCTGTTGCAACTACAATAAAAGAAAATGTCAAATGTGAATGGTTTCACTATTCTTTGATCAGTTACAGTTCAACTGGTATAACCTTACCTGGTCACACACTGCGACACATCATGCTAAGCCACAAAAATGGATAGTTTGTGCAACAACTAGAATACACTGACTTCGTACCTGATAAGGATAGTGCAGTTACTCAATCTCTACCTTTACTGCTGCTTGGATCTTCCTGGGGATATTATCCACGCTCATCTGATCCCAAGTTTCAAACACGATACCGAACTTTTCCCATCTGGTCAACCATTCCCACCCATGACATTTTCTGTCAGTTTCACAGTATGTGGACACACCACCACCTGCATCATCCTCAAAAATTTTTGGCAACACCAATCACTCCTTCCACACTGTGCTACAGCATCTCCGCATTGTGCTTCGATCTGGCTGCAGCATGCCTTCTGCTCACTTTCACGGTGGCGCCAGCTACCTCCTCCATGCCAGTCAATGACATCAAGCCATCCTATAATTATGTTTCCATAACCCACCTCTCTGTCATGGTGGCACCTGTTATAGCCACAAGCGACAAGCAAGTGGGACACAGCAGAGAATGGAGACGTCAAGCCACCAGGTGGGGGAGTTGTTGGAGGTATTGTTAACAACAAACAGACAGAGCAGATGAATAAGTAGGGGATGACAGACACTACAACCGGCCAGGACACAACACGAGACAAGCAAGCAAGAACTGAGATGATAAACATGGCAAGACAACAACACAGAAACACTCCAATGACAGTATGTACCTCAACACAAGAGTAAGTATCTCAACACATGGAACTGGAACACAGTACAGCTGAGATTCACACGTGAACTATAGTGAGTAGCAGACTGCTGGGGTAGTGCCACACAGTCGCGTAAATACATAACCACAGGGAACGCAATTGGCCGCAGATTTCACATGGTTCAGAGAGCGGCACACTCACGTGGTGAGGCTCGCGGCGCTGGCACACGCCAGAGCACAGAGACCCCAAGTGGATATACAGGTCCATACCCTCTGGCGCGCATTCAACTTCCGTGCCTTCCGACACCAGAGCACTGGCTACCTGTTGTACACTGGTTCTCAGTGTACCTATGCCGTCCACATTGTGCACCACCTGTGACCACTACCCTCACTCTGTAACTGAGATCTTGGGCGACAGATTACTTCATATCACACTCAATCCAGATTTTGTGCTCACTGAAATGGTTCAACTCAAGCAATTTGCTGAGTCTACATTTTGCCAACTACTGTACAACAGGTGGCACCTAGCAGATTCCCTAAACTGCCATCTCTGCAAAAGGACAATCCAAAGACATGGTTTGCTTTGATTGACAATCTTCTCAGCATCCTACGACATCATCAACAACAGTGAGTGATTTATCTGTTTAGCAAGTCACCTCCATGATCACACCGATCTCATCAGTGATCAGTTATTGCTGCTAACTAATGAACATAAGTATCAACTGGCGAAGGCTCATCTCATTGAATGCCTCTCACACCCACCAGACAAATTAATGCATCACATTATTCATGAGGAACAACTTGGCAAATGAACACCATCTCAACTTTGGCGACACTGTCATGCACAAATCCATGTTGAGGTGATGTTAGACGTGGCTTTATGGACCTTGCGGCTGGTGAAGCTACCATATGAACTGCAATTACAGCTCCTGTGCCATATAATGGTCCCTTTGGAATCTAAGCTCCGAGCCGCCGACCTAGCTTATAAGATAGTTCAATGTCACCATTACATCCCTCACCTGGCATCTGTGACCAGTACATCCCTCACTTGGCATCTCCTTCGACTAGCATGGTTGGCACACCTGTGTTCTCAGCTGCGCCTTCACATGGTCGGTGTTGTGCACGCCCTATACTCCATACAGCGAGAGAAAAGCTGTGATAGTTGACGCGGCCTCGGCGCATGTGCTTCGCGCATCCCCGACTGCCAATCAGATCTTGAGCTTTTGTTTACATTACCGTGGCAATGCCCCAGTGTTGCCGTAGTGCTGGGTGACCGCTGCTTTCAGTAAGTTGTGGCAGGTTTCTGTGTATACGTGTGCATTCCGCTACGGTACTTTAGTGAGTTTCTTGCCGTGTATGTAAGTGAAAAAGTGTGTATAAGTGTTTATAAATGGAAAATGGCTGTCTGTAGTGCAGAGAAGAGGGCTTTTGAGAAAGTAGCTACACTGAAATCCCAAGCATGCGAGTTTATATACAGATTGCATGTCTATTTGAAAGGGAAAGGGACAATGGTGGGCCTTTGACAGAATGGCAGAAGCACTGAACATCTCTACAGCGACAGTGAAGAGAGTCACAAATAAAGACGCTGCCTATTCAACTGCGAGCCCTCTTATTGTGACACCTTGAAAGTCAAGGAGAGATCGTGTCATGTGACTGAAACAGACAACTTTGATGAAAGTGCTATCAGGCATCCCTTATACACGTACTACAGCAAGAAGAAGTGTCCGACACTTAAAAAGTTGATGGCATCACTGTCAGACAGTGGTTTGTTCACAGGCAGAATGACAAGTCTCTCCATTGTTTTGAAAAAAATTGGCGTCCGTTGGAAAAAGTTCTCAGAACGATAGGTATTAATAGAACGCGGAGACATTGTAGCATGGAGATGATGTTTCCTGCACGAGTTGCTAACAGTGAATCCGGAAAATGTAATATGGGTTGGCGAAACATGGGTCAACGTGCACCATGCAGGTTCCGTCGCGTGGACTGACGACACGCACCACGATGAGTGTGTCAGCTGGTATGGAAGGGCGACTAATCATAGTTCATGCTGGCTCTATGAATGGTTTTGTGCCCGATGCTATAATGATGTTTCAGTCAAAAAAAGAAGAAAAAGCTGTCGACTACCACGAGGAGATGAATGCAGACACATTCAAAGACTGGTTCGTTATTCGTTTGCTACCAAACGCCAGTTCTAGTAGTGTTTTTGTAATGGACAATGCTCCGTACCATTCTGTACAATTAAGCAAGGAACCGACGGCTGCTACAAGGAGATACGAAACAGTCAGCTGCTTGAAAAACAACTGGACAGAATATACGGAACTCCTGGAATTAGTGAAACGATACAAGCCACAGAAGACGCATTATGTGTTTGATACATTAGCAGAGAACCACGGCCACAAAGTTATGCGTCTTCCACCGTACCACTGCCATTACAACGCAAGTGAACAGATCTGGACTCAAATAAAAGCAAATGTTGCGGAGCAAAAAAAACTTTTACGTTGCAAGACACAGATAGGCTGGTAAATGAGGCTGTCACACGAATAACACCAGAAAACTGGAAGAACGTCGTGAACCACGTGTGGAAAGAAATTACAACGTCAAACATAGAAGAAGGTGTAAGAGAAGAATCCGTTCATAACATTGCAATTTCTTTATCAGACGACGAGGACAGCAGCAGCGAAGATGCCGAAAACAATGTGGTCGTGATGAGAGATGACCAAACAGATGACGATGATCTTGGGGTTTCCATTCACCAACACGAAAAATAGAGGTAACGTCCTAACGTCCTTATTCGATATTTTACACGTAACATTTGGTAACATTTGTGCAATTCGCTTTATCTGGTTAATGTTGAAAATCTCATTGTGTGTAATTTTTATTTTGGCTGTAACCATAGTCATGGTAAATTTTTTAATGATGTTACCGCCGTTTGACGGTAATAATTTTTCTTTTATTGTTATACGATCCAGAGTTTGGCTATAGGCCATTTTCAAGTAGAGTAACTCATTTATATGTCAAAAGACATCAGACTGGCATGAAATACAGCGAAATCTGAACCGTATAACAATAAAATAACAATTGTTACAGTCAAATGGTTGCAACATCATTAAAGAAAATATTTGTGTGTGTGTTTGTGTAAGGTGACCAACACTGGTAACGCACGTGAAAAAATATTCCATCAAGGAACACATCCGTCTGCAAAATGCTGCCCCTACAGGAATGCTGCAATGCATGACGCTGCATTGTTAGGCTCTGAAGGAGCCCGAGTGTTGCCGCGGGCAAAGTGTGGGACGGAAAGATCTAGCCTACAGTGACGTGGCCACCTGTAGTTCACACGTAAAAAGAGACGAGCTGAGGAGCAATACAGCTTCGAATGTCATTTAATTTTTAAGCAGAATGAAATAGTATACTGCAAATCTCCCACAATACGCTCCTTAGATAACTAGACGAAAACCGCAACAAGATATCGTTTTTAGCTAACGTACTATTGCAATTAAATACAAGAATGATAAAAATTCCTGACTTAAACAAAGGGTAATTTTTCTGTATAAGCTGCGTGTAACGTAAGAGAGTATTGAAGGATTTCACCGTATAGTTAAATATTGAAGCCACTGAAGGTATTACTTACAGTCAATGGTCTGGTAATCTCTTAGCTCCTTCCTTATCCGAATCCGAGAAATATATTTCCGTTCTGAAAGTGTCACCTGCACATTGATTACGAGCCTGTCAACGACAGAATCCACAAAGCCAACCAGGCGCAGCATTTTCTCTTCCTTTATGGCAACCCGTTCTATATCCCGCCAGCGTTCGGAAGTGACCCGTGAAAAAGCTGCGTGCGTTAGTGCCAGAACGTCTGGCATCTTAAAGTCTTGTTACTTCTCGGGCCAAATCCCGCAGCTTGGCTCCAGATCAGTTCTGCTGGGTTCATATTGTAATAGTACAGTAGCAAATTTAAAAATGCAGCATTTGTATGATGTGCTCGATGCTGTGGAAATGATTGTTTTTCATGTTTCCACGATACTTATCTACCTCTGTGATATAAAACGATTGACATAATCCGAATAAAAAGGATTTGATTTTTCATTTTTGACTTAAAAAATTAAATTGTTATGTTTTCTTAATTTAAACAACTTTTATGAACAGTCTTTCATAAAGCATCGACAATTAAGAATTTATATTTGAAATGGAAACAGGAATTTCGCGTCCAATATGTAATTGGAAACAAGAAGACGTGCAATACTGTAAAAAATGATGATGTGTTTTATAATTACGAGATGTAGATATTTCAAACAACGAGAGAAAAAATCTCAATGAGGAGATTTCAACCAACGCACAAGCAACTGCACTTGGTTCACGTTCCAATACGCTACTGCCGGCCGCGGTGGTCTCGCGGTTCTAGGCGCGCAGTCCGGAACCGCGCGACTGCTACGGTCGCAGGTTCGAATCCTGCCTCGGGCATGGCTGTGTGTGCTGTCCTTAGGTTAGTTATGTTTAAGGAGTTCTAAGTTCTAGGGGACTGATGACCACAGATGTTAAGTCCCATAGTGCTCAGAGCCATTTGAACCATTTTTTTGAACGCGACTGAGTGCGCTGCACATTTATCGAATATTTGTATATCAATTGCGTTGTAATGCTGCGAAAACTTCAAAGCCGATTATCTCCATAAATTTATGAAAAACATTAAGAACAGCCTATTTCGCGGCACTTTTTAACCGTGTTCCACGCGCGTGTTTCACTACGGAACAGAAAACAGCCCAGCCATTTTTATGCTGCGCATTAGCAGCGCGACAATCAGAGCACAACGCTGCAGAGGCTGTGTACCGTACACGATTTTTGAAATAAAAACAACGTCGCTAAAGCGTGATTAAGAAACACGTTGATGGCTGTTAATGAGGTGTAAGTAGATGAATGACGAATACTAACTTCACTTAACGAAGGTTTTTCAGCATTTGCACACACAAGAGCGCGGAGCGAACTGCCTCTGGCCAGAACACATACAGTATATATATACAGCTACAGAACAAAATTCAAATGGCTCTGAGCACTATGGGACTTAACATCGGAGGTCATCAGCTACAGAACATTCCAGTACAATGATTCTTCACATTTGTGGATACTTCTAGAATGTACTCGAACCGAATGTAGGAATTAAAATTGTACAGTCCAAGTGAGGTTGGAACTCACGACCCTCCATGCAACAGATCAGTATCATAACCACTACACACGGAGCTACTCAGCTTTTTCTGCGACATTGCTCCCTCCTTAAGAGAACAGCGTCTCGATGTTACGTCGTCCTAGTCCGGGAACGAGTCATCGGTCCTGCATACTCCGACTCCCGATGACTGATTCTCGCCCTGGCGGTGATCTTCTTAGAACTTCGTTTGCCACTACGCTCTTCGTCACCTTTCCGCTAGTTGCCTGTCGCTGGAGCTTCGAATTTACCCTGGGTTGCAGGAACCTTATAGGGCTTCTCATATCTCTGATCTTTCGTTGTCTTGTGTCACGCACGAAATCTTCAACTTCATAAGTAACATCAGACAACTGTCTTACAACCTTATAAGGTCCGAAGTAGCTATTGAGGAGCTTCTCAGAGAGACCAATTTTCCGAACAAGAGTGAGGATCCAGACAAGGTCACCAGGCTGGTAGACAGCAGGGCGGTGGCTCGCGTCATCCCTTCGGCGATCGTTTTCTTGAGAGTGCAGAGTGTGGAGTCGAGCTAACTGCCGAGCTTCCCTAGCTCTGGTTAATACGTGGCTGATGTAGTCGCCGTCCACGTCATCATGATGTAACGGAAACGCAGTTTCCATCGTCGTAGTCGCCTCACGCCCATGCACCAGGAAAAATGGCGTAAATCCTATGGTGTCTTGTTTGGGGGTGTTGTAGGTAAACGTCACGAAAGGCAGCACCTCATCCCAGTTGCTCTGCTCAACACTGACGATCATTGATAGCATGTTGGCCATGATCTTATTAAGGCGTTCAGTAAGCCCGTTAGTTTGCGGATGATAGGCAGTTGTCATGTGCTGAGTAATGTTGCACCGATGGTTTATCTTTGTCACAAGATTCGATTGAAAAACTTACCCTCGATCCGTAATTAACGACCTTGCGGCACTGTGTTTTAATACAATGTCTTCCACGATGAATTTGGCTACCTCGGATGCTTCGGCTGCTTTCACGGCTTTTGTAATGGCATAGCGTGTCAGATAATCAGTGCAAACAATAATCCATCTATTGCCACTAGCAGACGTTGTAAATCGCCCGAGGAGGCCAATCCAAACACGCGTTTCGGCTGGTGGAATTGGTATGAGTCGGCCAGGTGGTTTCTGGGGAACTGCCTTTCTCCTCTGGCACTCTCGACAGTGCGACACATAGTGACGCACACTCCTAAATAAACCTGGCCAGAAACCTCTCTTGCGGATTCTATCGTATGTCTTAATAAATCCTAACTGTCCGGCCTCAGGTGTTTCGCGGAATTTCTGTACAACATCTAAGCGCATGTGTTTAGGAATCACTGGTAGCCACCTCTTTCCAAACGAAAAGTTTTTCTTGCGAAGTTATCCACAACTACCTTAAATTGTCCTTTCACATCCTCTGATCAATTTAAGGCAAGCGTAAGTTGAGATATCTCGGCGTCCTTCTTCTGCTCAGCAGAGAGATCCTGGAGTGCAGCGAGACAGTCACTATCTTCAACGACAACTTGATGGTCTTGCACAGGGTTTCTTGAGAGACAGTCGGCATCTTGGTGTTTCCTTCCACTTTTGTACATTATGCTAATGTCATACTCTTGAAGACGTAGTGCCCACCTAGCGAATCGTCATGTTGGATAATTAAGACCTGTCAACCAACAAAGTGAATGATGATATGTAACAGCTGTGAATGGCCTTCCATAGAGATACTGCCAAAATTTGCACATGGCCCAGATCACAGCAAGACATTCTCTTTCTGTAATTGAGTAGTTTCTCTCAGCTGTTGTAAGAGTCCTAGAAGCATAGGCTGTAACCTTCTCTCTTCCATCCGAAATTTGCACCAGAACAGCACCGATCCCATGACCCGCTGGCATCTGTGTGTAGTTCTGTAGGTGCTCTCTCATCATACAGACCAAGTACAAGGTCAGTCGTCAGAGCTGTTCGCAGCACATCGAAAGAATCTTGTTGAGCACCACCCCAGATAAATTTAGAATCAGCTTTTAACAACTCTTGGAGTTCAAATGGCTCTGAGCACTATGCGACTTAACTTCTGAGGTCATCAGTCGCCTAGAACTTAGAACTAGTTAAACCTAACTAACCTAAGGACATTACACACATCCATGCACTAGGCAGGATTCGAACCTGCGACCGTAGCGGTCGCTCGGTTCCAGACTGCAGCGCCTAGAACCACACGGCCACTCCGGCCGGCAACTCTTGGAGTGGCCTGGCTTTGATGTAAAAGTCTTTGATAAAACGACGGTAATAAGAACATAATCCGAGAAAGCTTCTCACATCTCTCTTATAGGAATAGGGAATTCAGTTATAGATCTCACCTTTTCTGGGTCTGGCAGCACACCTTCGTTTGACACAAGGTGTCCAAGTATTTTGATTTATTTTGCTCCAAAGAGACACTTTATGGGATTAAGTTTCAGTCCGCCTTGTTGGAGACACTTAAGAACGGCCCTCAGTCTTTTTATATGCTCATCAAATGTCTCTGAGAACCCTATAATGTCAGCTAAATAACATAAACACATCGTCCACTTCAGGTGCCTTAGAGGATTATCCATCATCCGTTCAAAAGTTGCTGGTGCATTACCCAAACCAAACGGCATTACCTTAAACTCATACAGGCCCTCGGGGGTGATGAATGCAGTTTTCTCACGATCTGTCTCATCTACTTCGATTTGCCAGTACCCCGAGTACATGTCCATGGTTGAGAAAAACTTAGCCTCCTTCAGACAAACTAGTGTATCGTCAGTTCGTGGAAGAGGGTAAACGTCCTTTTTAATTATCTTATTAAGCTTCGTGTAATCAACTCAAAAGCGCCAACTGCCATCCTTCTTCCTGACGAGGACCACTAGTGACGACCATGGGCTTTGCGAAGACTGAATGATCTCATTCTTCATCATTTTCTCTACCTCGTCGCGAATTATTCGACGTTCCGTTGCTGACGCACGCTATGCTCTCTGACTTATTAGTTGATGGTCTCCAGCGCTAATCCGGTGCTGCACCGTCGATTTGTCTAATTTGCTCTTCACCTGTGGACTGAAGCATTCAGAGAACTCTTGAAGAATGGCAAGTAGCTTCTCCTGCTGTTCCTTAGTGAGATGTGGTGATAGTCGAGCTAGAAGATCTTGTGTCGTAGGGGTAGCGCCAATTTCGCCCACAGACTCGGTATCGAAGGTTTCTATGACGCTCAGCTGTTCTGCAATTAACGAATTAACGACTCAGCGTCTGCTACGCACATGCCTCTTTGAAGGATCTGCGGTTCTCGGCGACGGCTAACTATCCACAATTCACCGAATCTTTTCTTAAACGAGGCGACAGAGGCTGAGATGACCAAGTCATTGTTCAGTGGTACGCTTCTCTTACATTCCACTACAAGATCCATGGGTTGATGCATGCTGACTGCAGGAATGATTACTTCATCCAGCACACATAGTCTCCACACACTCGGACGCGCATCTTCCTATCCACGGTATCTCATCTCGTCTAGCATAATCTTCGAGCGACCACAATCTATAACTGCCTGAGAAGCTTTCAAAAAGCTCCATCCGAGAATGACGTCATGACTACACTCTTGTAAGACGATGAATTCTAAGGGCTGTGTATGGCCACTTATACCCACACGAATGGTACATCTTCCTGTAGGTTTTACATATTTCCCATTAGCCACCTTCAGCAGAGATGTTTTGCTGTCGACGAATACGGGTTTCTGCAACTGGCGACGGTACTTCTCCGAAATGACTGAATATGATGGTCCAGAGTCCACAAGAACTTGGGCTGGTCGACCATCCATGAGGATATCGACGTAATTTACTATCACTTTCGTAGTGATCGACGGCGGAGGATTTTTTCCTTCGGCGTCCTCACCTCGAAAGAAGGTTGCGCCCTTTAGTTCTCCAGATTGTGGCAGCTAGGTGATCGCCTGGAGCTTCTAAAAGGCGATGGAGACCTTGATCGGCGTGTTGGGGAGCGTCCTTTCCAGCGGCTAGCTGGCGGCGATGGTGACCTACGTCGTCCTGCACCCACATCGTCTTGTTCATCTTCGTCGTCACGGAGTTGGCGTCAGCTAAGATCGGTCTGCTGTCTTCTGGCGCGGGCGTCATCAAATATCCGTCGCCTTTCTCGACAATAGCGCACCACATGTCCCGGTCATCCACAGTGGAAACATACTGGTTGGTTATCCTGGGTGCTCCAGACGTCAGTTTTCCTTGGTTCCCAAACAGGTTCCTCATGCGGCACTGTAGAAACGTAACTCCGCCTGGGTCTCGACTCTTTCACCGTTTTAAAGGGAAATGAAGGACGAGAGATTGGGTTCAATGTCTGTTCCACTTCCACCCTTATGACCTCTTGAAGTGTCTCGGGTTTTTGCTCGCCGTGCAATCCAGGTGCCTTCTGAACTTCCTCTCTCACTATCTAACGAAGATCACTTCTGAAATCAGTTGCTTCCTCCATCATAGACATCGATACGACGTAAGGAAGCCGTTCAAACTTCTTGCGTGTAATTCTGTTTGGATGCATCGTCTCGTTATACTGGCACCATTTTATGAAGTCGTCTGCTATCGCAACCTTCGAGAGTAGGGCTTGATACATGTCACCAGCAACACCCTTCATGAGATGTGCAACCTTATCTTCCCCCCTACACTCTAGGATCCACTATTATATACAGCTGTAAGACGTCTTGAATGTAGAATACTGTAGTTTCTCCTGGACGCTGTGCCCTGCACTGTAATTTATCTTCAGCCTTGCACTTCTGTCTTTGTGCGTCGCCGAAATACACTCCTGGAAATGGAAAAAAGAACACATTGACACCGGTGTGTCAGACCCACCATACTTGCTCCGGACACTGCGAGAGAGCTGTACAAGCAATGATCACACGCACGGCACAGCGGACACACCTGGAACCGCGGTGTTGGCCGTCGAATGGCGCTAGCTGCGCAGCATTTGTGCACCGCCGCCGTCAGTGTCAGCCAGTTTGCCGTGGCATACGGAGCTCCATCGCAGTCTTTAACACTGGTAGGATGCCGCGACAGCGTGGACGTGAACCGTATGTGCAGTTGACGGACTTTGAGCGAGGGCGTATAGTGGGCATGCGGGAGGCCGGGTGGACGTACCGCCGAATTGCTCAACACGTGGGGCGTGAGGTCTCCACAGTACATCGATGTTGTCGCCAGTGGTCGGCGGGAGGTGCACGTGCCCGTCGACCTGGGACCGGACCGCAGCGACGCACGGATGCACGCCAAGACCGTAGGATCCTACGCAGTGCCGTAGGGGACCGCACCGTCACTTCCCAGCAAATTAGGGACACTGTTGCTCCTGGGGTATCGGCGAGGACCATTCGCAACCGTCTCCATGAAGCTGGGCTACGGTCCGGCACACCGTTAGGCCGTCTTCCGCTCACGCCCCAACATCGTGCAGCCCGCCTCCAGTGGTGTCGCGACAGGCGTGAATGGAGGGACGAATGGAGACGTGTCGTCTTCAGCGATGAGAGTCGCTTCTGCCTTGGTGCCAGTGATGGTCGTATGCGTGTTTGGCGCCGTGCAGGTGAGCGCCACAATCAGGACTGCATACGACCAAGGCACACAGGGCCAACACCCGGCATCATGGTGTGGGGAGCGATCTCCTACACTGGCCGTACACCACCGGTGATCGTCGAGGGGACACTGAATAGTGCACGGTACATCCAAACCGTCATCGAACCCATCGTTCTACCATTCCTAGACCGGCAAGGGAACTTGCTGTTCCAACAGGACAATGCACGTCCGCATGTATCCCGTGCCACCCAACGTGCCCTAGAAGGTGTACGTCAACTACCCTGGCCAACAAGATCTCCGGATCTGTCCCCCATTGAGCATGTTTGGGACTGGATGAAGCGTCGTCTCACGCGGTCTGCACGTCCAGCACGAACGCTGGTCCAACTGAGGCGCCAGGTGGAAATGGCATGGCAAGCCGTTCCACAGGACTACATCCAGCATCTCTACGATCGTTTCCATGGGAGAATAGCAGTCTGCATTGCTGCGAAAGGTGGATATACACTGTACTAGTGCCGACATTGTGCATGCTCTGTTGCCTGTGTCTATGTGCCTGTGGTTCTGTCAGTGTGATCATGTGATGTATCTGACCCCAGGAATGTGTCAATAAAGTTTCCCCTTCCTGGGACAATGAATTCACGGTGTTCTTATTTCAATTTCCAGGAGTGTAGTTGAACTTCTCTTTGTTCTCATACCACTGCTTGGCATTGCCCTCCAAGTAGAAAAATACGTTATGCAAACAGACAGTGTCATCCCATTTGTTAAATTTGGCTATACGCTCATATACATTCAGCCACTTGTTTGGATCTTCGGAAGGATGTGTCAAGGGTGGCACACAGTTGCTGTCATCGTTGCGTCGTCCTCTTCTTCTGTTTCCGATAAAGTGCGACCTGTTGAATATGGCTCGAACTCGGGTTTCTCGCCACGTAGCGGCGGCTCTGTCGTGGTTTGATGGAAGCCACTGTGTCGTCGATAGTGGGCGTTATCACAAGGTCCAATGCCCAGCGTCTCCACCAGAATAATGTCACGTATAAGAAGGTGTAAGTAGATGAATGACGAACACTAACTTCACTTAACGAAGGTTTATTCAGCACTTGCACATACAAGAGCGTGGAGCGAACTGCCTCCGGCCAGAACACATACAGTATATATACAGCTACAGAACATTCCACAGAACATTCCAGTACAATGATTCTTCACATTTGTGGATACTTCTAAAATGCACTCGAATCGAATATAGAAATTAAAACTGTACAGTGCAGGTGAGTTTTGAATTCAAGACCCTCCATGCAAGCGTTTACTATCACCACCACTACACCACAGTGC
The DNA here is from genome assembly GCF_023864345.2 of Schistocerca serialis cubense. Lineage (NCBI taxonomy): Eukaryota > Metazoa > Arthropoda > Insecta > Orthoptera > Acrididae > Schistocerca > Schistocerca serialis. The sequence goes on from NC_064639.1 coordinate 505,437,813, forward strand.
TACTCAGCTTCTTTCCCGACCATATGTTAAAGTTTCATTTAACGTAACTTAGTAATAAGGTATCCAATACATGATTAGGACCTACTTCCAAGAGCGCAATAACACCAGCGTACATATGCTACGGCGTCTGACCAATAATCGCGTTTGTCTCTGTTTGCTTCATGCTCACTCCCAGTGCGGTACTGCCACCTGATGACCATCGGCTTGCACTACCAGCAGCAGCTCCACGACACCCACTGACAATGACTGAGCCAACATTTGAACAGACTCCTGTCTCACAGCACTGTTAACTGCCGGCCACTGATGGTCCTGTCCCTACTCGCCATTCTGCCTGTCCGCTTTACTGTTTCCACACCACATTCGGGGACACAGCCCGGACTTGGAACTGCTGTCCACCATGCATTTACTCAAACAAGATGGGTGGGTATATTTCGGCACCACGTCCCACCACAACTCTACTCAGCTCATACTGCATCACTCATTACAGCCCACCCCAGCTCCTGTGGCATAGTCAATTATATGTTATAGGCATGAATGCATGTCTCCGTTTCCTTGTGGATATGGGAGCAGATACCAGCATCATACCTGTCGCTCTTGCCACTGCTCCACTATCTCTGGCTAAACTTTCTCTTTTCGCTGTTAACAAAGTACTCATCACCGTCCATGCCTCATCCAAAATGTCACTTCAGTTTACCCAGGACCAGGTTTTCCCCTGGACATTCTGTGTCACAGATGTTTCACTCATCAGGGTGGATTTCCTATACCACTACAGCTTATTTCTGGGCCTACAATCTGCTTTGCTACACCATTCTTTGAGTTCCCGCATTTTGTGCACCACTGAACCACATAGCCACAGGTATTCTCCTCTCCCAACCTATCACCAGTTTCTCTCTCCAAGTACTTGGTGCTTATGACTCAAATTGCCACATGGCTCACTGAGCTTTCATGTGAGCACTCTAAAATCGATGGTCTCCATGCGCAAAATGCAAAGCTGCACTCTCACTTCGTTTCCATGTTTGTCATACTGTTGCAGACTCAGTTCGTCATCCACGGACTGTCTGTTATTGTCTGACCCTGTCCCTCCACTCCACAGCTTCAGTGAACATCTCACGCTACAACTGGTGATGCAGCACCTGCTGACTCTGCCAACTGCTCCTAACCACTTGCAGCCAACAATACTTCTGGCAAACATAAATGGTCGATGCTTTCGAAAACCTCAAAGCCACCTTGTCCAAAACAGTCATGTTGGCCTCTGAGTACCTTACACAATTTTCCCTCACAGCTGATGCCAGTGACACTGTCATAGGTACAGTCCTCCAACAACAAGTTGGTGATGTTACCCAGCCTCTTTTATTCTTCTCTAAGAAGCTGGCAAAGTCCCAATGTGTTACGGACTGCAAACCCGTCATGTATGCTATCCATAACCCAATGCAGGACCTTCTGCCCTGCTGGTTTTGATGCATGGATCTTTATGCCAGTACACCATACATGCTTGATACATCTGAGGCACAGACAACACTGTAGCTAGAATGAGATTTTCACTCTGCAGCGGAGTGTGCGCTGATATGAAACTTCCTGGCAGATTAAAACTGTGTGCCCGACCGAGACTCGAACTCGGGACCTTTGCCTTTCGCAGGCAAGTGCTCTACCAACTGAGCTACCGAAGCATGACTCACGTCCGGTACTCACAGCTTTACTTCTGCCAGTCTCTCGTCTCCTACCTTCCAAACTTTACAGAAGCTCTCCTGGAGCTTTGGAAGGTAGGAGACGAGAGACTGGCAGAAGTAAAGCTGTGAGTACCGGGCGTGAGTCGTGCTTCGGTAGCTCAATTGGTAGAGCACTTGCCCGCGAAAGGCAAAGGTCCCGAGTTCGAGTCTCGGTCGGGTACACAGTTTTAATCTGCCAGGAAGTTGCAACACTGTAGCTGATCACCTCTCTTGTATCAACATCATCTCGTAATCCCTCAACCTGGATGACCTTGCATGTGGGCAAGCTGACACAGGAGACATCCAACTTTTATGCCAGGATACCAGCACTGTCCTGTCTGGTGCTCCCCTCCCAGTCCTCTGTGACACTTCCACTGGAAAAATCCATCTTCTTGTTCCTGCACATGTGTGATGCACTATTTCTTCAGGCCTTCACAGACTTATCCACCTTGCTATCAAGGCTACTACATGATTGTTTACTGAAGATTTTGTTTGGCCAAGCATCAAATATGACTACCATACCTGGGCACATGCATGCATTCCCTGCCAACACAACAAGGTTGGCAGACATACCCAACCTCTCCTTGGGAAATCTGAGAACCCTCAGGGACAATTTCGTCATATGCACATAGACATCATCAGGCCCCTTCTTCTGCTTAGCATCCACCAAGCAATGATCTCATTGAACGATAACACAGAACACTGAAGGCAATTTTATTGTGCCATGGTGGTCTCTAGTCTGAAGCTTTACCATGTGTCCTTCTGGACATCCAACCAGCCCACAAAGATGATCTCGATGCCTCACTCGCTGAACTACTATACGGCGAGCCTTTGGTGCTCCCAGCTGAATTTGATGAGGACACCCCCCTCCTTCATCAGATGATCTTCCCACTCTTGTCAAGCATGTACATTCTTACAAAGCCTATCTTCACATCTGCCCCTCCGAGGCGCCACACTCAATATTGAGTGTTCATCCATAAACACCTTACTACTTGCAAATTTGTGATGCTCCATGATGATTTGGTCCGAGCAGCACTCCAGCCCTCTTATTTAGGCCCTCACAAGGTCCTCAGAGATACTACTGCATGGAAAAACTCAGACGGTATCTCTCCAACACTGCCTGGAAACTGGACAACTCAGCCAACATGCCCCTCATGAATATTGCTCCATATCCAGCACACACTGTCAAATACCTTACTTCAACAGTGTTCACCGCCCCTTCATTCAACCCTTTGTTCACATATCTTCAAAATGACCATGCTCCTGGCTCACCGCCTCCTGTGTCTCGTGCCCTGCGACGAGGAAAATCTTCTCACAGCCATCTGCCATTCCCTGAGTGACAGGTAGCCCCCCATCTGCCTTGCTCCACACTCCGATGAAGGGGGGGGGGGGGGGGGGGCTGTCGCGGATATCGTCCTCAGTTAAGTGTGCTCTCTCAGACTTTCTGAAGTATTTGGATCTGTCAGTGTGGTAACTTGGCTGTCAACTAACGTTGCTTGTGTCTTTACCAATTTCTGCATACTGTCTTGCATTAATAATACATTAGATACGATTGCAAGGTGTGATATTCGTGTTTATTTATTGTAGACACATAATTAATCACAAATATAATGAGATGTCATGGTGAGGAGATTAATTAAGCTGATTGCTTGCTTTTGAATAGTAAATTTAGTTAACTCTTATTTTCATGTAGTTGGTAGCTCCAAATATTAATCCATAAGACATGATAACACCTCCTTGGAGGGATCCTTATCATCAACTGAAGTGATTATATCAATAACGTATGTTTCTGAGCTTTAGTGTTTAATACAGATCTACAGTGTGTACCAACCAGCTTGCTGTATACAGGGTGTAAATTTTAAGCTGACAAACCAGAATTACTCGAAAAATAAGCTTCACACGAAAAAATGTGTAGAATCCAAAGTTGTATATTTTAAAGGGGGACATCTGCTGGTGCTAAAATTAGCCCACCACCCCAGCCCCCTGGGGGTGGGGTGGGAGGCAACTTTAAAGTTTCAAATGGGAACCACCACTTTTTTATTGGAGAATCAGACTCTACATAAAAAACTACGTAATTTTTTTTTTAAACATTTGTTTTGATTCTTGATAGTTGGCGCTGTAATTCAAGAAAATCCATGTTCTCATTTTTACGTGGAAAATGGTTATGGATAAATAAAAAATACTTATTTACTTCGTAAATTTTGATTCGCTAAAACTGAAACTCTCCCTCTCTCCGCATAGGGTGGGGTTTGCTAGAGAGGAATTTGAGTTTTACAAATTTTGACATAAATATTAATTTTTTTCGCAGACTCGGATAAGTTTTGTTTGTTTCGTGGTCATGAGGCCACACAACTTTTAATTATCAAACAAATCATATGCCTAGCTAACTAACTAACCAAACATCCTACTTACTAACGAGTGAACTCATTAACTGACAGAGTAAGCAAAGTAAAAGATTAACTGAGCAAAAGACTAACCCAACCGCTAACTAAAGATGAACGCATTCCCATTTAAGATTTGGTTGTCCTGAAAATGATCGATTGGTTTCGTTTTATTGTTAATTATTTGCAAGTAAATGAATTTCGGGGTGCTTGTTTCCAGTGATTCCCCTCGCCTCTCACTTTCGGCCTGCTTGTTGTCCGTAAATCCCTTGCATCTCACCGTTTTATGAAATCAAATGTTCAAAGTGACGACCTCCAACTTCGATGCATTTATTTGTCTCGTGCTGTAAATCCCTGCACACATCTTGATAACATGTCTGCTGTAATTGCAGTGCAAGCATCTCTTATTCTTTGCATCATGTTTTCGCGAGAACTTTGCGTTTCCTGATAAACGATATCTTTTAAATAACTCCATAAGAAAAAAATCTAGCGAGGCATGGTCAGGCGATCTGGCTGGCCAATTCACAGGACCTGCCCCGCCGATCCAGCGATCAAAGTTAAGTCGATCTAGTACATCGCGCGCTACTAATGAATAATGTGCTGGACAACCATCATGTTGAAACCACATGTTTTGTCGAAGTTCGATGCTCAGGTCTTCAAGTATATCTGGCAGTTCATTTTCAAGTAGGTTTCAATATTTGTCGCCATTCAAATTACCGTCGATAAAATAAGGAGTGATCAGTTCATCAGCAATTATACCACACCAAACATTAACTGACCAATGTCGCTGATAGTTGACTTCTCGAAGCCATTGTGGGTCCTGTTCAATCCAGTAATGCATGTTATGGCGATTAACTTCGCCGTGGTTTGTGAATGTTGCCTCATCGAAGAAAAGTATACTGGCAAAAAAGTTTTTGTTTGTTTGCATCCGCTGAACTGCACAGTTAGACGGTTTTGGAAGTCATCGCCATGTAGTTCCTGATGCCTGGATACATGGTATAGATTAAATTTGTGGAGCTTCAGGATTTTCCAAACACTCATATGTGAAATTCCTGATTGCCTTGATATTTCTCTTGCGCTCATAATATGAGCCACAGCAGCTAGGACTGCCACTTGATTGTTATCTCCACTAACATTAGTTGCACAGGTTCTTTTTTTCTGGTTCACACTAACTTCCGCAGTAAATTGTTTAATAATTGGAACAAAAGAGGACGGTGATTTTACTTGGCCAGGAAAACGCTCCGCATAAAGCGCGACTGCATCGTCAAAATTACTCCCACTTTCTCCATAAGTGTGCACCATCTTCACAGAAAGATAATTCATAATGACATATGCCACCTATTAATCTCAAGAGAGGAAAGATAAGGGGCGTCGAGAAACGCAGGGTTAGAATTTCCATGAGCGAGAAGCGTCCCGCTCGGCGTCATTCCTTCTAGCAATACTAAAACTCCGCGCAAACGCGACTGGTAGCGAGCAAAAGCAGCGAACGCAGTTACACAAGATAATCAAACAAACATTAGTCGCGCAAAAGACAATCGTTATAAACGATGTATTGCTGTCTGAATGATCAGATGGGTTAAGGATACAGTGCGTTTATTACATTAATATTTATAATTTCTAAAGCCCAGTCTTATTACGAGACAAGGCGAATTTCTCGTCCCTGCGCTACCTATCAGCGGCACTCCGAAACACATTACGCCGCTCACCAGCAAGGGCTGGAAAAGAGCATCGATTACACTGTTCTACAAAAAAAACTTTTTTTCTATTTCTGATAAAAAATATTGTGATCCTAGTTGTATTTTGAGTGCTGAATTGAAAACTGTTTTTGGTTTTTTTCTGTCAGGGATAGTTTATGAGTAATCGCAATTTTATTTCTCTTTTCAGTTTCTGATACAGTGCAGCAAACGTTGGGTGAAATTCGACAAACAAAAGCACGTCTTTATGATGTTATTAGTTCATCACATTAATGGAGGGAGGGATCTAACATATAACACAGTAACCTTTGTATATACACTTTGAAGCATTTATTTGACATGAGAAATTACAGAAAATTGACAAACAATGAGTCACTGCCTTGTAATGCACATCACTTTTTTCTCTTGTATTGTGGATCTTTCTTCTCTGAAATGATATTCCAGCAATAATCTGCTAACATAGAAGGTACCCACTTCCCTTCATAGCGCCTTTCTATGGTAGAAATGTCTTAAGGGAATCTTTCCCCACGTTCATCCGATACGTCACTACAACTCTCTGTGAAGTAGTCCAGATGAGAGTCCATCATATGTACCTTCAAAGACGTATTGCACCCCAAACCCTGATATGCTTTGATCATATCTTTCACCATTGCTTTGTAGTTAGTAGCTCTTCTTCTTCCGAGGAAGTTTTCCGACACCATCTTGAAACAGTCCCATGCGGTTTTTTCTTTATCAGTTAAACATGCTTCAAAATTTGCATCTTTCTGCAGCTCCCTGATTTGTGGGCCCACAATTACACCTTCCTTTATTTTTGCAGCTGAAAGATGGGCGAATTTGGTAGCTAGATATGCAAACCTACAGCCTGTTGGATCCATGGCCTTCACGAATTGTTTCATCAGGCCAAGTTTGATGTGAAGCGGTGGAAGTAGTATATATTCAGGAGCTACCAGACTTTCATGTTGTACAGTCTTTTCGCCAACTTTCCATCTTCGCCTAGGCCATTTCTTTTTCACATAGTGAGAATTTCGGTCTCGACTATCCCACTCCCAAAGAAAACAGGCATACTTTGTGTAGCCTTGTTGCATTCCCAGTACCATAGCAATTACCTTGAAATCTGCACATATTTTCCATTTGTGTTCATTTTATTTTAATGAATTTAGCATCCTTTGTACGAATTTGTAATTCTCTTTTGTCAAACTAGCGTAAACTACTGGAACAGAGGGTGTTTTATTTCCGTTATGGAGCAAAACACCCTTCAGACTTGTTTTCGATGCATCTATGAAAAGTCTCCACTCCTGAAATATAAGTGAAGTTCAGCACTTTCATCAGACCAGCAACGTCACTGCAAAATGTCAGTGCTTCGTCAGTTGAAAAATAAGAAATAAAGGCATGTTCTCTGTGCCTGAACACACTGGAGGAGGATATTAGTGTTTAACGTCCCGTCGACAACGAGGTCATTAGAGACGAAGCGCAAGCTCGGGTGAGGGAAGGATGGGGAAGGAAATCGGCCGCGCCCTTTCAAAGGAACCATCCCGGCATTTGCCTGAAGCGATTTAGGGAAATCACTGAAAACCTAAATCAGGATGGCCGGAGACGGGATTGAACCGTCATCCTCCCGAATGCGAGTCCAGTGTGCTAACCACTGCGCCACCTCGCTCGGTCCTGAACACACTGATTTTAGTACTTTGGTGCAGTAGATTACACTCTCGTAATCTTGAACCAAGCAGCTGCACCTTTTGTTTACTTAGTCCTAGATGAAGTACTAAATCATTTAAATCTGCCTTTGTTAACAAATGTGGCGATGACTCACTTGTGCAGTGATATAAAGAATCATCATCTGTGATTTCTTCAGTACTTTCATTGTCACTTGGAATTTGACCTCGAGCTCTTGAAGGTACTGGAAGGTTGTCGGAATCCTGCACTGGCATTCTCGCTGAAGGCAGATCTGGGTAAACAATGTGCCTCTTCGACTTTTTGTTTGTAAAACCCTAAATTTCTGTTAGACAGAAATAACAATCAGTAACGTGGTCCTTAGGCTCCCTCCACACCATGGGAACAGCAAACAACGCCACATTCTCTTTACCTTTCCACCACTGAATTAGTTTGCAGTAACATGTAGCACAACAGAAATGCGGTGCCCATTCTTTATCTTGGTCTCCTACTCCACAGTAATGTTTGTATGCTTTCTTTATGACTGAAGAAATTTTCTTCCTATTTCTGGCAAAAGTGAACTTCCCACAGATGTAGCAGAAGTTGTCCAGCTTATATCGACATCCACGATGACGTGGCATTTCTCCAAATTTAAAAATACCACTTTGGTAATACACCTGTATTAAATTAATAGTAGGGAACTAGAGGAATGCTGATGTGTAAAAACAAGCAGTTGTTTTACCTTCAGCACCAGGCTCAATCAGTTTGCACAAAGGAACTAAAAAATTCAACCGTGCTCGGAAATATGACAGACAGTTACTTGTCAGCCAAAACACCCACTCGTTAAGACTGACATAAATTGCGGCTAACACCACTGTTGTAAACTCGACGCACCTGCCCCTAGGAGGCGTGAAGCTTTACTGCCGAGGCAGCGACCGGCTGTCGCCGTTCGAGTTAATGAGATGTTTCAGGTGGTCTTAATGACATAGGTGTGGCGGGGGATAACCTAATGATGTCTGATTCTTCCCACCTGCTGTTGCAAAAGAAATTATCACATTCTATCGCTACTGGATGCGGCAACATGCCCGTATTTCTCTATAACGTCTCTGTGTTTGCCATTAATTGTGAATATACATATATATACATATTACATAAAAAGTATCCCTGACAACGATATTTTGTTTACATATTTGAATTTTCCATGGTAAAATGGTCTAGAAGCACATACTTTAACATCAGAAATAGAACCCATGTCGAACAGTGTTATCGATCAGGTCTGAGTGTGATATCGATTATCGTACATAATTCTAAAAATGAAAAAGACGTAACAGCCGCGATATTCCGAAATCAAATAAAAGTGTGAACAATGTGATTTAAGGCAATAAATTTCAGAATGCCGTTTTCTACGTTTTTCCACCCGAAACTAAAAGACCCCAGTTGTGAGACTTCTCGACAAACAAGAGTGATTACTCCGAATCTAATAAGAAATTAAGTTTGTGAGTCAATTAGTTCCTTACAATGAGTTCACTCTTTAGTAAGTAGGATGTTTGTTAGTTAGTTAGCTAGGCAGATGATTTGTTTGATAATTAAAAGTTGTGTAGCCTCATGACCACATAACAAACAAAACTTAACCGAATCTGCGGAAAAGATTAACATTTGGGTCAACTTCTGTAAAACTCTAATTCCTCTCTCTCAAACCCCACCCTATGGGGAGAGTTTCAGTTTTAGCGAATCAAAATTTACGAAGTAAATAAGTATTTTTTATTCATCTGTAAACATTTTCCATGTAAAAATGAGAACATGGATTTTCTTTAATTACAGCGCCAACTACCACGAATCAAAACAAATATTTAAAACAAAATGTAGGTAGTTTTTTTATGTAGAACCTGAATCTGTAGTAAAAAAATGATGGTTCCCATTTGAAATTTTAAAGTTGCCTCCCGCCCACTCCCAGGGGCCTGGGGTGGCGGGCTAATTTTAGCATCAGCAAATGTCCCCCTCGAAAATAATCAACTTTGGATTGTACACATTTTTTCGTGTGTAGCTTATTTTCGGGTAATTCTGGTTTGTCAATTTAAAATTTAGACCCTGTATGTGTAGTCTGGGAAATATGGCATTATTTCTCATTTCATCACTTGAAGAAACATCCATTAACGTCTATAGACTGTTTTTGAAGGCAATATTATTTTCATTATTAATAATTATATGTTATTTATTTATTTGTCCTAGTCAACTTGGAAAGCCTTTTGGTCATTTTCCAAGAAACTCAAGTTTCCTTATACACAATGTCCTACAAACAATGATGTGCAAATTGATTATCTATTCTAATACATTTTCTATAGGTTCAACACCCCCATTATTAATAATCAGTAGTTATGGATCTGTTGCATGAGGTAATAATAAACAAACTGTTCTAGCAATTATTTGCAAGTAGTCAGTTAGTGAAAGCAGCAGTCTCTATATGGAATGTTTCCTCTCCCAATACATAGATTACTTTTAATGTTGTGTTCTTCATGTCAAATTTTGGTATAGATTCTAAATACAATCATGGACTGGTCACAGTAATGTATTACAGCTATTCTCCTCTATCCATATGACCGCAATGAAGAAATCAGTTTTCTGTTCATATTGTAGCTGATGTGCAGTATCTGTATCCGTACGTACAACTTGAAATTAACGTGTACTTTCAACAAAATAGCTGATTTACACCTGGATTTTACGCATGATTCCTGTTTTTCTACAAATGAAACAAATTCTATACATTTTTGTGCCTAGAACAGCAAAACACCAACTAAAACTCTTCTCCAAAATTGTTTATACGACATGTTGGAGACATTCCTACCCATAAGATTGACATTTTATATCAGCTGACATGAATTCCCCATCTTTGATAACACAAGCAAAATTAACAGTTAAAACTCAACATCCTCTGCTGGCTTATCACGAGCTTTTGGGAGTGCACTATCTTTCTGCAGCCAGATAAAGCTTCAACAAAATTTTGGTTAGCCTGTGGGAGCCAGGCTTAATAGTCAGTGACACTCATCAGTATTATGGTTGTTGGAAGCAATGCACCATTGTAAAGTTAAAAGTCTCAACTGACAAAATTAGTGTTAGTAGCATTGAGAAACAACTGAAATAGCTAAACTGAATAAATCTCCAGGGCCCAATAGAACCCCTATCACGTTCTATACTAAATTTGTGGCTGAATTAGCCACTTTTCTAACTATAGTCTACCGTAGATCCCTCAGACAAAAAACTATGCCCATTAGTTGGAATAAAACACAGATCACATATGTTTACAAAAAGGGCAGTAGAAAAGATACACAAAAGTACTGTCCAATATCCTTGACATTCATTTGTTGCTGAATCTTGGAATATATTTTAAGCTCAAACATAATGAGATATTTTGAACAGAATAACCTCCTCCACGACAAGCAGCATGGATCCTAAAAAACTGATCATGCAAAACTCAACTCTCACTTTCTTCACACAACATACTGAAAGCTTTGGATCAAGGCAGTCAGGTAGAATCTATATTACTTTATTTCTGAAAAGTGTCTGACACAGTACCACATCTAAACTTCATGTCAAAGGTATGATGGTACTAGTTCTTCGATGATCGTCCCCATAAACGAGGGATTCCTGTTGCGCCACCGTTTGAACATAGTATTAATATACATGGCGTGCGCCTTCTCGTGCACATTCACTAAACCAACGACCCCCTCTGGTCCTGGGAGAGTAAGCGTGTTGTACTGTACATTAAAGGCTTACATAGCACCCAAAAGCCGCCTGAATCCTCGTAGCCATTGTGTGCGTCAAGGAGAGAAGGTGTGTCAGGTGGCACATCATGGGCGCGAGATAAAGGTTGACGAGTAACACTCGCTGCAACATATCCATCGATCACAGGGCGTTTAGTCGTATTGCCTTGCAGACTCTGAGTAACAGCCATCAGTAGTTGTCCACAGCTGTTCCCGCCATCTCCTTATGATAGGTGATACCCAAACAGCGGAGGATTTGTACCTCAGGTACAACAGCCGCATCATAGCAGTGGTCAATAATAGCGAGGCACCCATCCTGTTCCTCACCGCTGCGAGGTACACATGATCCACGCGATCAAAAGCATGATTGAAATCTACAACAACCAGCGCCCCCATGGGTGGCATGCAGCCGTGAGGGCAACGACGTCACGATAGTCTCCCAAGGCTGTGTGGATATTACTGATGCGGCCAAGACAAGTCTGATCACCATGTATTCGATTCTCCAGCGATGTTTTGATACGACTGCCCAGTATGCGCATGAAGATTTTGTCAAAAATGGCTCTGAGCACTATGGGACTTAACATCTATGGTCATCAGTCCCCTAGAACTTAGAACTAATTAAACCTAACTAACCTAAGGACAGCACACAACACCCAGTCATCATGAGGCAGAGAAAATCCCTGACCCCGCCGGGAATCAAACCCGGGAACCCGGGCGTGGGAAGCGAGAACGCTACCGCACGACCACGAGCTGCAGACGATCTTGTAGTCACTATTAAGGAGAGTCAAGGGGTGATAATCACAAGTCCGTTTGCCACCATGGAGCTTGGGTATCGGTATCATGAGACCTTCCATGAATTTAATGTGAACTGGTACTTCTTACCACAGAAGCTCATTAAACATGCATAGCCACATCAGCGTCATAATGGTCACATAGGCACGGTAAAATTCCAACGGGAATCCGTCTAGACCTGGGGACTTCTTGCAGGCACCTTGTGTAATACACTCCTGGAAATTGAAATAAGAACACCGTGAATTCATTGTCCCAGGAAGGGGAAACTTTATTGACACATTCCTGGGGTCAGATACATCACATGATCACACTGACAGAACCACAGGCACATAGACACAGGCAACAGAGCATGCACAATGTCGGCACTAGTACAGTGTATATCCACCTTTCGCAGCAATGCAGGCTGCTATTCTCCCATGGAGACGATCGTAGAGATGCTGGATGTAGTCCTGTGGAACGGCTTGCCATGCCATTTCCACCTGGAGCCTCAGTTGGACCAGCGTTCGTGCTGGACGTGCAGACCGCGTGAGACGACGCTTCATCCAGTCCCAAACATGCTCAATGGGGGACAGATCCGGAGATCTTGTTGGCCAGGGTAGTTGACGTACACCTTCTAGAGCACGTTGGGTGGCACGGGATATATGCGGACGTGCATTGTCCTGTTGGAACAGCAAGTTCCCTTGCCGGTCTTGGAATGGTAGAACGATGGGTTCGATGACGGTTTGGATGTACCGTGCACTATTCAGTGTCCCCTCGACGATCACCAGTGGTGTACGGCCAGTGTAGGAGATCGCTCCCCACACCATGATGCCGGGTGTTGACCCTGTGTGCCTTGGTCGTATGCAGTCCTGATTGTGGCGCTCACCTGCACGGCGCCAAACACGCATACAACCATCATTGGCACCAAGGCAGAAGCGACTCTCATCGCTGAAGACGACACGTCTCCATTCGTCCCTCCATTCACGCCTGTCGCGACACCACTGGAGGCGGGCTGCACGATGTTGGGGCGTGAGCGGAAGACGGCCTAACGGTGTGCGGGACCGTAGCCCAGCTTCATGGAGACGGTTGCGAATGGTCCTCGCCGATACCCCAGGTGCAACAGTGTCCCTAATTTGCTGGGAAGTGGCGGTGCAGTCCCCTACGGCACTGCGTAGGATCCTACGGTCTTGGCGTGCATCCGTGCGTCGCTGCGGTCCGGTCCCAGGTCGACGGGCACGTGCACCTTCCGCCGACCACTGGCGACAACATCGATGTACTGTGGAGACCTCACGCCCCACGTGTTGAGCAATTCGGCGGTACGTCCACCCGGCCTCCCGCATGCCCACTATATGCCCTCGCTGAAAGTCCGTCAACTGCACATACAGTTCACGTCCACACTGTCGCGGCATGCTACCAGTGTTAAAGACTGCGATGGAGCTCCATATGCCACGGCAAACTGGCTGACACTGACGGCGGCGGTGCACAAATGCTGCGCAGCTAGCGCCATTCGACGGCCAACACCGCGGTTCCTGGTGTGTCCGCTGTGCCGTGCGTGTGATCAGTGCTTGTACAGCCCTCTCGCAGTGTCCGGAGCAAGTATGGTGGGTCTGACACACCGGTGTCAATGTGTTCTTTTTTCCATTTCCAGGAGTGTAGCTTCCTCCAGCACTTCACACGTAATTTCAGATAACACATCTGCTTCCCCTTTCACATGCGTCACGTCTGCGATCTCTTCCACAATGTTCTCTAGCTCCCTTTGGCTCTCCCCGTTGCTCACATAGAATGTGCTAAAATGATCCGTGAGCGCCTATGCTATGCCCCTTTGTGTTGAAAAACGACGGCCATCACCGAGATCATTCATGTATTAACGTCCTTCGTCTTCTTTTTCTTTCCATTATCACATAATGCATCGAGGAAACCTCATTGGGCAGGCAATCCTGTGACCTCGAGCATATCATCATACCGCCATCCTCAGCATCGCAAGTTGTACCAGCTTCGCCTAGACTCGGTGGATGGATGTCTGGCGTTCTGATGTAGGTGGTTGAGTTAACAGTTCCTGGGGAGCCGTAAATCAAAATTCAGTGGTCATGCGCTGCCGTTGAGACACTTCCTTCCCGTAACCTATTAACATCCTCCGTAAAGCTGGTTTCGTGCACTCGATCCACCACTGCAGGACAGAACGAAAAGTATTTCGTTGACGCATTCTCCACCATGCGTCAGCATTCTGCATCTCACAAGTGGGGGACGTTCACCTTCCAGGTACATCTCCATATCTGCTGTCTATTGAAGTTAACTGTACAAATACGTATATGCCTCGTGGTCTGTAAACGCTGTCGGACATATTTCTGCATCTACCATCGACATCGCTAACACCCTTGAAACGTAGATCCGATCCAATTAGCTCGTGGAGTGGCTCGTAAAAAATGTATATCCTGGTTGGTTGCGATACTTTTAGATCCCATGTATCAACTAAGTCCATCCTGTTGACCAGCTCCTGAAGTTCTTGGCTAGGAGTATAGTTAGGATGTTGGTCCTTTCTGTTGAGCACACAATTAAAACCTCCGCCGGGTATGCATGCATCGTAATGTCCCTGGAACAATGGTGTAACCTCACGGGTGGAAAAATCTGATCAGTCCCTTCTCTTATCCAAGCCTGAAAGTGTGTATAATGATCAAACGTATTCCACCTACGGTCAATGGCCGTACCAATGACACAAGGCAAATACTCTACTTCGTCTGCACATATCCCTTCCTTTAATAGTATTGCTGTGCCAACGCCTCTCTTGTCACATGGGGTACAGTAAATGTCGTAACCGTAAAAGTCGAAGGGAGAAGTACCCAAACTTCCTATAATAGTGCTGTGTCTAAATCTGCAGCCTTTATCATGTCACTGAGCATCTGTATTTTTACCGGTGCCCCAGTGCTATTGATGTTAACAGACGCTAGGCCTATCCGATAAGCTTGTTGCGTGGCTATCAACGTAGATAGGGCACCTTACGGTAGCTAATTCTTCCGTACACAGGCTGCTTTCGTACTAACGTCCCCCACTGTCCCCTCGTATGGTCTGTTGTTATTCCATGCACTCTTCCAGTCTTACACCAGAAGAGTGTGTGGGAGCAGTTCCTCCGGTATCCTCTGTTCCACATGGGGGTTGGTCTTCTGACCAGTCCCCTAGCGTCCCATTGTTGTTATGGGTTGTAGGCTCCACAGCCTCCTCAGTAGCCTGTTGCTGGCGATCGAACTCCTCCGCTTTTTCTGGAGAATCGACATTGGAAGGACGTGTCGCTGTCCTTCTGGCCACCCGTGCACCCATGCTAGGCAGTTCTTCTGTATCCATGGTTGTCTGCTCTATACCCGAAAATGTCTCAGAATGGCCTGCTAGATCAGACTGGTCGTTCTACACCATGAGGCGGCAATTCTTTCGACTGTTTGGTGATAGCTGTTTTTGATGCAGGGCCTCAGAATCTGAGGTCAGCATGACCTCCAGTTGTTCATGGGGGACATTGGAATCATGCAACATCATATTACCGATGTCTGTAAGAGACTTACCTGACTGCTGCTGACAGGCATTGATATACATCAACGGGGACAGTTGAAAATGTGTGCCCCAACCGGGACTCGAACCCTGCTTACATGGCAGACGCTCTATCCATCTGAGCCACCGAGGGCAATCTGTAATCTGTTCTTCACCTCCTCCCACTGAAATCTCTTGTTGAGCTGAGCTTCAAACCCCTCATGGTTGTGAGCTACATCTGCAGACCTGCCTGGTTCAGTCAACATGAAATGGTAGCTCTTCCTATCTTTCTATCTGTTCCTAGCATTTCACAATGAATTTCCCAGCTTATATACCGTTGCTACCGATGACACTATGGTAGTAGATGAAACTGGTTATGCTTTTACATGTATTAAGAACCATGAACAACATTTGCTACTGGCTATGTTCAGTGTTTTCGCAGAAGATTTGGTGCCTACTATTCAAGCCCTTCACTATATTAGTATCCATAACTGTGCGACTTCCGAGTATGTATTTACTCACAGACAGTCTCCAAACAATAAGTCATTGCCACTCTTGAAATTTTTCTATCTTTATTAATGGCCAACAATGCTCAAGAAGCAAACTTCATTTTATATTTCATTTGTGTGAGTGGTCTGTGGGGCTCGGTCTCCTAATTAGTGCAGTATCTTGACCTTGGATCTTTCCAACTTTTATTCCATTACACTGCTTATTGTTTTAGTTCATGGACATTATTTTACTCTTTGTTACTGTTTCACTAACCAACATATCTTGCAAGATTCTTTTATCACAATGACTGTGAGGGGACTCTGGTCAAATGCACAAGCACCAATGTCCACTGCAAGTCAAGCCTCAGGGTCCCTGACTGGTTTTGGGAGTACATCTGTAGTATATAAATTTTATGATTGTTTTGACTTTATTGGCATTGTTACCTGTCATCCCAACTTTTTTGAATATGCAGAAGATGAAAGGACCAATGACCCTGTGCTTTTTGGTCCCATTAGCCACATCAACAAACCAACTTTTTTCACATACAATGCATTCACTTTACAATGCATTATTCTAATTATCAAACTTGCAGTCTCCATATTTATAGTAAATCTTATGGCATTAAATAAGTAATGTGATGTGTGATACAAAAGCCATGAAATGCAGCGAATGGATGACTGCATGTAGAGAAAGTGAAATAAAAATGTTGTAAATAAACATTACTTAAATCAAAGAGCCCTTGAGCACAACATAGGCACATTTAATAGTAGACTGTTAGTTATTACTTAGCTATCGGACAAAGTCTTTCATGATAAGAATCACACACACACACACACACACACATGGCCACTGCTGTCTCTGAGTGCTGTTGTCCAATTTGTGTATGTGTTATATCATCTGATAAAGAATGCTGATAGGTAAATAATAACGAACAATACATTTCTCCAACAACACAATTCTCAAACATAAAAATGAAACTGATTCACCAGCAACAGATCCAGAAGTAGAATGATCACTTGCCATAGAAGTAGCAGAAGTGGATAAAGAATCCACAACAGCTTCAACAGTATCAGAAGCAGCTACAACTATACAGCGGCATCATTAGCAAGAAATGTGCTTACGGCCAGCGAGTCATTAGATACAACAGGAATTCTAGCATAAAAAGTTGCAGCACACCCAGAAGAAAGAAAGACAAGGAAACCTGTGTCCCTAAAGGATTTTTGGTACCCAGCCTCAACACGAAGAAACCGTTGACACCAGACAATACAAGTAAGAGTTCTCCTCAACTGAGTTGCAACAGCTTAAAATTACTTAGCCTTAATATACAGTGTCTCAAAAATAAAATTCTAGATCTTGAGATTGAGGCCAGTGAATATTGTGTTGATTGTATTCGCATTCAAAAGTATTGGTGCAAGAATTATGAATTAGGAAACATTAATATTTCCCCATATACCTTGGTTGGTCATTTTTCTAGGAATGAAGCCAAGAATAGGAGTGTCTGCATTTATGTAAAATCAGATATTAAAGCGAAAAACAGACCTGAAGCTCAACTCCTTAGCATAGAAAAATATTTTGAGGCAACATCAGTGTAAATGAATGCAAAAAATAAGAAAATAACAGTCATGTCCATGTATAGATCACCATGCGGTGACCCAGAAATTTTTTAAAATAAGATTGATGAACTGCTGAGCATCTCACATGATGAGAAGTCATCAATAATTGTATGTGGGGACTTTTAGTCAATATGTTGATAGATACACTCCTGGAAATTGAAATAAGAACACCGTGAATTCATTGTCCCAGGAAGGGGAAACTTTATTGACACATTCCTGGGGTCAGATACACCACATGATCACACTGACAGAACCACAGGCACATATACACAGGCAACAGAGCATGCACAATGTCGGCACTAGTACAGTGTATATCCACCTTTCGCAGCAATGCAGGCTGCTATTCTCCCATGGAGACAATCGTAGAGATGCTGGATGTAGTCCTGTGGAATGGCTTGCCATGCCATTTCCACCTGGCGCCTCAGTTGGACCAGCGTTCGTGCTGGACGTGCAGACCGCGTGAGACGACGCTTCATCCAGTCCCAAACATGCTCAATGGGGGACAGATCCGGAGATCTTGTTGGCCAGGGTAGTTGACGTACACCTTCTAGAGCACGTTGGGTGGCACGGGATACATGCGGACGTGCATTGTCCTGTTGGAACAGCAAGTTCCCTTGTCGGTCTAGGAATGGTAGAACGATGGGTTCGATGACGGTTTGGATGTACTGTGCACTATTCAGTGTGCCCTCGACAATCACCAGTGGTGTACGGCCAGTGTAGGAGATCGCTCCCCACACCATGATGCCGGGTGTTGGCCCTGTGTGCCTCGGTCGTATGCAGTCCTGATTGTGGCGCTCACCTGCACGGCGCCAAACACGCATACGACCATCATTGGCACCAAGGCAGAAGCGACTCTCATCGCTGAAGACGACACGTCTCCATTCGTCCCTCCATTCACGCCTGTCGCGACACCACTGGAGGCGGGCTGCACGATGTTGGGGCGTGAGCGGAAGACGGCCTAACGGCGTGCGGGACCGTAGCCCAGCTTCATGGAGACGGTTGCGAATGGTCCTCGCTGATACCCCAGGAGCAACAGTGTCCCTAATTTGCTGGGAAGTGGCGGTGCGGTCCCCTACGGCACTGCGTAGGATCCTACGGTCTTGGCGTGCATCCGTGCGTCGCTGTGGTCCGGTCCCAGGTCGACGGGCACATGCACCTTCCGCCAACCACTGGTGACAACATCGATGTACTGTGGAGACCTCACGCCCCACGTGTTGAGCAATTCGGCGGTACGTCCACCCGGCCTCCCGCATGCCCACTATATGCCCTCGCTGAAAGTCCGTCAACTGCACATACAGTTCACGTCCACACTGTCGCGGCATGCTACCAGTGTTAAAGACTGCGATGGAGCTCCATATGCCACGGCAAACTGGCTGACACTGACGGCGGCGGTGCACAAATGCTGCGCAGCTAGCGCCATTCGACGGCCAACACCGCGGTTCCTGGTGTGTCCGCTGTGCCGTGCGTGTGATCATTGCTTGTACAGCCCTCTCGCAGTGTCCGAAGCAAGTATGGTGGGTCTGACACACCGGTGTCAATGTGTTCTTTTTTCCATTTCCAGGAGTGTAGTTCATTTAAAATTAAATTCCTCAATATTCTACACAATTTCAACCTATATTCTAATATAAACAGTCCTACAAGGGTAACAAACACTTCAAAAAGTCTTATATATTTTCAAATATAGATAGCCCAGATACAGAAGTTTTGAATATTGACATAGGAATATCTGATCATAATGCACTTATTATTAAAGTGCTCACAGTTCCAATACGTACAAAAACAGTACATCATATGTATAAGAGAATTTTCTCTCCTGAAAACTGCAACCAGTTTGGTATCACCCTGACTAACCAATCATGGGAAGAAGTATTGTCACAAATTAATACAGATGCTGCATGCAATGTTTGCTCCTCTCTGTTCATGACAAATTTTGAAATGTGCTTTCCAAAAAGATTAGTTAACATCAACTCATCTAGTCACAGACACACAAATTCTTGGATCACATCTGGCTTTAAAAACTCTTCCAAGACTATGAAAAGACGTAACTGAAATGATAACTAATACTGACCCTAATTTTAAAAAAATGTTAGTGACTACAAAAAGGTATAAAGAAGGGTAATTAATCTATCAAAAGTATTAAGTAACAATAGACTAATAAGGAAGTCAGACAATAAATCAAGGACTACATGGAAAATTGTTAAAAAAAGAAGTAGGAAATAGCTCTAAAGACCAGGATATTGTACTTAGATCTAGTGATAACATTGAAATAAAGAAGGAAGTCTTGCCCAGTTACATTAACAACTACTTTCTAAGTGTACCTGATAAATTACGCAAGCGCTTAACCAAAGAAGAGAACAAGAGCACCAAAAGTAGTCAGTAACATGATAATAAGTCCCACTAATAAATATGAAATACTGAAAGTAATTAACAGTATGAAATCTAAAATGTCTGCAGGATTGGATGAAGTGCCAGTGACAATAATAAAAAAAGTTGGCTCACAAATCTTGGAACCACTGGTACATATTGCCAATTTATCATTCAATGAAGGTGTGTTTTCCCAAAAGCTGACAATTTCTAAGATTAAATCATTATTCAAAAATGGGGATACACATAAGATAGAAAACTATCAACCTTTATTCCTCCTTCCATCTTTATCAAAAATTTTTGAAAAACTAATGAAAATTAGACTCATAAGCTACCTTGGCACATTCAATCTTCTAAATTGTAACCAACATGGTTTTTATACAGGTCACAGTACAGAAACAGCTATACAGGCCTATATGGAAGAAATTATTAGAAATTTAGACAATAACAAATGTGTAGTAGGAATCAACCTAGTTGTTTCCAAGGCCTTCGATGCAATAGATCATCAAATTGTCCTTGACAAACTGGAGTCAATAGGCATCAGAGGAATTGGGAGGAAATGGTTTGAATCCTATCTTCAAGATAGAACTCAGGTTGTGCAACTTGCCTCATCTGAGGACATGCAAAAAATAAAGTGGGTATCTGATGCTAAGAAAGTGGCAGTAGGTGCCCCTCAGGATAGTGGTCTTGGCTGACTATTATTCCTAATCTATATAAATGACATTGAAACTCCCAACAGATCTTCAAAAATTATGTTATTTGCAGATGATACAAGCATAATAATAAGTGATGACAGCAACTCCTTATTCACTACAGCTGAAAAAGTTCTAAAGAGTGTGCAACAGTGGTTTTATGCTAATAAGTCAACATTCAATTTAAATAAAACAAATTACATACAGTACAGTAAAGTAAATGAGAAGGATGATCACCATTTATCATTGAGTGACCATGAAATAGAGAAAGTCTGGTCTACAAAATTTTTGGGCATGTACACTGTTCAGCACTTGAGCTGGAAAGACCATGTCACATACATATCCAAAAACCTCAATTAGCATTTTTTGCACTGAGAATAATTTCTAGAGCTGTAAGTGCAGAGTGTACAAGATTAGTATATATGGCTTCTTTTGATTCTATTATATCCTATGGAATAACATTCTGGGGTGCAACTAAATGTTGCTTGATAGAAGTTTTTAAATTACAGAAAAGGGCCATTAGAATTATTACACACAGCTCTCCACAAACACACTGCAAGCCCTTGTCCATGCAGCTAAACATACTTACAGTACCATCTTTGTACATATTAAAAATAATACTGCATACAAGAACACACTTGAGTAGTTTACATGTAAATTCAGCTCTTTATGAGTACAATACATGTATCTGTGAGAATCTGCATGTAGAAAGAACAAGAAAAACAAAAACTTAAAAACATGTGTGCCACTGTGGAATAAAGCTTTATAATGCTCTGCAATTCTGCATCAGGGGAACAGAAGATGAAGGAAAATTTAAATCAAAATTTAAAAATTATCTGATAAATAAATGTTTTTATAGCATAGAGGAATATTTTGAATCCTTAAATCACTAACTGATAGTTATATTGTCAATATCATGTTGTCATTGTCAATTCAGTGTCTCATTTACACTCTTAACTCTAAATTGTGTGTAATATGTGTTTTCCAAAATGTACTAAATATACATAAATTCATCACATGCAGTGCATGTTAAAGGAGCATGTAAAAGAACAACCCATTAATTCAATGTTTTAATTTTCAACATATTATATAATGTTAATTTTGTGTGTTTGATAGAAATTTGTAATATTCTGTTGTGCATATTCTGGACAGTATTATGACAATTCCTATATCATGTAAATGATGCAAAGGATGATAATAAATGAAATGAAATGAAATTTTTAAATGGTGCTTGTCTACCACTATGTGCTGAGCAGCAGCCTATTGTGATTCATATTGTTATTGCCGTTACATATTTCAGTTGGACAATAATCACACATTACAGAAGCCACTGAAAAGACTGCATTAAATTGATGACTAGTCCATTTATGAAAGAACTGCCTTGTAATAATAAAAAATAAATTTATAATGATTAAGTATTTAAAGATTTGGGAATCTGATAATCATGATAGTCTCAGAAATAAAAATTTTCATTCAATAAGTTCATCATATTACATAAAATACAAAGAACATATTTTATATTAAATATTGTAAAGTATTGTAAAGTTGGTTTATGATTTGTGACAGGTTGAAAATTAAGTGCTCTATTTTACTTCTTTGCAAGTCCACAGCAGTTTGTTGCTACCACTTCCAGGAAGACAAAGAGCAAAGAGTGTATCAAGTTCCTTAACATATCACAGTAAATGGTAATTATCTGTACTGGAGTCCTCACATTTCCCTGATTCATTCTATGATGAAGATACTGTGATACATTGTTCATCACAAAAATTTGCTGACATCACCTTCACATTACAGATTACACTTCTGTATATTTGTACACTGTAACAGAAGTGCAAGAAAACTCACTTGCACTACACTATTAACCATTACATGTCATTATCAAGTTGGGATGTAGATTAATGGTGCCTGCTTGAGGACAAGAGCAGTGCTTTTGCATGTTGTTGGTTAGGAGACAAAGCTGCAACCTCAGATGCAGCACTGTTGTTAGGTACTAAATATAGTATTCTTAATTGTTTTACATTGTCGTGTTATGGTAATGTTCCCTTCTTTACACACTATAATGTTTCAGAATTATGTTATAATGTAGTCAGCAACAGTATTTTTTGTAATTATCATGCACAGTAAATGAATGGTTTAAATGCACAGCAAATGTATGGTTTAAATAAAAAGGAATGCAAGGAATTTTATTGATACCAGAGTTGATTCATTGACTGTAACTTAACCCCCCAGCCTCCCCATCCTACCCAAAGACACACACACACACACACACACACACACACACACACACACACACACACACACACACACACACACAAAAAAAAGAGAGGTGGGGATGGGTAGTTAGTGGCTCACAGGGAGCTACCATAACATCTTCCTGAGTATTGATCTCCATCTGTCTGATGGCTCTGTCCAGCCTGCCAACAGATTTTCCATGCTGTATCCTCACATATTCCCAATCCTCCCACCACCCTCAAGAATCAGCTACAAAGAAATACCCATTCATCACATAATATCGTCCTGAAGTGGTGGAACAACTGAATTACATCCTTTGTCAGGGCTTTGATTATCTATTATTGCACCTAGAAATGAGGCACATCCTATTCAAGATCCTTCCAATCCCTCCTAAAGTGGTATTCAATTGTCCACCCAACCTAACAACTTTTTGGTCCATCCCTATAACATTCCTACTCCCAACCCCTTGCCATAGGTGTCATACCCTGTGGAAGACCCAGGTGCTGGACCTTTCCAAACACCCTCACTCCCCAGTATTTCCCATTCCAGTCCTGTCACAAGCTTATTTTATCCAATCAGAGGCAAGGTCACCTGTAAAAGTAACCATGTCATCTACCAACTGTGCTGCAATCACTTAACAGCTTTTTATATTGGTATGATAATCAACCAGCTGCAAGATCACCTGTAAAAGTAACCATGTCATCTACCAACTGTGCTGCAATCACTTAACAGCTTTTTATATTGGTATGATAATCAACCAGCTGTCCACAAGAATGAATGGCTGCTGCCAAACAGTGGAACAACATGCAGCTGAGCACAACATGCTCAGGATAAATGGCTGCTTCACAGCCCATGCCATCTGGATCATTCCTTCCAGCACCAGCTTCTCTGAACTACAGAGATAGGAGTTATCCTCCCAACACATCCTTCACTCCTATAACCCTCTAGATTCAATCTCTGCTAATCTACAGTCTTCACACCCTCTACCAACAGCTTCTTCTTCCTCTTTCCTGTCATCTCTTCCCAATCCATGCCTTCATGCACGTTAAATGGGTACACACTTCACTTGCTCTGGTACCCGTACATCACATGCTTAGCCCTTGCACTTGCCATCCCCCCTCCTGCATTCCTACCCAGCAAACCTGCTGCCTCCCTTTGAATAGCTAGCTACCCATCCCTAACTCCTATTTATGCCTTCTGCCTCTCACACCCTCTATTCACCTCACCATTCTATAACATTACCCCCACCCCACCTTACACCAAGTGCCGAAATGCATTCTGTGTCCAGTCAGCACAATGTAAGGTCACAGGATTTTGTGTGTGTGTGTGTGTGTGTGTGTGTGTGTGTGTGTGTGTGTGTGTGTGTACTCCAGCTCAACATAGGATTTATTTGGAAAGTTAGCAAGTTTTCTTTCTGTTTTGTGTGTTCCTATCGTGATGATTCAATGCTTCTGCTATTGATGAGTGGTCTACATCACTCGAATTATTTAAAGTCTGTCAGAAATTTTCACTACACTGATACTAAATTTTAATGTTTGTACATAATACACTGCAAAAGTCAGTTGTATACTACATCACTATGTCAGTACAAATGTATTTGAACTGTAAGATTCAAATTGAATGTGGGCTGTTGACTACATTACACATAAATCTCTAGGCTGCATGTTTCAGGATCACATCAAAATTCAATATTAATTTACAATCTAAAGTAAAATAAACACTTACATTGCAAAAAAAAATGTAAGGAATACTAGAATTATTGTTATCATTGATGGTTACCATACTTAAATATCATCCCACCCACTACGGGATGTTCAACAGTTCTGCTTAATTTAACAATTAAGTATATGGCAATTGTTTATAAGTAAAATGAATGAATGATACTGTTAAATAAAATCTGTAAGTCATAAAGGACACATTGTGTAACATGCACAAAACATTATTGTAAAGAGTTAAAATTTGCCATCTGCCTTCCATGAGTTAAAAGAATAAGGCTGATGCAGAGTTAGATTTTTCTTTTACCACTATTCTGTAATTCCAGCAACCATTATTTATTACTTAAGTGTTAAATTCAAATCATGGAACTGTGAGACAAGTAAAACTAAAATATATTTAATAGGTACAAAACAACTGCTAACTGCGTTTTTCTGCTCATAAGCTCCATTTACCCACTATGTTACTCCAATACAGTTTCATTCACTGTTATTTCTTAACATTTTTTTTTTGGCGTATATAGGATGACAGAGTTTCAGAAAGAGCAGGGGAAATACTAAGTTATAAAGAAACTTTGCTGTTGTTAATTGTTTCAAATGACTAGGTATATTTTCTATGCAAGTAATACTTAATGGATTATAAAAGATGTAACTCAGTAAACTCAGAATATAAGTGTGTATATATCATATCACATACTGTAATGATCCATGCCATTTCTGGAAGGGCATGTATCATGTATGTCAAATACGGAGCTCAGAGTAAAGATGTGCATGATCACAATTAGTTTGTAAACATCAGGCCACATACTTTGGGAATGTTTTCCTCATCAGGTGAGGAGACTATCTGCTGGAGAGCCGAGTAAGGAGGAATGAAGGAGCTCTGGTACCTTGGGAGACATCCAGCATCAAGGATGACAAATATGATGTATATTAGTGATTGTTGTTTTATGCTATTGACAGACATGCTAATGAGATGTCTTTGAGGCAGCAATATTAGTTGGTTCTGTGAGTAGTAACCTCCCATGAAATGTGTAAATGTTTATTAAAGTTTCTGACAATATGCAAATTTGATTGGAGCCAATTTACCCTCGTTATTTTATCCATGTTGGATCTTGTGAACTCCGTGGCCATTACTGATGGTTGGTGAATGATGCAACCAGCCACAAATACTTTTTGAATGTTTACCTTTCTGCCATAAATGGTTTCAGGCTACCATGCCCTTCTTCAGATGGCTAATATTTTTTTTACATAAATATTTTGTTTAACAGCTTGTTTCTGCTCCTCAATTTGTTCCAGTAGATGTGGTCCATGTGATTTTCTAGATTGACATATATGTTCTTGAAATCCACCACAACACATATATTGTAAATAAGGTACTATGGCACACTTCACAATATTCTTAAAATACATGTTGTGTATCGCACATATGTTATACACACTTGCAGCTTAAGAATATTTTTAAGTGTGCCAAAGAAACTTATTTACAGTACAGGGTTCTTTAGGAGGAATAGTAAATATTTTAGGAGATGGAGTATGGATGAATTGCAATAAAAATGCCTTATAACATGTGTCCCATTTTTATTGAGTACAGAGATACAGCTGTTAGTATGTAACCCAAACAGACTTAAAGCAATGGCAAATGAGGACATTCACAGATGATTTTCAAAAATTCCACTGCCAACATCAATGCACTTTTGACTTCTCTTGATAACAACACATGCAGCTCTCCTGAGGTCATCTTTGTGTTCTTTCATGAGAGCTGCACTATTCATAATCTGAATGATCAAATTGGCTCTTGTGGTTACATTTTCTTTCTACACTTCTCCTTTCGACTATCCCCACACACAAAAATCCAAAGTGGTAAGGTCCAGTGACCTTGGTGTCCAAGAAATGTGCCAATCTCTACTGATCCATCTTCCAGGGAATGTTAGGATTAGATTTCGTTTCACTGACAACTACAGTGTGCAGGAGCCCTGTCATGCTGAATGAACAGATGCATTCTTGTAGCTGGAGGAATCTCATCCAATAATGCTGGAAGCTCATTTTCAAGGAAATGTAGATAACAGGGTCCAGTAAGATGATGCGGTAATACAACAGGCCCAATTGACTGATTGTCTATCAAACTACACCACATATTTACAGAGAAGCATCTCTGAACATGAGTCTCAGCAATGGCACATGAATTTCCTTCAGACCACTGATGTAAATTACTAGTGTTATTGATGCCATCACAAGTGAAAGTGGCTTCACCAGTGAAGAGAAAAATGGAATTACCTGTCAGTTTTCACGTAACCAATGACAAAATTCCAGTCATCTATATTCATCTCCTGCTTGAATGTGTTGAATGACCTGTAAATGATATGAATGCGACCCGTGCATATGTAATGTCTGCCATACTCCTGTATGTGGAACACCAATATGTGTAGAAATTCTAGTTGTACTCATTGAAGGCCTATGTTCTAGTGACAGTAATGTCTTCTACTTCATCCACAGTCTGTTCATTTACATGTTCAGATGCATATGACTGTTGGGCACTGTACCTGTGAGACTCAGTGTATTGAACACATGAGTAAACGCTCTTGAATCTGGTAGTCTGCGATTAGGAAACCGTATGCTGTATTCTCTATAAGCAGCAGCGTTTCCATCACAAAACCCATACACAAATACCATATGTAAATATGTGTGTGTCATGTTTACACACTACAGCCAACAAATCACAACAAAAACTTTAATGTAAGCTAAAGTACACCTTCATAATGTGAACATCAACACTCTACTGATGACATATGATAAATATGTCCACAGCAATAGGAAACATACAAAATGAAAATGCATTGAACGCAGATCTGTCTCTGTATTCAATAAAAATTGGGCACATATTATATGGCATTTTCAATTGCAGTTCTTCTTTACTATCACCTCCTAAAATATTTACCATTCCTCCTGAAACATCCTTTATGTGTGTTGTGGTGGAACTGAAGAACATATACATCAAGCTAGAAAACCACATGGACCACAACAAAATGAACCACCATACACTGGAACATACTGTGGAGCAGACAACATATTGATAACCAAAACATCTATGTGACAAAAAATATTAGCCATCTGAAAACCATTTATGGCAGTAAAAAAAGTATTTGTGAGTTATTGCATTATTCACCAACAATCTACAGTTTATTTAAGTAGAGAAGCAGTGTTTTGTTTTATAGTCACTTCACTTATAGAAACCTGCATGGAAGAAAAAAGTTTGATGCTGGGGAAGAACAGGGCACAGTATAGGTGAACCCTGAGGTGGATCACAAGAGTTGCAAAGTTGAATCTCTACACCAATCTAATGAGCGAGCATTAAGGTGGCAGTGCTTGGTGTAGCCGCATCAAGTAATAGGTCTAGAACAGAGGTTGCTCAGGCAGTCAAAACAATGCTACACAAGCTTAACACAGCAGTCATCAGCCATTAAACAACACTCCAATATAGTAATATATGGAAGTATATAACTACAAAATGCATTAATGGAAAATGTTATTATTTTGAACATTAGCATTTTATCATTAACTGTATGAATACATTCCTTTTTTATTATTTCTACTCACAAGATCACATGATACTTGCAAGTGTCACTATATCTAATTCCTATATTTGAGGATTTCTAAATTTTCAAATTATAATTCTTACTAGATGCTTCTGTATTCCAAAAGTTTTCCTGTAAGTTGATTTTCCAGTAACAATACCATTATAAGGAGCTTTAGATTCCTTCCTCTCACTAAATCCTTCTTTTTCATTTTGTATGGAACTACTGTATCATTAATAGTGAAACAATTAGTTTTAACTACTAACTTCCAGCACTGACAGTTATTGTTTCATTTTAAGTATGGTAATCATCCACATGCAGGCTGCCTGCTTGCCTTAAATACTAGATTTATTTGTTAACTTCACCTAACTTACTTCATACAGAGTACTGATCCATTTATTTTTATTTTTTTATTGTCACCATCTTTGATGGTAACTCTTTTCTGACCGTGTGTATGTATTTCTCTTCTGCAGTTTCTTATGAATATTGCTTTTTTGGATGCTGCTGATGGCTTCAGAGATGAAACTACACATGAAACAGGGAACTACCTTTGTTGCATCCAATTTTAGGTGGGGGTCATTATTCAATTTGCCATAGTTTTCACCTGAGTTGACCATCTAATGATCTACTGTGTTTTGTTCAAACAGATAAACTACAGCTGAGTAGATCAAACAAGAGGTGATCAAACACTAAAGTTTTTGATCTTTGTACATTCATACCAAGTGCTTGGAGTTTTGTTTATGCTTCTAAAGGTTGTTTTGCATAGCAGCAATTTACCAGGTTACCATGAGATATGCTACCATTACTGTGTTCATCATACATGGTTTGTCAAGGAAGTTCATCATCAGTCATCTGGTGGATATGGTTAATTCATCTGAGCCTATGTCCGATGGTGATTTTTACATTCTTCCACCATTCTCAAACCACGTCAATATCATAACAAATCTCTGTAGGTAAGCTAAAAATGTATCCATAGAACATCAAACGACTAGGCTTACACTTTCAAATACAATATTTTAATGATTTTCAGTAACAGAACAAACAAATTTACATTAGTTGCACCTATTAAAAAGTATCTGTTAAATTGCTGAGGGTTTCTAATGCTGTAATCTGTAACAAAATTTGTGGAAGAAATGTTAGTGCTCATTGCATTTTCCTATTTCCCATAGTCCATATGTCCATTGGGATAAAACTGTACCAGAATCACTTAAGTGTGCAATAACTTAAAGGTTCATGTTGATATACCTCATTACATCTTGGCAAAAAATGTACTGTCAGCAGGTAAATTACAATCGCTTACATAACAGGAAAATTGGAATGTAGTGGATTTGACAACAAAGACAGCTATTATGTTGCTTGACAAGCATTGCTTTGTACAGCATGAGATATGTCTTATTTTTCAATCAAGTTTCTTTGAACTATCTGCAGTTCTGACATAACATTTCACAAAACTAGTGTTTAGATATTTTTTTGGTTGCTGAGCAGCAAAAATGTCTACCTGTATATTTCTGTGCTTAAACCAATGAAGATTGTTTAAATTCGTTATTACTTCATTTTAATGTAATCAAAAAGGCAGTAAGGCATTATTTAAACACATTTGTAACTATATTACTCAAACTGCACAAATATTTCAACAACTGTACAGCTTATCCCTAAATATTTCAAACTGTGTCATGATTTGTATATTATAAGGACTCCAGACAATTAACAATATTTGAAGACAGATCAAATAACTGTCTTAAAAGTGCAATAATCAACAACCAAGAGGTTGAACACTGTATTGTGTGTTATATCTTCTGTTTGATTATCTTTTGAATCATCTTTGTATGACTGTCTAGCTGTGTAAAAATGCCCGTGTTGTGCTCTTTTGTTGGGAAGTAAATTCTGGTAAATAAAGAACAACACATCAAACTACACACTGTTTACAGTTGTCACCTATAGTGGTGACCTCCAACATGATCTATTGTGGAATTTCTTTTTTATTCTTAGCCATAACTATGCTCCGATATATGACAACGCCACTCTCCACTGTCAAGATGGAAGATCAAGGATTGCCAACAGCTGCTTCTGCCCTACAGTCTTCTACAGTTCCTGAATTACATGTTGCCTCTTCTGGTGACACCTCAAGATGAGGTAATGCAAAGCTACTGCCTTTTCAGCCTACGAGGCCACAGTTATGGCTGGTGCAAGTGGATGCCATTTTTCTACAGCACAACATTACTTCAGATGTGGATGAATTCACCATTGTCATTTCACAGCTGGGCTTAAACAATATTGAGCAACTGGAGGATATTGTGCCTCATCATTCTTCTGCAGTGTTCAGACAAACTGTTTTGCAATGTTTCCTTGTGTCCCCAAAACCTCATTTACAAAATATTGTGGATAGCAATTTTGGTACCAGTTAATCCCCCTCCCAGCTACTATGTTCACTTCATGCTTTGGCAGGTCGGAACTCCTTTCAGAACAGTCAAGGAAATTCTTTTTGTTGCTTCACCTCCCGCACGCTGTTCGCAGAGATTTTTCCACTTTTCCTGACTTAACTGTGTATGAACTGGCTTTAAAGGCAGATGCTGTGGCACTAGCATGTGATGAAATTGTTAATTCATGTACTGGGGGTTGATGAAGTTATGGGCTCTGGCCCTGAGCTGTGTACATCTGGCACATCAAGCTATGGCACACCGACGAGAGCCAGCACACAAATTCGAATAGTGTTGGTTCCACGGGCACTTCAGGTGCAATGCTAGATGATGATCATGCGGGTTTCCAAACAACAACAATGGATGCATATAGGCATGAAACTTCCTGGCAGATTAAAACTGTGTGCCAGACTAAGACTCGAACTCGGGACCTTTGCCTTTTGCGGGCAAGTGCTCTACCAACTGAGCTACCCAAGCACAACTCACACCCCATCCTCACAACTCTACTTCTGCCAGTACCTCATCTCCTACCTTCCAAACTTTACAGAAGCCCTCCTGCAAAATTTGCAGAATTAGCACTCCTGAAAGAAAGGTAGGAGATGAGGTACTGGCAGAAGTAGACCTGTGAGGATGGGGCATGAGTCGTGCTTGAGTAGCTCAGTTGGTAGAGCACTTTCCCATGAAAGGCGAAGGTCTCGAGTTTGAGTCTCAGTCTGGCACACAGTTTTAATCTGCCAGGAAGTTTCATATCAGCGCACACTAAACTGCAGAGTGAAAACCTCATTCTCCATATAGGCATGCATGTCCATTCTGCAAACATTTAGTGCCTACCTGATATGCACAATGTCATAGTTTCTGCTAAATGTGAATCTTCATGATTATTCACCTTTGATAAGACCTCTGATATGAAATTTTTGGTTGACGCAAGTTCAGAGATAAGTGTCGTTCCACAGGACATGAAGGACAAGCCTCAGTTTTCCGGCATCCCTATACTGCCAATCAATCTTTATCTCAGAAATATGGCTGGTGACATATGACGTTGAATCTGCAGGATGGTTTCTCACCTTCTTGGATTTTCTTAGTGACCAGCAACTGTGGCCCCATACTGGCTGCCAATTTTCTTAAATTTTTTTCATTGTCTATGGTCCTCCATAATTATCTTCTTGTGCATTCTCTGGCTGTACCCACACTTCCTTCCATGTTGGACCCCAAATGCCATTCGCCAGATTGGAAGGTTTGAAGATTTACATGCCTTCTCTGTCTCCTGCATCATGACACCTTCTGCCCATTCTATGCATGGCTGACTAAAGAGCACACATGCATGCATCCTGCAAGAAGACTGCACAACATCTACTGCATGACTAAGCAGAGTAGACTTCACTTCAGCAGCAATGCACATCACTACACCAGAAGATTACTCACCCCAACGAACTTTTCCTCAAAGAAGAAGACTCTGTAAGAGGCCTAACTGACAGCAATGATATATTCAAGCAATAAATCACAGACATGGAGAATGCTCTGTATGAGGTTCAGGCAGAATTATGAGGTTTAATGATGGCGCCCATTGATGCTGCCCAACTGGTGAATGATATTGCACTGCAGTTGCTTCTTAAATTTCTTGCGATTATGGATCTGGTCTTGGCACTGAGCCAGTGACAACATTTCACTGTCCACCTCATTCACACATTGCCGGAACAGCCTGCTGCTTTCTGACCATGCCAACTATCTCCGGAGAACTTAAGGGCATCTACAGCCACTTTTGAAGCAATGCTAACAGATGGAACAGTGTCTTACTCTAACAGTGTGTGAGCTGCCCCTTACAAATGATTCTTAGAAAGGATAAGTCTTGGCATTTGGGTGGTGACTATAGGGGATTGAACTCCAACACTACACCAGATCGGTACCTGATACCGAACATGTTGGATTTCACAAGCAGTTGAGAAGGTGTCTTTAGGTTCAGCATCATAGACTGCACTAAAGCCTTTATACTAAATCCAATGGAAGAGACAGACAAGTATAAAACTTCTATGACAATGGGTATCAGGCTATTTCAACAGAATTTCATGCCTTTCAATCTTCGTAATGCTGCTCAGATGTGGCGCTGTTTTATGGATGAGATTCTATATAGTGTCTCCTGTGGACTATGTGTTGATTTTTTCTGATGAGTGACTATAGTTCCCTTTTGAATGTGGTTCTCTCTCATCTTCATGCATCAAAATTAACAAGGACAAATGTGTATTTGCTAAGGACAAAGTTCAATTCTTGGGTTACCTTGTATCAAGGGACGGTATTTTGCCTACTTCTCACAGAGATGCTTCATCCCCTTTAAGTGACTGTACAATGGGCAAGTATGGCCAATTTCTGCATCAGCTTCAGATTTCAATGTGCTTACTACTCCCTCCTCCCCCATTGTGGCATTGTTCTTCACCATTCTTTTTCCCAAAGACCTCTTCACTTGCCCTCAGGTATTGGTTAGGGATGACGCTGTCAGGCCTCCATTGGCTCCTGTTTATTTAGGACAATTCACTGTGATTCCCGATAATGCCAAGACCTCCATAGTTGATAAGAATGGAAAAATGTCACAATCCCAGTTGACTGCCTGATAACAGCATTTATCAAGTTACCACAACCCCGCCCCCTCCCTCCCTCCTACACAATCCTCCTCAACCTCTTGTGCTGGATATCCCTCCCCCTCCAGTCCCTCAGACCTGTTCAAGCAGATATATCAAATGCATGTATCTTGAGGTCCGGGGCACGCCAGGTTTCCAGAGTGACAGTGTCTCATTTGTGTGAGCATAGCACTCCAAAGAGGAAGGGGGGGGGGGGGGGGGGGGGTTGCAATAATCAATGACCAAGAAGTCAAACATTGTATTGTGTGTTGTACGTTTTGTTTCATTATCTTTTGGATCTTCTTTGTATGACTGTCTAGCTGTGAAAACGTGTTTGTGTTGGGCAATTAAGTTGGAAAGTAAAGTGTGATAAATAAAGAAGGATTTATTAAAGTGCATGCTGTGCACATTTGCCACCTACAGCCCGACATACATTAATGATTCTCCACTTGAATCGTTGGAAGCTGCAAATTTTGCCCTTTTTGCAGATTAAACAAACAAAAGAACAAAAAGTAGTGTCAGTTCTCTAGCTGAACAGGGAGCAAAATGAAATATTTGTAAACACCGATGAATGATTCAATACAAATGGATTATCACTAAATTTCTACAAGGCTCAATATATACAATATAGTACTTTTACAGCAATCCAAATGTTGTAAAAAAATTTAATGCACTGTAACCAAACAATGAAACACAAGAATCAGAAAGTGTTAATTTCTTAAGCCCTGAGATAGATCACAATCATAAATGGAAAACTTACAACCTAGAATTAATGAAGTGTCTTAGTTCAGTTACATTTACAGTATCTACAACAACTACTACAACAGGAGATCTAAAATTGAAAATAAAACTGGTTTACTCTTCACACTTTCATTCGCTAATGAGGTATGGTATGATTTTGTGGAAACTAAAGTTACAATAATAACATTTTCATAATACAGAACCATCTCAGAAGATTACATGTGATATTTAGTTCTAGAACTCCTGCAGAGATCTCTTCAGAAGTGTAGTATTTTGTCAGCTGTTTATTGTATATTCAATAATGTCCTCTGTCATTATTAGTATTTATCTTTTCTCAACACTTTATGATAAAGCAAAAATCTAATATTAAGTTCAAAAAGAAACTTTACAAAAAGTTAAGTTCTTAACATCAGAATGGAATGGGTCCAGATTTGAGGGGGTACCCAAAACAGATGGATTTATTTTTTAAAATCTATGTAATTTCAAACTGTTTACAAAACATTGTTATCCCCTTCAAAAGACTCTCCATTACAACTAATACCTTTGTCCCACTGGTGCTTCCACTGTTCGAAACATTTTTTGTAGTCACCTTTAGAAATGTCTGACAGCTCCTCACTTGCTTTTCTTCTTCTTCTTCTTCTTCTTCTTCTTCTTCATTCCCCCCTTGACTTTTTCAGTGTTGCAAACAAGAAAAATTTGCACAAAGCCAGGTCAGTAAGTAGGATGGATGAGGCAGTATAACCATGCCATTTATAGCCAAAAACTGTCTAACAGAGATGGCTGTGTGTGCAGGTGTGTTGTCATAGTGGAAGAGTCAGTCTCATGTCTTCCGTAAATTGGGTCTTATTTGATGAAAAATATTGCGCAATCTTCTTAAAACTTCCAAATAAAAGGTTTATTGATGGTCTGGTGGAACAAACTCTGGTTGAACTACACCCTCAGCACCAAAATAAGAAATCCACATTGTTTTGATGTTTGATTTGACTTGACAACATTTTTTTGGATGGGGTGATGATGCCATCTGACACCGGCCTGACTGTCACTTTGTTTCTGGGTCTTAACCACAGAACCATGATTTATCACCACTATGACCTTTGACAGAAAATCTGGATCAGTTTCAAGCTGTTGTTTCAAAGCATGACATGTTTCAACTTGACATTCCTTTTGATTGTCAGTCAGAACCCAAGGAAAAAACTTGCCAGAAAGCCTTTCCATTCCCAAATCTTCTCTTAAACTTAACTGAGCCAAGCTCCAGAATAACCCACCAATCTCTGACAGTTGATCAATTTCCTGTCAATGGTCTGTGAGCACAAGCACTCTAATTTTGTCGATATTTTCATTGATTTGGGCAGTTGATGGATGTCCACAATGAGATTTGTCATCAATCAACAAGTCGCCATTTTTAAATCAAGAAAACAACTCACACAGTAAAGTTTTCCCCACAGTGTCATCTTGGTAAGCTGTTTTCAACATTATAACAGTTTCAGCAGCATTTTTACCAAGAAGAAAAAATAATTTCACAGCTGCACATAGTTCACTTAAAATTTCAATCACAAAAACAAAACAAGAATAACACAGCACTAGCAAAAACAATCACTGGGTACCCCCTCGTGCAGAGGCAACCATTTATTCAACAGACTGCCAGAGCATATTAAATGCCTTGTGCGTAATGTCATGCCGTTCACTTGGGCAACTCCTGCCACTCTATTGAACAGGATCTCCACAGAATTTCTTAAACCGAAGTTGTATGTAACCTTATAATTAATACTAGTGAACAAGGCAATGCTTCACAATTGCTAAGTATGTAAGGGAACTGAATATTCATCCTAATGTGGGGTCTCCCTGGAAATTATGTCAGAATGCAAATTTTGGCTGCTTGATGTACCTTCACCCAGTTTGAGGCTGTTTTTGTTGTTACTGCTGCTGCTGCTGCTGTTACTCTTGCTGTTGTGGCCTGCAGTCTGTAGACTGGTTTGGTGCAGCTCTCCATGGTACTCTATCCTTTGCCAGCTTCATCATCTCCAAATAACTACTCCAACCTATATCTTTCTAAATCTCCTTAACATATTCATCTCTTGGTTTCCCTCTGTGATTTTTATCCCTCACACTTCCCTTCAGTTCTAAATTGGTGATCCCTTGACGTCTCAGAATGTGTCCTATCAACTGATCCTTTTTTTTAGTGAAGTTATGCCACAAATTTCTTGTCTCCCCAATTCTATTCAGTACCTCCTCATTTGCTGCATGATCTACCCATCTAATCTTCAGAGTTCTTCTGTAGCACCACATTTCAAAAACTTTTATTCTCTTCTTGTCTAAACATTGCAGATGTGAACTCCAATCACAATTTATTGATTATGAACAGTAGATTAAAACTGTAGTAGGGATAGGGGACACTACTTTGGTAGTGAGTGAATGGGAATTTGGATCGAATGGAGTAGCCTGCATGGGCAGTCTGTGCAGTTGTGTCTGACCATGATGCCAAGATGGTGCAGATGGTTAACTGGACTATTGGACTATATAACTCTATAGAGAGAGAGAGAGAGAGAGAGAGAGAGAGAGAGAGAGTCTGTCTGTGTGTGTGTGTGTGTGTGTGTGTGTGTGTGTGTGTGTGTGTGTGTGTGTGTGCGCACACACCCTCAAGCGCGCACTCGCACACACGCGCACACATGCGCACGCACGCGCACGCGCGCACGCGCACACGCACACGCACACACTATAGAATGGCATGCCCTCAGGAAAAATTACAGCTGTAGTTTCCCCTTGTTTTCAGCCATTCACAGTATTAGCACAGCAAGTCTATTATGGTTGGTGTTACAAGGCCAGATCAGTCAATCATACAACTACTGAAAGGGCTGCTGCCCCTTTTCAAGTTTGTCTGGTCTCTCAACAGATACCCCTCCATTGTGGCTGTACTTGCAAAATAGCTATTTGTATCACTGTCACATAGAAGCCGCCCCACTGATGGTAATATCCATGGTTCATGAGAAAAATCTGGGGCTATAGAAGTTGAAATCATGTCTCAGCATTTATTCACAGTAACTACCCCTTTCTTCAGTCCATTTAAGTTTCCTACGTCTTTCATTTTCTAACTTGTCTATTTTTCACCATCCCCCCCTCCCACCTCTGTTACATACAATGCACTTAGCTTTTTACTCTCAGTAACTCGTGCATGATGTTTTAGAAATAATCCTTGTCTTGCATGTTACCCTGTCTTCCACCTTTAAGCTCTCAGGTTTCCAACAATCTGTCTTTCTTTCTCATCCCATCTGGTAAGTCTCCCCTGGCCTAGGGTTCCAGGTGATTTTTCTGAACTGTATCCCTTTTCCTAAGCCTCTGCCGTCCTTTTCCTTCACCCACATTCCTCCTCCTTTAATTCTTCTGCCAGAAGAAGAAGCCATGGGCTCTGGAAGCTTGTAAAATTTAAATACTTTTGTGTGTGCATTCCCCTACTGCTGCTTGGTCAGCAGATTTTTATCTATCCGTTTATATTATATTATCAATAATTGATTATTTCCATTATATATATATATATATATATATATATATATATATATATATATATATATATATATATATACACACACACAGGATGAGTCACCTAACATTACCGCTGGATATATTTTGTAAACCACATCAAATACTGATGATTCGATTCCACAGACCGAACGTGAGCAGAGGGGCTAGTGTAATTGGTCAATACAAACCATAAAAAAATGCACGGAAGTATGTTTTTTAACACAAACCTACGTTTTTTTAAATGGAACCCCGTTAGTTTTGTTAGCACATCTGAACATATAAACAAATATGTAATCAGTGCCATTTGTTGCATTGTAAAATGTTAATTATATCCAGATATATATATATATATATATATATATATATATATATATATATATATATATATATATATATAGACTGGTAAAAAAGCAAGAAAAAATGTTTGTTTCATGAACAACTCACCTTGCTTTTCGATGTAATCCCCTTTGAGAGATATACACTTGACCCACCAATCCTTCAGCTTTTTCATCCCATCAGAATAAAAGCTTCTGTCAAACTCTGCAAAATACTCGTTGACTGCTAATATCATTACCTCATTTGATGAAAATTTCTTCCCAACAAGCCAAAATTTGAAGTTAAGGAACTGGAAGAACTCACTTGGGGTTAAGCCTGGTGAATGGCATGGTTGAGGAACCAATTCAAAGCTCATTTCCTGCACTTTCACCACTGTCATTGCTGGTGTGTGGGGTGGTGTATTATCCTAGTGAAAGAGCAATTTTGTGTGCCAACCTTGGTCTTTTTTCAGCCCAAGCAAATTTCAAATCACCTGACAATGAAGCATTATAGTGTCTAGTTAAGGTTCTGCCATTTTCCAACTAATGTATGAGGATTATTCCTTGATAATCCCAAAAAAATTGTGGCCATCACCTTACCAGCTGACAAAATGGCCTTTGCCTTCTTTGGTGCTCTTTCACCAGCTTTTGTCCATTGAGTACTGTTTTGACTCTGGTGTGTAATGATGGATCCAGGTTCATTTGACAGTCACAAATCAACATCAAAATCTTGTGGTTGCGTTGTAATTCAGTTGATCTAATTTGGTGAGACATCAGTTAGAATAGAGCGCCATTTCCAGAGGACTTGTACCTTCTGTTTTGTCTTCTTGTACGGTTGCTCTTTGGAGGGGTGTTCGCGCCAAGTTGAAGTATTAAATGGGACAAAACGGTGATGGCTTTTTGTGTTATGTAGACTGTGTGTTGTGTAGAAGAAAATAGAACATGTGGTTTAATACATGAGTAAACAGTGATGATGTGTACTTTATGTTCTTAGTCAAATCATTATCCTCATCCTCATTTAAAGGAGACAAGCGCTACAGAAAAGTTAACAGGTTATGGGCCCAGGGCACTCTGTGGCAAGCGTGTTTAAAAATTCGAAGTGAAAATGAACATTAAGTGATGGAACTGACGAAGACGACGTATTTTGACATTCTACAACAGCTGACGCCGAAGAAAACAGTACATAATGACGGAACCATCTGTGAAAATTGATCGCCTGTGCAGCAGTAACTATTTTGCATGGTCTATCTGCGTTCGTTCACTGATACAGCATCGTGATGCATGGATTGCCATAGAACCCGGTTTTGGAATGCGTTATGATCAGTTGGATGTGGAAAAAAGGAAGAAAAATGAAATGGACTTGTCCATCATTCTGATGCTAGTCGAAGACCGCTACCTAGAAACAATTGGTTCTCTGAAATTAGCAAAGGAAGCACGGGAGAAGCTCGAAAAGATTAACTGCAACAACAGCCTACTCAACACTATATCCAAGATGAGAGACTTAGTAAATATCAAGAAAGATGACGATATGACTATGGATGAATATGTGACGAAAATCCTTGCTGCCAACAGAGTAGTGAAGCAAGGGCGTTTCAACTCTGATGATAAGACAGTTGCAGGTTTCATGCTTCTCGGACTACCTTTGGAGAAGTATGAAGGCCTCATTTGAAGTCTAGAAAGAGACGAAGACAGATTAACTACAGAAATTGTCATCAACAGATTAGAATTAGAAGAGAAGCGTCTGGAACCAGATTTCAGGTACACTAAGTGCCAAGAAGTAGCCAAAGTATATGCAGCAGTAGGAAGAAGTCAGAAAAACAAATTTTTCCGAAGCCAGGACAGATACAAGCAAAACCAAAGAGGTGAGAAGAACACATCCAACAGAAACAGACTCCGTTTCCTGTGGTGATGCAGACCACATCGCCAGGGAGTGTTCACATTTCCAAGGAAAACAAGTGGGGGCTCCACTAAGCAAACAGAATTATACCAAGAAATGAGCATACAGGGCAAATGGATGCAAGCTCAACAGTTTTAAAAATGTTCCAAACAGTGTAGGTCCATCAAGTGCAACTGAATAAGAAGATGAAGAAATAGTGGCTATGACAGTGACCAAATGTGGAGAAGGTGCTGATGAAAAGGTGTGGGTTTTGGATTCAGGAGCATCACATCATATGACTAGTGACCAAG
Source organism: Schistocerca serialis cubense (assembly GCF_023864345.2). Lineage (NCBI taxonomy): Eukaryota > Metazoa > Arthropoda > Insecta > Orthoptera > Acrididae > Schistocerca > Schistocerca serialis. The sequence continues at coordinate 505,477,744 of NC_064639.1, forward strand.
AGATACTACAGGACTTAGAGATGGGTATCTTTGGAGAAGTGAAACTGGCTGATGGGAAAGTTGCTGAAGTGACTGGTAAGGGGGCAGTTATCATTAAAGCAGCAGAATCTTTTGGTGAAAGAACTGGATGGAAACTTGTTGTCTGTCAAACAGATGGACAAAAAAGGGATGTGTATCAGATTCAAAAATGGTGATGTTAATGTGTCTGTTGATGAGAAGGAAATGTTGAGAGGAAGATCATCAAACAATAATGTCTATTTAGTGCAATGTGAATACTACAAAGTGAACAACAGTACAGTGATGCCACACAATGACAAAACACATCAACAAATTGAAAATGAAGTAACAGCCAGAAGGGCAGAAGTTTTGTGGCCCCAAAGACTTGGACACAGAGAAGCCCTACCTGAAGTATGTGGAGCCACAAACTACAAGGAAAAATGTGACAGCTTTTTGTGTTATGTAGACTGTGTGTCATGTAGAACAAAATAGAACATGTTGTTTAATACATGAGTGAACAGTGACAATGTGTACTTAATGTTATTAGTCAAATAATTATCCTCATCCTCATTTAAAGGAGACAAGTGCTACGGAAAAGTTAAGAGATTGAGATTAAACATCCCAGGCAGTGTGCTGAAATGTTGTGCCACAGAGAGATATGAGTTTAAAGGACAGTCATGAAGGCACAATAAAAATGTTCCATTCTCTTATAATGTCAAGTTTAACAAATATATTTCAGAACGACACAACACATATAAGTCACAGAGTAAGTTGACAAGCAAGACATGTGTACACATTAGCATTCGAATGAGCACTGAGTCCCAGTCTAGCGGCCGCTGCTCAGCTGGCCGCTTAGGTGGCGCAGCTGCTGCATGGCTGGCAGACAGCGCCGCATGTAGAGGATGCGCGTAATTGCGCGGCGGTGCTTTGAATGATCGGCGAGTCACAACACTTTTCCCCCCTTTCAAATTGTTGCACTGGTCTTGATGGAGGTGTCCTGGAGATGGCTAACGTCCATAGGCATTGTTTGACTCGCCGTAAAGTCTCGAGGAGGAGGCTTCCCATACGGACAGAAGTGTCCCTGATGATAACGGGTCGAGATGACAGGAGACGTGGGGGTCGGGTCTGCTGGGGCCCCCTGCACCAATCTGCCCATTGCAGCAAGTCCAGTTGATATGACAGGAGACATGGGCGATGTGTCGGCGTCCGTCGGAGGAGGAGGCGAGTAGATTTGCTCTGACAGAGGATGGTCATCCGGTTCCTGCATGGGCACGTCTCCTGGTGGCATCCATTCTTGTGCAGGCATCGCAATGATGGTAAGAGGGCTGCATTGTGAGTATTGAGAGATGCCAAGATCCCGAGCGTCAGGTAGGGCCAAAAGTGGTGTAGCGGCATTCGGAACAGGCGTTGCTGGCACACGAGGCCGAAGCTGGTCCGAATGACGCACTGCAACACCTGTGTCCATCTGGTTTTCATACAGGCGGCTGCCACGGTGTCTTAAGATGCGGCCCGGGCTCCATTTTGGCCGCCTGCCATATCCCCGTACCCAGACGAGGTCATCGGCAGTGAACCGGCCAAGGGAAGGCACCAGCGGCCGTGAGGTGGGAGGCCACAGAAGATGAAGTAGCGTGCGGGGCTGTCGGCCATGTAAGTGCTCAGCCGGGCTGTGGTTGCCCATGGAGGTGAAACGGTAAGACACCAGAAACTGGAGAAGCGCATCATCAACAACAGAAGAAGTCCGAAGTTTCCGCATCCACAGTGGACCAGTCGTTCAGCCTCACTGTTGGATTGTGGATGGAATGGCGGGGCTGTGACATGCATAACACCATGATGAGCACAAAAATCCGCAAATTCGGAAGAGGCAAATTGCAGACCATTATCAGTAACAAGAGTAGAGGGGAGGCCTTCCAAAGAAATAATGCGGGCGAGAGCACTGGTGGTTGCCACGGTGGTAGGCAATGTGCAGCGGACAATGAAAGGAAAGTTAGGGTAGGCGTCAATTACGAGGAGCTAATAAGTACCTAAAAAGGGTCCCGCAAAGTCAACATGAATGTGCTTCCAGGGCTTCTCAGGCGAAGGCCACGGTGACAAAGATGACTTCGGGGCAGCGGCCTGTGACGCACAAGGGCCGCAGGCAGCGACCATGTGTGCTATTTCAGAGTCGATGCCAGGCCAGTACACATGACGGCGCACCTGAGATTTTGTGCGAGACACACCCCAGTGCCCTTGCTGAAGGAGGCGCAAGACTGAAGCACGCAAAGACGCAGGTACCACGACACGCGGCAAAGCATGGTCAGTGGAGAGAAGGATAACACCATCCCTAGCCGTGAGGTGGTAGCACAAAGCGTAGTAGTTCCACAACGGATCAGAAGTCTTTGCGGATGGGTGATCTGGCCAACCCTTCTGAATACAGCGTAAAACCCGGGAGAGGGTAAGGTCAGAACTCTTAGCAGCCGCCAGCCTGTCCCCAGTGATGGGGAACCCGTCCACAACCCGCTGCTCGGCAACATGCAGGTGGAAAAACAAAAGTTCGTCCCTATCGAATGCCTGATCAGGACCCATGAGAAGGCGAGACAGAGCATCAGCATTTGCATGTTGAGTGGTTGGCCAGAAATGAATCTCATAATTGAAATGACACAAGTAAAAGAGCCCAACGCGGGAGGCGGTGTGCAGCATTGTCGGGAAGTGACGTTGATGGATGAAACAAGGAAACAAGTGGTTTGTGATCCGTAACAAAATGAAATTTTGAGCCATAGAGAAAAACACCAAACTTATGAAGAGCATAAATAATGGCCAAAGCTTCTTTTTCAGTTTGAGAATACTTTTGTTGGGCATCCATGAGCGTTTTGGAGGCATAAGCAATGGATTGTTCCAAACCGTCAGAAAAATGGCGCGCAAGGACTGCACCGACCCCGTATTGAGAGGCGTCTGTGGCAAGAACAAGATGCTGGCCAGGTCGATAAGTAGCTAGGCATGGGGCCTGTTTCAGCATAGTCTTCAATTTCTGGAAAGCCGCATCGCATGACGCAGACCAGTGTAAAGGCACGTTTTTATGCAACAGGCGATGCAACGGCTGAGCCACCGAAGCCGCAGACGGTAAAAACTTGTAATATTATGCTTTTTCCCCAAGAAGGCCTGCAGTTCCTTAACAGATGTAGGGTGAGGAAGGGCATCGGTCGCAGCGACAGTTTGCTGAAGTGGACGAATACCATCCCGAGAGAGTTGAAACCCCAAGTACGTGATAGATGCCTGAAAAAATTGTGATTTCTGAAGATTACACTTAAGACCGGCAGTCTGTAAGACATGAAAAAGTGTGCAGAGATTTTGAAGATGTTCTTCAGTGGTGGAGCAAGTGACAACAATGTCGTCCATGTAATTGATACACCCAGGGACAGGGAGCAATAATTGTTCCAAGAAACGCTGAAAGAGAGCAGGGGCGCTAGCAACCCCTAATGGCAATCGTTGGTATTGATAGAGGCCGAAAGGCGTGTTAAGGACCAGAAACTGCCAGGAAGCAGCGTCGAGAGGAAGTTGATAAGCTTCTGACAGGTCAATTTTAGAAAAATTCTGGCCTCCAGCAATTTTAGTGAACAGTTCTTCAGGACAGGGCATAGGGTAAGTGTCGATGAGGCATTGAGCATTTACAGTGCCTTTGAAATCGCCACAGAGACGAATATCACCATTTGGCTTAGCAACAACAACGACAGGAGAGGACCACTCACTGCAAGTCACAGGAAGCAAGACCCCTGAAGTAGTGAGACGATGCAACTCCCGTTTTACCCGATCATGAAGGGCCACAGGAATGGGCCGAGCCCGAAAAAACTTAAGCCGAGCAGTGGGTTTGAGCGTGATATGAGCTTCAAAGTCTTTTGCACGGCCTAACCCAGGAGGAAAAAGGGACGAAAATGTCATCGACAAGGAATCCAGTTGAGCATAAGGAATAGAATCAGAGACAATATTGACGGAGTCATCTATGGAGAACCCAAAAATGCGAAAGGCATCAAAACCAAAAAGATTTTCTGCGTTGCTCTGGTCGACCACAAATATGGGAACAGTGCGAACGACTGATTTGTAAGATACCTCAGCAATAACCTGTCCGTAATTACCGAGTGACATGTGACAGGAGTGGAGAACCCAACTGAAGATACGTCTGAGAATTAATTATAGTGGCAGCAGAACCGGTATCGACTTGCATGAGAACACCTCGAACAAGGATTTGGACAGTGAGGAATAACTTCCCTGAAAAGGAAGAAGTGCAATTGACAGACAACTCAGAATCAGAATCAGCATCATGTTCATGAACATGTATGCGGTTGGATTTGCAAACGGAAGACACAATTTTTGCAATTGTGACACACAGCCCAACATTGGGGACAATCCTCGTGTGAATGTTTCGTAAAACATGAAGGAAGTTGCCGGGGGTTTTGCTGCAGTTTGTTAGCGGGTTGTTTACGGCTAGGCCGAGGCTGCGCGTGGGAGCGCACTGCGGCCACGTCGGCCAGCGGGGACGCGCCGCACGTGTCGTCAACAGCGCACAGAGGTTGTATTTCCCCGACATCACCCCACGCCTCTACTTGCGCCCCAGCAACGCGAGAAATTTCAAAAGACTACGCAATGGAGGGAACTTCATCTAGAGTCGGATTCGCCAACTGAAGGGCACGTTGCCGAACTTCTTTGTCGGGCGCTGACCGGATAATAGCATCCCGTGCCATGGAATCGGCATAGGATTCTTTGTGAATGTCAGTAACAAATTGACACTGAAACGGGAACGTGTGGTTTCCCCGATTACAGTCACTCACGTGCAGTGAACCGGCTTTATCGCCGCGCCCACGCACTATGCTCAAGGGAGAGGCTTGGTGACAAAAAACGACTAAGCAGTTTCGGGACAGGACACATTTATTCTTCCTACCGTTACAATAAATGACAAACACCATTCGTCGCTAATGTCCGTCCATACAGGTGCGCTGCACTGTCGGCACGGCTCGATCACCGATCCCGGAGGGTATACACTCCAGTGACGAGCCGTGGCGCGACCGCGTGGACCGAGCGAGACAAAAGGCCGCGTCACGGAATGTTCTGCTCCTGGCGCGACCGGAGGCGCCGTAACGTCCGCGAAGGAGCGAAAGACACTTTAACGGCGACTGCGTTTACGACCGCGCGTACGCATTTACGGCGGAGTCACGTTGACTCGACGCACGTGGTCCGCGGCGGGAGGACTGAGAGACGTGTGTCGCGTCGCGTCGACTAGCTCGCACTGTCCGCGTGCTTTTGTCCCCGTGCGGTCCGGTGTGCGACGCACCGTTGCCGAAATTCTGCGTAACGGTACAGCTGCCCCTACTTGTGTGGGCAGTGCCGTAGTTCAGCCCATCGTGCGTTGGACGGTGCTGCCGCCACAACACTTTCGACTGAGGCCGTGAAGCTCAGCAGCCCAAGCGCAATAGGATTGATGTGGCTGTTTTTGACAACGATAAAAGGCAACACGAGAGACTACCACATGCGTTTGCATTTGAAAATAGACAGACAGAAGCGAGCACATTTCAGCAAAGGACAAAGATGCAAGATCCTTCAAAGGAGCCAATTGCGACAACAACCGATACATTTGAGGTGAAATCCAGGAAAGGAACAGAGACTTACACGGTTGTTCGTCCGTGACATGAGATGCCAAGAAGTGCTGTCGAAGACGTTTTTCATAATCAGACCAGTCTTCCGCCGTCTCGTCGTAAGGAGGAAAAGGAGGTACAGCCAACGACGAGAAACGCACCGCATTTGACGCCGCGACGAAATGGCGAATCGCCACTGTTAGAAGCGTTTGCTGTTCAAGGAGATTTTGCAATAGTTGCTCGACAGCAGCCATGGAACCCTGTGGATCAACGGTGAAAAGGAAAAATCCACTACCTCGCCGCCAATTGTTATAACGTCAAGTTTAACAAATATATTTCAGAACGACACAACACATATAAGTCACAGAGTAAATTGACAAGCAAGACATGTGTACACGTTAGCATTCGAATGAGCACTGAGTCCCAGTCTAGCGGCCGCTGCTCAACTGGCCGCTTAGGTGGCGCAGCTGCTGCATGGCTGGTGGACAGCACCGCACGTAGAGGACACGCGTAATTGCGCGGCGGCGCTTTGAATGATCGGCGAGTCACAACACATTCTTTCACATAAATTTACCAGACTTATCACAAATAAAGTGTCTACCCTTGACTTCTTTTCACAACTGAGACACTCCTCTCCTCCAGAACACAGGTTCTGAGGTTTGTCCTATCATTTATGTTTTTTCATATTTCATTAACACCCTTGTAGCTAGGCAGTTTTCTGCAACCACAGAGTTCATTGGTTATTTAAGTTCACTGTGTCTCCTGTACTCCTTACACCTTTCTTTGGCTGTCTGTGCAGTCTGCTGATGTATGCCTTACTGTATTTGCTATTTATTTATTTACACATCAAGTTCCCATAGGGCCACATGAGGAGCAATCTCCAATGTCATGGAATGTGTCAGTAAATTAAATTACAAAATAAAAGTAATAACAGAAAAAAATAAATGTTTATGAACCTGAAAAAAGTCAGACTGTAAGTTTAAGTAAACGCAATCAACATTACAACAAGAATAAGCTTAATTTTTCAAGGAACTCCTTGACAAAATGTAAGGAGTGACCAATGCGGAAACCCTTCATTTTCGATTTGAAAGCACATGGATTACTGTTTAGTTTTCTGAAGTTGAATGGTAGCTTATTGAAAATGGATGGAGTAGTATACTGCACACCTTTCTGTGCAAGAGTTAAGGAAATCCGATCCAAACTCAGGTTTGATTTCTACCAAGTATTAACTGAGTAAAAGCTGCTTATTCTTGGGAATAAGCTAATACTGTTAACAAGAAATGACAGTAAGGAATATTTATATTGAGAGGCCAATATAAAAATACCCAGACTCATTAACAGGGGTCGACAAGAGGTACATAAACTCACACCACTTATTGCCCGAACCGCCCATTTCTGAGCCAAAAATATCCTTTTAGAATGGGAAGAGTTAATCCAAAATATAATACCATATGACATAAGTGAATGAAAATAAGCAAAGTAGACTAATTTTTGTGTCGAATGATCACTCACTTCAGATACCATTCGAATAGTAAAAATGGCCTCATTAAGACTGAACAAGATCCTGAATGTGGGCTTTCCACGACAGCTTACTATCTATCTGAACACCTAGAAATTTGAATTGTTTAGTTTCACTAATCATATGCCCATTCTATGAATTAAAACGTCAGTTTTTGTTGAATTGCGTGTTAGAAACTAAAAAACTGAGTCTTACTGAGACTTAGTGTTAGTCCATTTCCTACAAGCCATGAACTTAGGTCATGAATTGCACTATTTGAAACCGAGCCAATGTTGCACACCACATCCTTTACTACCAAGCTAGTTTCATCAGCAAACAGAAATATTTTAGAATTACCCGTAATACTAGAGAGCATACCATTTATATAAATAAGGAACAGGAATGGCCCCAACACTGATCCCTGGGACTCACCCACTTGACCGTACCCCACTCAGACCCCACATCACAGCCATTGTCAACATTGTGAATAATGACCTTTCGCTGCTTGTTGCTAATGTAAGGGGTGAACAAATTGTGAGCTATTCCCCATATTCTGTAATGGTCCAACTTCTGGAGCAATATTTTGTGATAAACACAATCAAATGCCTTAGTTAAATCAAAAAATATGCCAAGGATTCGAAACCTTTTGTTTAACCAATCCAGAAACTCACAGAGAAAAGAGAATATAGCATTTTCAGTTGTTAAACGACTTCTAAAGTCAAACTGTACATTTGATAGCAAATCATGTGATATAAAATGATCAATTATCCTTAAATACACAGCCTTTTCGATAACTTTTGCAGGCACTGATGGAATAGTAATAGGTCTGAAATTATCTACATTATCCCTTTCTCCCTTTTTATAAAGTGGCTTTACTACAGAGTACTTTAATTGTTCAGGAAAATGACCATTCCTACAGGAAAAATTAAAAATATGGCTAAATACAGGGCTAACATGTGCAGCACAGTTCTTTAATTTCTGTTAGGCACTCCATCATGATTTAATTATTGACTCAATCTTCCTCTTGTCTGTTCACAAAGGAGTATTTCAGACATCAATCTCAGAAAGGCTTTTGCCAAGAAAGTTATATGAGTCCCTGTAGAAACTAAATTTTTATTTAATTCACCAGCAATGCTCAGAAAATTATTGTTAAATACTGTACATATATCTGACTTGTCAGTAACAGAAATATTTTTACTGCAAACTAACTTTATATTGTCGACCTTGTGCTGCTGACCAGGCACTTCCTTCACAACTGACCTTACGATTTTAATTTTATCCTGTGAATTAGCTATTCTATTTGCATACCACATACTCTTTGCCTTCCTAATAACGTTTTTAAGCACCTTACAATACTGATTGCAATGGGCTACTGTAGCTTGATTCTGACTACTTCTAACATTTTGATATAATTATCGCTTTATTCTACAAGATATCCTTATCCCACTAGTCAGCCACGTCAGCTCGCTATTACTGTTAGTACCCCATTTAGAATGTTCTAATGGAAAGCAACTCTCAAAGAGCATGAGAAATGTGTTACGGAAAGCATTATATTCATCATCTATGTTATCGGCACTATAAACGTCCTGCTACTCTTGTTCCTTGAAAAGGTTTAAAAAACTCTCTATTGCTGTTAGATTAACTTTCCTACATAGTTTGTGATTAAATGTCACATTTATTTGAGTACTAAAGCCTTTTAATGTTAAAATTTGTGCATCATGGTCTGAAAGGCCCTTCATCCTTTTACTAACAGAATGCCCATCTAGTAATGGAGAATGAATAAAAATATTGTCTATGCCTGTGCTACTGTGCCCCTGCACCCTAGTTGGAACAAATAGTCTGTATCAGATCATTTGAATTTATGACATCTACTAACATTCTTTTCTTGCACCATCATATACAAAATTTATATTGATGTCATCACATATAACTAATTTCTGGTACTTCCTACAAAATGAATCAAGAGCCCTCTAGCTTGAGCAGAAAAGCTCTGAAGTCAGGGTTAGGCGACCTTTAAACAACAACAATTAGAAGTTTAGTTTCCCTAAATTCAACTGCCCCTGCACAACATTCGAATAGCTGTTCAATGTCATGCCATGATATGTCTATGGACTCAAATGGAATATTGTTTTTTACATGCATAGCCACTCTCCCAGCCCGCAAGGAACTCCTTGAAAAACAGCCAGCTAATCTATACCCTGGTAAAGGAAGTCTCTGAATTGTCAATTATTTAAGTAGTGCTCTGATATACAAATAATTTCAGAGTCAACATTTATAGGCAGTTCACTAACTTTATCTCTAATACCTCTTATATTCTGATGAAATATGCTAATTCCTTCTCTGCTTGGAAACATGACTTCCTCTGAATGTGGGCCGTTACTTAGAGGGACTTCCTTTAAGCAGGTATACCTATCAGCTGACTTCAATCTAAAAAATGTGCAGCTCTAGCACCAACTACTACACGAATTTTTCCATGAGTGATCCCAGCACCACCCACTACACTGTCACTTATAAGCTTTGGCAGCCTCCCCATCCCATACCTCTTGAGGTGCAGGCCATGCCTAGTAAATCCTGATCTACTGATAGACCCAGCTGGCACCACTGAGATGTGACCCATGCCCTCTGCCATCAGCACCCTCCCCAGCCAATGTTAACATGCCAGACAGCTGCATTAAGATGAGGCTGATCATGATGCTGAAACAGTTGCACAAAATGCACATCAGTGCCACCAGTTTCAGAAGCTATCTTTACCAGTTCACTACCTACATTCTATTCCCCATCCCTGTAAAGACTGTTCCCTGCTCCACCCGCTATCACTATCTGATACTCCTTTGTAAAATTCCTACATAACTCCCATATGCTGTCTGTCACTTCTGCCTGAAAGCAAACTGGTTTGTCGTCCACCACATCCATCCTTAATGCGATTGAAATGTTTAAAGGTGTGCCATTTTGTATTATTCAGGCTATTTGTGGCCAGATACCTGAGTAATTTGCAGCTTACCATTTTCACTATAAAATATGACTGATTTCCATGCATTATTGTATGTTTCACTGTATTTTTAAGTTTAGAAATAGTCAACAATAACTGCATCAGATCATATTTTTCTACATTTTTTTCTTTACTTTCAGAAAAGTTCTCTCAACGCACAAACTTGGCGTAAATGGCATTGTTCCTCATGAACAAAATAACCATACCAGAATCTGCTTAGGTGAAAGAATTATGAAAAAACTAAATTTACTTTGCTGTATCCTTACTTCATGCTGGTGTGTTCAACAAGTAAGTAGAAAGATGATTTCAATCCATTGACAAATACCACTCATCACCAAATCTTGGTAATATTTTATACATCAGCAGATATTTTTCGTTTCAACGTTCACTGAATATTTTTGTTTGCATCTACAACTAACTGTTTTCATTCCAATTGTTATTTTTTGGTTAGACTGTTTTGACTTTTCTGGGAGTTTTGATGTATTTCCCTGGTTTTGTTAGCATCTCTCTTATGTTGTTATTAAACCACACTGCTTATTTTCTCTTTGTTACAACTTTCCTTCCTTCATTCGCTCATGCATTAATTCATTCATTCACGCATCACATTCCAAAAACCCCTTCCTGAAGGTTTGTTCAAGGCTTTGAAATGAGTCAAGTTATATATAAACATATATAAACAAGTAGAAGCAGCCACTGCAGACAAATTCTCTTAAGTTACCAACAACAAAGTATGACTAGTGTGAATCTGACAAGTATTTGTATTACTTTTAGGTTACAGGAGAAAAACAGCTGCTTTAGAAAAAAAAAAAGCCATTGGTCTTCCTCCTACACTACCCAGGTGCTGTTTCCTCTTGCTAATACTTCATACTATACACGTGTGTAACTTTAATTATGTCAGATTCTAAATACTGTGCCAGTTAATAATGTGTTTCATATGGACTTTGATTGCTATATATGCAACTAGGCAGATATCAGTGCGGTAGTCAGAACCAAGGAGAGAAATAGATGAGGCTGCAAGGCAGGAGGGCTGCCTGCAGAAGATAACACATTACCAAATGGTAGTCAAGCTATGCACAGCTGACTGATAGCAGACAAGACGCAAACTAGGATAAGTCCAAAGCAACTATGCAACAATGAGGTGCCAAGCAAAATACTCTGGCATAACTATGTCAATAGGCCAACAACAAAGAGAGAGAGACAATCTGAAACTGACAAATACCAGACGTGAGTTCAGAACTGACTGGCCATTCACTGGGCAGTCGTATTTATACTTTCCGTATGTAACAGCATTGGCAGGCATTTTTACCTAGAAAGATTGGTGGTGTGCTTGCTATGTGAATGCAGCACCGTGGCATTACTATGCCCTCTGTGGTCCATCAGGGTCCATTCTGTGGCGAGCGTTCAACTTCTGTGGAGCCTTATACTAGAATAGACTTCAGCAAAATTTATGTCACTGAGTTCAAATAGTTTGATAAATTGTAGGAGTTGCTGAGCAGGTACTCTTTTATTTTGGTTTTGAATATCTGCAGATTTTCTGTTTCATGGCTGATGTCTACTGGCTATAGAGTTTTGCATCAGAATATAAATATGCCACTACATCTTAAAATCACTCTTATTATTAACAACAATCAACATTAAGACAGAACACCTTTGGCCATACTAGGTTAAACCAGTCCCACGTATTTTGCATAAAAATGTTTGGATCAACTGACTCCATCAAGATACCACAACAATTTCCTTATTTTCCTTCTCCATAATAAGATGTTCAGAGTTGTGCCATCTTACATTATTCAGGCTATCCACACCCAGGTATTTGAGTGATTTCAGTGTCCTTCACAGATAACCACTCACAATATATTTTAATAGGCACACTAACAATGTTACAATATTTCGCCAGTAACTACAGGTTAATGCAAAATCACTGAGCCTTGCACTTGGTTTAATGTAACAGTGATTTATTGTTAATAACCAAAGAAAAGCTTTATAAATTATGATAATTTCTTGGCATGGCTATTGTGGAAGTGTTATCAATTCCCTTCATACAACTAGATTTTCTTGTATGCATTCTACGCTATGGCCTACAACGGGTCATCTTAAGTGAGCTACTTACTCCGATTCACAAGCTTCAGATCAGTGATGCTTATTGATGCCTAAGCTAAAGCAAGCAGACTTTTGGCATCTCCTAGATATCTTCTGTAACTTTTTTCATCTCTACCATTTATCTCTCTTAAAGTTGGTGATACAATTGCATAAGTTTCATTCTGTATCTAGACAGAATTAACAATAGTTTTTGGAGTTTTACTGTTTTTTCTTAACTGAAACATTATCATACACCATCTGCCACAATGTACACATTACACGTCTTGCAACAACCGTCATGAAACTATGAGCAGTTCATAAAAATCTAGAACTACAGAGACTTCCTTCTCGTTTCAACACACATCACAGTCATCTTTTTGCACCTACACATCCCTTTATTGCTCTTATAGGAGCATGTCCGAGAGTTCTCAGCATGAAAGTAATGTTTCCTAAACCTCTCTCCTCTCTCAGGGACAAACTATTAGCTCCAAAAGCTAGGAAGTGTCTCAGTTTTACTTTTATTGGGGTCTATCAGGATTACTACATGTTTGGATTCCTGGAACTAAGTAATGGACACTAATTATGTCTCACGATTTATTTGTGTTGTGCCGTGCATTCATACAGTGCAGTTGCCACACATAAGATGTGGCCACTGTCTTCTCGAGCGCCTTGTGCCAATGCTCTAGTGGCAGCAGCATGACATACTTCAACGTGATCACAGTGGGGGCACCACAAGAGTTGCAGAAGTCATTCTGGTGGAGTCGACGGAGCCAATCACGATGCAGCCCCATATAATAAAGTCGAATCATCAATGGCCCAGAAAGGCAGTCATCTGGTGGGACTCCTGGAGCACGGAGCAGGTCTCCTCTTAGTTGTAATGCTGTTACTATGATAGTGCTGATGGGAGATGAACTTTGGCTATGGACATGGACATGAGTGATTAGGCTGAGTTATGTTTCACCTTGTTTCCAGAATAAATCTCCTAAGTTATAATTAATTTCAACTTTCTATTTGGTAGTTTGCACTTGGGACACAAAAATTTGTATTCTTAACTGAATACAATTGGCCTTCCCTTGTAATGTGCCGCATCGCCCTGATGTGTGTCAGGTTTTCTGTCACACAATCAATACTTGATACAAAAAGATATGGTGAAATTTGGCAGGTTGGAACAGTGTTACTGCCAGAAATATTTTATTTTTATGTTTCATGCACACTCTGCATAACTGTGAATGAGGAGTCTACTGTGGCAAAGGGCATTTGCAGCTACCAAAAAGAAGGCACCAAATCAACATCATCTGCAGCAGCACACATAGTTGTAAACTCCTTGGAATGTGACATAAGAAACTGGAAGCATTCCAAATTCCTAACTGGATACAGTCTATAACAAAGTCAACTCATGTTTCAGACAGAGATCTATGAGAGATAAGAAAAAGATACTCATGACCGATAAACTAGCAATAATTATTATTGCACAATGGTGTGGATAAAATGCTTGCAAGTTCATAGCAGCAGATGATGTGATTTAATACCAAGAATCAATAATTTGATTATGTAGTGCAGCACATACATTAGGCAGTTCTAGACGACAAAGCTTGACAAAACTGAAGGAACATGGAATTGTTGTAACCAACAAGACTCTCAAGCAAGTGATGACATTTGAGATATAGCAACCATGTCACCACGATACACTTGTGTGCAAAACTTAAGGATGAAAGCAACTTTCGCGTGATGTGTCATTGCAGTGAAACACAGCTCAATGAAACTTGCACCACAGATGGAAAGAAGTGCTACTGCAAGTAAGTGATAGAGTTATGTAATGAGATGAACAGATTAAAAATCAATAATTTCACTGATTTCACCATGATGCATGATGGAAGATGAGACATGGTTCGTAATAGGGGTGTATGACAGCAATGCACATTCTGTTACACACTTCCATGCTTGCCACAAGGTTGGTTAGGAGTTCTGGTGGTAGGCAATTCCATTCCATCCCCAGCATGATTGACAACTGCTGGATGATTGTTATTGCATCTGGATGTGCTGCAAGTCATCTTTCCACTGCATCCCTCACATGATTTTTGGGATTTAAGTTGTTGGAAGGACAGGCCAATCTGATTGATGAATATCCTCTCTTTCCAATAGCTCCTTCACCTGTGCTTGTTGAAGTGGTTACACACTGTCAACCATAAAAATGAAGTAAGGGCTAAAAGCACTCCAGAAAAGATGCATGTGAGGAAGGTGTACAGAGTCACAATAATGTTGTCTGGTGAGGGTACTATGTTCGAAGACTCGGAGTCATGCACCATTATGCCTCCCCACGCTACAGGACCTGGACGACCAAAATAATCATGTTTGACAATAGTTCTGGGTGCACTGTCAGTTCCCACCTCTCACCCTATGAGAGTGTGTCCTGAACCACTACTCACATGCAGTCTCCTTTCATCTCAGAAGAGATTGTGATCCGGCTCCTCATTGGGCAAGTCCCTATGCTCTTGGTATCATCATAAATGTTGCTGCTGGTGTGTGGGTGTCAATGGAACACAAAGTACTGGTCATCAGCCAAAGAGACCATCCCCTGCAGCCAATGTGCCACTGGAGGGTGTAACTGCATGCCTTGGAGTCCTGTTGAATATGGCTGCAATTGCATCCACTGTCTGAAATGGGACCCTTCATGCCTGTTACACAGGGTAGCAGTCATCTCCTGCAGCAATTGACGATTGTTGACCACCTTCATTCATTTGGGCGTCAGTGCCTGTGATTTTGGGTGCTCCCCATGCATATTAAACAATGTTGTGAGCAATACCAAACTACTGGGCTACACTTATCACACTTGATCTTCCTTCCAGTTGCTTGATGATTCTTCCTTGTGAGAAGTCATCCAAATGATGTCTCCTGGCCATGGCATAATGGAGGACAACACCACAGTGCACCATAATTGCTCACTCACTGACACTCAGTGCCTTTTCTCATTCCTTCAACTGCACCATGTTGCAAGGTTAGCACTATTTGGTGCTACATCACACTAACCTCATGCCATGTGACGCCCAACTTACTGCGCATTGTCCGAGAGACCTCTGGCAACATTCTCCCACAATCTTGTTCATTTCCACTGTGTACTTAATATGTTATGATACTTTACCATAAGTTTTTCAGAATAGTGTATTTAAACTGCCACTATGCTATGCACCTACATCTCTGCCTCATCTGGGTGTCTGGTGAACCTGACCATCCTTTTTACCTTCATTATGAGGTGGCTGCAGCAACAATGATTACCAAAGTACGAAGGACAACTAAAACAAGTACAGGGCTATTACAAATGATTGAAGCGATTTCATAAATTCACTGTAGCTCCATTCACTGACATATGGTCACAACACACTACAGATACGTAGAAAAACTCATAAAGTTTTGTTCGGCTGAAGCCGCACTTCAGGTTTCTGCCGCCAGAACGCTCGAGAGCGCAGTGAGACAAAATGGCGACAGGAGCCGAGAAAGCGTATGTCATGCTTGAAATGCACTCACATCAGTCAGTCATAACAGTGCAACGACACTTCAGGACAAAGTTCAACAAAGATCCACCAACTGCTAACTCCATTCGGCGATGGTATGCGCAGTTTAAAGCTTCTGGATGCCTCTGTAAGGGGAAATCAACGGGTCGGCCTGCAGTGAGCGATGAAACAGTTGAACGCGTGCGGGCAAGTTTCACGCGTAGCCCGCGGAAGTCGACGAATAAAGCAAGCAGGGAGCTAAACGTACCACAGCCGACGGTTTGGAAAATATTACGGAAAAGGCTAAAGCAGAAGCCTTACCGTTTACAATTGCTACAAGCCCTGACACCCGATGACAAAGTCAAACGCTTTGAATTTTCGGCGCGGTTGCAACAGCTCATGGAAGAGGGTGCGTTCAGTGCGAAACTTGTTTTCAGTGATGAAGCAACATTTTTTCTTAATGGTGAAGAGAACGGACACAATTCGCAATTCACCAAAAGTTAATGTGTTTTGTGCAATCTCACGGTTTAAAGTTTGATTATCGGCTTGATGTCTGCCGAATCACTAAAGGGGCACATATCGAACATTTCTGAATGCCTAAAAAACCTTTTTGAGTTTTTGTATGTGTGTGCAAAGCATTGTGAAAATATTCAAATAATAAAGTTACTGTAGAGCTGTGAAATCGCTTCAATCATTTGTAATAATCCTGTAGAAAGATATACACATTTAGTAGCCTACATAAAAAAGTAGTATTGTCATATCTCATTGAGGAACTTCAATCTTTCAGCACCTGACAGAAAGCATGTAGAGAAACTGTGGTTCAAGTTTAAAATAATAATTGATGCACTGGGCTGATATCTATCCAGTACAACAGTTCGTAATGGGAGGGACCCCTTCATGCTATACAGTCAGTGTAAATGCAATTCTAAAGAAAGAGAGACTACTGCATAATATGTGCAAAATAAAGCACATGGCTATAGATAGAGAGCTGCTGAATGATATGCATAGGGCTGTCAAGAGAGCAATGTGTGAAGACTTCAATGACTTCTGTTGTAGAATTGATCTTTTAAAAACCCAAAGAAATTCTGCCTGTATGAAAAGGCTGTTAGAGGCATCAAAGTTAGGGTTCAGTCACTCACAAAAAAGACAGGAACTGAAATTGAGGGCAGCATATCAAAAGCTAAAATGCTTCAGTCCATTTTAAAATGTTCCTGCACTAGGAAAACCCAGGAGCATAGCACCAATTTAGCCTTTGTACCAGTGAAAAGATGAGTAAAATAAGTGTTAGTGACAGTGATGTTGAGAAACAGCTGAAACCATTAAAACTGAACAAATCTCCAGGGCCCAATAGTAACCCTATCAGATTCTATACTGATTATGTGGCTGAGTTAGTCCATCTCCTAACTATAATCTATTGTAGATCCCTTATACCAAAACACATGCCCAGTAGTTGGAAGACAGCTTGGTTTACATCCATTTACTAGAATGGTAGTAGAAGTGACCCACAAAACTACCATCTGATATCCTTGACATTGATTTGTTGTAGGGTTTTAGAATGTATTCTGAGCTCAAGCATAATGAAGTATCTTGAACAAAATGACTTCCTCCATACCCGCCAGCAACTATTCCATAAACATTGATCATACAAAAGCCACCTTGCAATTTCCTCACATTACATACTGAAAGTTTTAAATAAAGGCAGTCAGGTAGATGCATGATGTCATGATTTCCAACGAGCATTTGACTCAGTACCACACCTACGCTAGTGTCAAAAGTATGATCATATGGGTTGTCAAGTGAAATTTGGGACTGGATTGAGGATTTTTTGGTAAAGAGGATGCAGCACGTTATCTCGGATGGAGAGTTATCATCAAATGTAGAAGTAACTTTGAGTGTGCCCCTGGAAAGTGTGTTGGGATTCTTGCTGTTCATGTTGTATATTAATGGCCTAGTGGACAATATTAATAGTAACTTGAGGCGGGTAGGACGTCAAACGGGCCGACTTGGAGAAGGAGTCACCACGCGACATTTTAATTTCTACTGTCTATACTTTTACAAATAAATTCATAAAACTTTGTCACCATGACCAGGAAGGATTGCGGACTCACACTCATCACAGTGGAAGTTCAAAGACATAGCAAAATACCTTTTTTTACGTGTGAAATTTCATCGCTTTTTTCACTTATTACTGGCTGCATTTGTTGCTATAGGTACACTTTTCTTCCTAAGTAAGAGAGATTCTTCGATGAATTTTTCATAGCATACAAAAAGTAGTTACAGGTGTATGAAACTCTAGAATTTTCCAAATCTATTAAAAAAACTGTGGAAAAAATTGAGATAATTAACTACAAAACTTGAGTTTTTTCTAAACATGAAGTTTAAAATGTAACAGTTCATTCATTTTTTCATAAATTAAATAACTTCTAGAGTTTCATACACCTGTAATTATGGTTTGTATACTGTGCAAAAGTCATAAAAGAATCTCTCTTACTTAGGAAGAAAAGTGTACCTATAGCAACAAATGCAGCCAGTAGTAAGTGAAAAAATGATGAAACTTCACATGTAAAAAACATGTGTTTTGTTACGTTTTTTAGCTTCCACTGCTATGAGTATGAATACTGAATCCTTCCTGGATATGCTGTTAAAGTTTTATGAATTTATTTTTGAAAGTATAGACAGTGGAAATTAAAATGTCCTGTGGTGCATCTTGTGCTCCAAGTCTGCCCGTTTGACGTCCTGCCTCCCTTAAGACTTTTTGCAGATGACACAGTTATCTGTAATAAAGTACTATCTGAACATAAAAACTTTGTGTTCTGCCTTATGGCAGGTCATGTCTTGGGGGAAGCCTCGTCAGAGAGGGCCACAACATGAGCATCTACGGAAGTGATTCCAGTGGTGGTTTCCCATTGCCTTCCACTGATACTATCTGAAAGAAGTTGCATAAATATTCAATCATATCTTGATATGACTTTAAAGTGGTAC
The DNA here is from genome assembly GCF_023864345.2 of Schistocerca serialis cubense. Lineage (NCBI taxonomy): Eukaryota > Metazoa > Arthropoda > Insecta > Orthoptera > Acrididae > Schistocerca > Schistocerca serialis. The sequence goes on from NC_064639.1 coordinate 505,496,377, forward strand.
AATGATTGATGACTTGCTTTAAATGTTCATAGATTTAAAACTGTGCATTTCACAAAATGAAAGAAAAGCATTGTACCCTATGGTTATAATATCAATGAGTCATTGTTGGAATTGGCCAACCCCTACAAATACATGGGTATGTCACTTTGTGAGGGTTAGATCACATAGGCTCAATTGTGGGTAAAGCACATGGTAGACTTCAGTTTCTTGGTAGAATACTGGGAAATTGCAGTCAATCTATCTCCATAATTATGTCCTATAAATCCAAATGGAAAAATGGTTTAATGCAAAGTGGTTTCGAAGGAATTCATAGTTATTTGCTTGTGCATTGGATCATAATTCCAACATTTTGATATGATCTGTAGTGAGTCAGTTTTACAATTACCAATTACAATACATCCTCTCAGCTTAAAATGTTATCCATCACATTCTTTCTTCAGTTTAACGGAGTTGTCTAAGAGACTTCATACACATTGATGCTTATTCATTTGGTAGGCTTGATTATAATCTGGTCTTCTGATGTAGCCTTATCATTACTAATTAAAACTGCAGCTTGCAAAACTGCTAACTTTTCTCCCACTATTGCCAAATCAGCTCAAGGATTCAAGCTAAGCCCTACTTATGTGCCTTTGTTCTACTTAACATCTCAATTACACAAAAAGTATTTGTCTTAGCTTATACTACTACTTATATAACACCCACAATTTTATTATTTTATTTTAGTAAGGCAATGTTGCAAATAATGGTTGTCATCATAACTTAGAATGATAAGAAATATATATACTACTAAAAATTCTCTAAGGTTATACCATGGCTAATATTAAAAAGGAAAACCAGCATAAAAGGCAGATTTCAAAGCTGAAAGCAGTTCTTTGTTGCTCAGTTTCATACAGAAGTGCTGAAACTTTTAAGACACTCTGACTTTCAAATTTCTTAACTATTTGTACATAACATATCAGAAAATATAGTTGCTTCTGTAATGTGAAACACCACATCCGTATGATCTAGTTTGAAAAATTATTAGTAATGTTGTTGAGCTAGTTGTCACAGAACTATTAAAACAATGATCCTACATTTCAATATTTCAGTAAAGGCATGACATCAACTTCAAATTCATTAAAATCACAGTTATCATCAAAGGTAGAAGATTTTGAATATGTTAATTTCTATATGCAGCATGTTACTGCTACTATAATCTATCTTAATAGACATACAAAAATTACACAGTACATTCAAGATATAAACAGCCCTCCTTCATCAGACAAATGTGACTGTACTGTTTCCCACGTGCCCTATCTTCCAGTTGTGTAATAGGCATGGTTATTTATCACAACTCAGTTTGATGTTATTGCTTGAAAGTGCTGATAATGGATTTTCAAATAAAAAATTATTTTCTATAACTGAATGTGTTATTTATTAATGCAGGGAAACCTTTTATCTTGAACATACTGTATAATCAAAGTTCCATTTTCCTTCAAGGTCATCCACATGACTGCTAAAAGGAATTCGTTAAACTTCAGTTACAAGATAAATCAGTCTAATCTAAAAGCCGTAAATTCAACTAAAAACCTAGGTATTACAATCATGAACAACTTGAATTGGAAGAAACACATAGAAAATGTTTTGGGGAAGGCTAACCAAAGGCTGCGTTTTATTGGCAGGACTCTTAGAAAATGTAACAGACCTACTAAGGAGACTGCTTACAATACGCTTGTCTGTCTTCTTTTAGAATACTGCTGTGTGGTGTGGGATCCTTACCAAGTAGGAGTGACAGAGTACATCGAAAAAGTTCAAAGAAAGGCAGCATGTTTTGTATTATCGCGAAATATGGGAGAGAGTGTCACATAAATGATACAGTATTTGGGATGGAAATTATTAAAAGAAAGGCGTTTTTCATTGCGACAGAATCCTCTCACAAAATTCCAATCACCAACTTTCTCTTCCAAATGAGAAAATATTTTGTTGACACCTACCCACATAGGGAAGAACGATCACCACGATAAAATAAGGGAAATCAGAGCTCGTACAGAAAGATATAGGTGTTCATTCTTCCTGCGCACAATACGAGATTGGAATAATATAATATTGTGAAGGTGGTTCGATGAACCCTCTGCCAGGTGCTTGAATGTGGTTTGCAGTGTATCCATGTAGATGTAGATACATCAGTGCTCAGTAATACAAATTACTGTGCGGTTCAAAGACTGGAGCTCAATTTCTGATAGTTGTATTTTATTTTTTAATGTTTGCATGCTTTCATGGAGGATTGTTAAGTCTCTGAAATGCCCCCTATTACTCTTTCCAATGGTTTGTTTTTCTTTGTGACATCTGGTATGTATGATATTTAAAGTGTTAAAATCTGTCTTGTGAGTGATTGTTCCAGTATGATGTAAAACTAAAATTCAAGTCCTAAATAATAACTGTAAAAACAAGCAAAGAAGTCTATCACACATACGTTTCAATATTAACTGCAGCAAAATAGATAAAGTTGTCAGCTGCATCGTGTCCCATAGATAAAATTAATGTTCATATGGGTACTCAAACTCAATCATCAAAACCATCATCAAATTTTCTAAATCTAACAAAAAGTTAGAGTATTTTTTTGAATTCTGCAAAATTATTCTAAATCCATCAAATGGCACCAAAACAAAGTTGAATTGTTTAACTAACATGGCTGTCTTGCTGCCCAGACTGTGTACACTACCACCAACAAAACCCATTGACAAAAGCCTCCCGCAATGTAAAACTACTGACTTATGGCCAAATGCAGTATCCACATGAGAGGGGAAGAGTCCACTCCCAGGAAAGTTGGAGATTGAGCACAATGTGCTACACCTCCAGGAGTTGTGAATGGAAAATTACAAAACAATTTATTTAAAATATATTTTATTTTCTTCTGAGCATGTCACCGAATGTAAATTTATTTGTACAAATCTTTTTCCATCATTAATTACACAAAATAATAATGATAACAGCATTGTAAATACCACTCATTGTTAGTAATCTATATAGGGGCTGATGATAGGCCAAGTCAGCAGCAATTGTTAAGTGAGTGGTCTGGCAATAGTTGTTGAGTTGATTTAAAGATGTTGAAAAAAATTAACAATTAATGAAGAAAATTGTGAAATTTTGATGTCAGAAAATTATTTGTAATGTATGACCTTCATATTCAAATAATATTACAAAATCATCCAAAAAGTAAGCCTAGAGCCTTTGCAGTGAAATGACGTAATGTTATGATCAACGAACATGGTCTTCATATGAAGTGATCACTCCAATTATTATTAATTTCTATTGTCATGTGTAATATTCAATACTAGAAACAGTTGTACCTTTCATAGTAATTGTTGTGCAATCATGCTTAAAGTTGCCATGAGCTCATCAGCAGCCCTGACTAGCTTGGCCACTACCTCTACCAGATCTCGCTCCATCAGATGGGAACAAGCATGTGAGAACTGTAGAAGGGAATGTGATTGGTCAACTTCAGTTTATTTAAGATCTTATGCCTGCGAAACTACAGCATACTAATCAGATGTACAACTATTTCATAACATAAAACATTTTGCTTGTAGTAGGCCTAATACACAGAGCACTGAAAGACCTGAGTCAAAACAAAGCCCCGGGAGTAGACAACATTCCATTAGAACTACTGATGGCCTTGGGAGGGCCAGTCCTGACAAAATTCTACCATCTGGTGAGCAAGATGTATGAGACAGACGAAATACCCTCAGACTTCAAGAAGAATATAATAATTCCAATCCCAAAGAAAGCAGGTGTTGACAGATGTGAAAATTACCGAACTATCAGTTTAATAAGTCACAGCTGCAAAATACTAATGCGAATTCTTTACAGACGAATGGAAAAACTAATAGAAGCCGACCTCAGGGAAGATCAGTTTGGATTCCGTAGAAGTATGGGAACACGTGAGGCAATACTGACCTTACGACTTATCTTAGAAGAAAGATTAAGAAAAGGAAAACCTACATTTCTAGCATTTGTAGACTTAGAGAAAGCTTTTGACAATGTTGACTGGAATACTCTCTTTCAAATTCTAAAGGTGGCAGGGGTAAAATACAGGGAGCGAAAGGCTATTTACAATTTGTACAGAAACCAGATGGCAGTTATAAGAGGCGAGGGGCATGAAAGGGAAGCAGTGGTTGGGAAGGGAGTGAGACAGGATTGTAGCCTCTCCCAGATGTTATTCAATCTGTATATTGAGCAAGCAGTAAAGGAAACAAAAGAAAAATTCGGAGTAGGTATTACAATCCATGGAGAAGAAATAAAAACTTTGAGATTTGCCGATGACATTGTAATTCTATGAGACACAGCAAAGGACTTGGAAGAGCAGTTGAACGGAATGGACAGTGTCTTGAAAGGAGAATATAAGATGAACATCAACAAAAGCAAAATGAGGTTAATGGAATGTGGTCGAATTAAGTCAGGTGATGTTGAGGGAATTAGATTAGGAAATGAGACACTTAAAGTAGTAAAGGAGTTTTGCTATTTGGGGAGCAAAATAACTGATGATGGTCGAAGTAGAGAGGATATAAAATGTAGTCTGCCAATGGCAAGGAAAGCGTTTCTGAAGAAGAGAAATTTGTTAACATCGAGTATAGATTTAAGTGTCAGGAAGTCGTTTCTGAAAGTATTTGTATGGAGTGTAGCCATGTATGGAAGTGAAACATGGACGATAAATAGTTTGGACAAGAAGAGAATAGAAGACTTCGAAATGTGGTGCTATAGAAGAATGCTGAAGATTAGATGGGTAGATCACATAACTAATGATGAAGTATTGAATAGAATTGGGGAGAAGAGGAGTATGTGGCACAACTTGACAAAAAGGAGGGACAGGTTAGTAGGACATGTTCTGAGGCATCAAGGGATCATAAATTTAGCATTGGAGGGCAGCGTGGAGGGTAAAAATCGTAGAGGGAAACCAAGAGATGAATACACTGAGCAGATTCAGAAGGATGTAGGTTGCAGTAAGTACTGGGAGATGAAGAAGCTTGCACAGGATAGGGTAGCATGGAGAGCTGCATCAAACTAGTCTCAGGACTGAAGACCACAACAACAACAACAACATAGGCCTAATACGCATTTGATGTGAGTGCTTCGTGAATTACATTCTTTATGTATATGAGGTAGATAAAAATGACCATTTGTACCAAAACAGTCTCGCTTATTTGGCGTGCGTTACAACTGCTGCAATATTAGAAAGGTCTGTTCCGTGTTATCTATCAGGCAGTGACAAAATAGACACAATCAAAACAAGAAACCACATCAGTCTTGGCTACTCTCGGTATCAACAGCTTTTTCAGTATTAGGCCACGTCATTTTGATATTTCATGTAACGAAACATTTGACGAACTTTCAAGAGGTAATAGATTCTTTCGCAGAAAGGAAAGCACGCCGTGTAAAGCTGTAGCAAGATTAGAGAGAAAAAATTCTGGGACCTAAAGATTGAAGAAATGTGTACTGTCTTGCTTATCTTTTGTGTTCACCGCTTTTATGTTTCTTATAGTTAATTTTGTGTCACACAAAAGAGAAAGTTATTATCTAATAGGCAATAGAGAATGTAACTTTTCTGAAGAACTGTTATTCTGCCGGTCGCAAATTATGCCACGTGGTATTAACTGTGCGTTTTTTAACGGCATTAGGATGTCATATCGGCCGACTGGGAGCAGGAGAGGCACCACAGGATAGGCCTATTTTAATTTCCACTGTCCTCAATGTACGTTTGATGGCTTCTATTACAAAATATACGCGTTTGAATTCCACAGAGCGAAATACAGTGACGGTATGCTAAAAGAATGCTATTTGAAGAAGCGTGTCATTACACTTTGGTACACATAAGACCAAATAAAATGTCTCACATTTCCTCGAATATAAATGTTTTATACATCAAAGTCTTCATAAAGTTGTGCGTTACAAAATGAAAATATTTTAGAATAATCTTTTTTTTATTTTTGACGTCTTATCTCTAATGCTCGAGGTCAGTCCATGAACAACATCATGCGCTGGCAACACTTCTGCAACTATGAACGGCTACAGAGGCGGTATGGCTCAGTATTTCAGTAGGGAACTTCCAAAGACTTGAGTTGCTGCACTACGCCGGGCAAAAGAAGTCCGACGCGATATTAGGAGGTATCGCATGACTTGTCAAGTCAGTGTTGAGTACCTGACACAGGATTCATCGAACCACTTTCGCGCTATTTCTTTACCGCTCCATTCTCGAACAGCGCTCAGGCAAAACGAACACTTAAATATATCTTACGTGCGAGCTCTGCTTTCTCTTATTTATTACGATAATCATTTCTCCCTATGTAGGAGGGCACCGGATAAAAATTTTCGCGTCCCGAGGAGAAAGTTGTAGATTGACATATCTGGAACCCGTCGCAACGAAAAATGACATATGTTAATGAATGCCACACCAATTCGCATACAAAATTGATGACACTCTCTCGCCTATTTCGCGACTATACAAAACGAGCTGCTCTTTGAACTTTTTCGATGTCCTACATCAATACTTTCTGGTAAGAATCCTATACCGCACAGCAATATTCTACCTGAAGACGTACAAGCGTAGTGTAGGCAGTCTCTTTATTGAATTTGTTCCATTTTCTAAGTGTTCTTCGAAAAAAATGCAGTCTTTGCGTTACCCAGAACATTATCTTCGTAATCGTCCGAATTCAAATTGTTTATAATTGTTACGCCTATTTATTTAGTTGAATTGGCAGCCTTTAGACTTGTGTGATTTATCGTCTAATCGAAATTTAGCGTATTCCTTTTATTATCCAAGTGGATTTAAACTAGAACAACAAAAGCGACTTAAATAGTAGAAACATACATATAATAAATTTAAAATAACAAAGAGCTATTTTACATACTGTACGCACAAAGTAACTTGACACTCGGTGCGGTGGCTGATGAGAGCGGCGGCAAAGGCATTTCCCATTTACAGCTGCTCCCATCAGCCAGCGAGCCAAATGTTAACCATGTTTGTGTGTTTAATACAAGCATGCCGTAGTTGCACGTGACGTTTAGTAACCAATAGTGTAGCTACCAGTATATAATGCTATACGTGTCATAACTGATGAGAAGTATCACATAAATAGTTAATTTGATAAAAGGGCACTTTCAGTGTATGCGGCCTTTCCGTTGCCTGGTGCAGTTGCTAACGATTCTCGTGATGAATGGCGGGAAATGAACATGAATTATTAATCGTATGTGGGTAGCCAATCACATTGTTGTTCGTAACTATCTATGCTTCGTAAATGAATTAAGGTCGTAATCTGTTTAACTCGCAGCACTTTAAGCTGTGCTGTTAGGCATTAAATCGAGCGATCCTAATTGGCTGCCGCATATTATCACCCTATTAGCTACGGCAACATAGTGAACTGTCAACAGCAGCAGGCAGCAGATGTACCACGGACAACGTAAGTGCACTTTACAATAGACTTTGCTTAATACATTAATTTTCAACTCACCTGAAGGACGCAGTTTTGCGGTATACCGAATGATTACAGCATGCCCATCACTTATGTTTGCTCTGTACGTTAAACAAGCAATACCGTTTTGCTTTCACTTAAATTTATAAACGAACTGTAGAAACTACAGAAAAATTCTAGTGTTCGATTGCACTCGTCGGTTTTGAGCAATAATGTCATACCTATGGCAAAGTTGCTAGGTATAGGCGATCTATGAAAGCAACCGATCATACTCGTAACAAACGAATATAGCATACGATAAAATTACAACAACATTCACGCGTCATGAATTATGTCGAAACGAACTGAAGATAACGAAAATAATTATGAACAAGACTTAAAAACAAATTTTCATGTCTGATGAGAAGTATACTCGTAATTTATGCGAGTAGAAAAGCACAAAGAACCTTTAAACTGCCTTACAGTAAAGCGCATGGTGAAGTCGTAGTGTTATAAAATAGCGTCAATTTTACTATTAATTATTGAATTTAACTGGAGAAGCGCAGGAAAGATTGGGTTTTGGACGAGCAGAAATCAAAATGTAACAGAAAAACGGGAAAATGAAATGAATGACAAGAAATACGAAACAATAGCATGAAATGTGGAGAAACCGACACACTAAATTCTAAAAGAAAAGCCAGTACATGACTAACGAATATCTACAAACAATAAAAAAATGTTTTAATGATTACTAGAATTTACTTATGTAGGTTAATACCAGTTACAGATTCCAACCGCTCCACGATTCATAAGTAAATTGTTTTTGCAGTTGTATGCACTGAAACGTAATAGCATTTCTGCATTTGTTATTGCTCTCTAAAACTACTGCGGCGTATAACAGAAATTGGAATCGGTAACTAGATCTGATCTTCTATGTAGGTCAATTCTAACTACCGATTATATTAGTAACTTTTTTTGCAGTCGTTCAGAGAGTAATTTCAATTACGGAAATCACATTATCCTACATTTTAGTACACATACGTGCTGAAAAAAATGACCTAATTAATGAACCATCGAACGGCTGGAATCGGTAACTAGAACTGTCCTATATAGTAGATCAATTCTAGGTAGCGATTCCAACTATTCGGTGGTTCATAATTTTGGACATTTTTGCAATATATCTGTTGACCATGTTTTTGTAGGATTTCTATATTTCTAATTGACCTCAGAACTACTAATAAATATTGAAGGTACAGCTTCCAAATTTTTCTCTTTTTCATAGTAGTGAAGAGAGTAATATCGTGTGTAGAAATCCTGTAACACGTTAGGACACACTCGCTGTTAAAACGGTCTAAATAATGAATCGTGGAATGGTTGCAATCAGTAACTAGAATTAACCCATGTAGGTCAATACCAATTACCGATTCCAATATCTTTTAGACCCTACTTTTTGTCAATTTCCGTTACTTGCGTAATAGTCCCGTTAGATTTAACAATTAGTATTAAAAGTTAACGCTATTTCGCAATAATATGCCTTCGTCATGCGCCATACTCTACTAGATTTAAGGGTTCTCTGTGCTTTTCTCACTCTCATAAATTACGATAATAATTTATTTCAGATAGGTACACTTCTCTTTTTCTGCTCTTATTTATTATTGTTGCCTTTAATTCCTGTCGGTATAATTTGTGGCTAAGTTATTAATCACATGAACTGTGTTTGTAATTGTATCGTATGCCACTTTCGTTTGTTTACGAATATGATCAGTTGCTTTCAAAGACTGCCTCTATCTAGAGACTCTGCCTTAGGTATGACGTTATTGCTCAAAGCCAACGAGTGGTATCGGACTAGACTTGACCCTGATGCCAACAGCAGCAAGCGACGGATGTGCCACGGACAACGCAAGTGCACCTTGCAATATACCTTGCTTAATGCATTAATTTTCAACTTATTTGATGGACTCAGTTCTGTGGTATACCAAAGTAACCACAGCATGCCTATCACATATGTTTGGTCTGTACATTAAACAAGCAATGCCGCTTTGATTTCGCTAAATTTTATAAACGAACTGTAGATACCGCCACCTCAGATAACTGATTTTTTTCATCTTCTTTTATTTATTCTCTGCTTACGAATCAGATCTTCATCGTGTACTAGCTGTAGTGCGTGACATAAGTCTACACGAGTCGAACACTTATCATTTAAGTGCAAAAGTTTTTTGATAATATAATCGTCAAGTTAGTTTCTGTACATAAAAATAGTACGCAGTACTCCCAGTTCGATAAAAGATAATAATCGATGTGCGTAACAGGAGGAACACGTGTGTTATACATTCTTCTCCACATCCTCAAAGAAAGGAATAAACGACACTGGACAAAGAGAAGAAGTAGTAAGACCTTTGGATTATTAGCACTACGCAGAAAGCACAATAAATTTATTTTGTATCAGCAACCATCACGTAGATGTAGGCTATCTATGTAGCATACATTGCGTGTAACTCCGGCGTTGCAAGTCACATTCTTTCACGCAATTCCGATTTGCGAATAATTGGTGACCAATGATAGCGTCTGTAGAAACGTTTAAATATTTGTGTCCACAGTGTACCTTCCGGCTGTCTCAGAGAATTACTTTTTGCACACAAAGCAGATAACATAAATATTAATTCAACATAAGAGAGCAAAACCAATAATGTGTAAAGAAAATAAAGGGACATCTTGCAGGTATCTCTTTATAAGTTTTCAATTCTTACGCCCTCTTCCTGTATCTAAATTTAATGATATTTGTTACTAACAATAAAAATCAGTTTCTATTGAACTGTGTTTTACATAACCCTAATACAAGACAGAAAAACAATTTCCGTGTGGACACTGCCTCTCTCTTCCCGTGTGCGAAGGAGGCTTTTCTTCCTTGGCTATCTACAATCTGACATGAGACGAGGAACCGAGAATCTAGTACATTGTAAACAGAAAAAAACATAAGTCATCAACAACTTCTACCAATGTTATGGATATCTCAGTTCAAGAGTTGAAGATTCCTATTAGTTGTATGTGAAGTAACCACGCAGATCGTAAAGGAGTCAATATTTGTATGACATACGTACGAAAATTAAATATAACACTCAACCCACGAGATGACTTTCTTGTAACTTACACGATTAGTTGTAGTCACTGGGACCTCAGTCTTCAGACCAGTTTTAAGGCGTAAAACATTTCAAATTTTGACTTTAAGTTAAGTTCCGGTAACATTCATTTTTGAAGTTATTTAGGTGTTGTTTATAAGCCTCTAGTATTTTCTTTTTATCACGTACTTATGTGCAGTTTTTCAATAGTACACATAAACGAACTGCTAGAGAGTTGAGTTTTATAGACTGACAAATTATGGTAGGTCTGTAACAAGTAAATTTTCACATGAAATTAAATTCCGGACTATAAACTTCCATGTCAAAGTTGCACTCAGTAGGTATAAAAAGAAGGCCTGCAAAATTGACATTCAGTGTTGGGATGTACTTTTTTCTTTGCCAGCACTCAGCACAAATTTGAAATTAAATAACACTAAAGTGTTTTATTGGAGAAATAGGAAGATCCCCTTCACCACTGTACTGAAGTTTTTCCTCTGAATAGTCCTCTTTTTCGCCCACAGAATGGTGTATACTGGCTATTTCAAAATCGTCTATCACATCAATTTCTTTGTCTATATCACTGGCATTTTCCCCCATCCACCGACTGACAGTTTCATCGAACCTGGACCTGTTAAAAGTGACACGTTCCTGCTAACACATTCTGTACCATGCTAAAGAAAACAGGCACGTAATTCACGAAGTCGAGGAATGTGCAGCAACATTCAGCAACGAAAAAGACGACGATAATGAAACTGACAGTAAAGCACTGTAGGATTGGCGATGAAAGAAGGGTAGAGGTGGTACAGGTACATTCGCCATTCTGCCTGAACCGACTTTGGAGAGCGAGTTAGCAAACTCTCGAGTGGTCTGAGAGACTACGCCCCATCAGTTACGAGATAAATATCAATATGATAATGGAGAAATTCATAGAAGATAGGTTAAGGAGAGGCAAACCTGCGTTAATAGCATTTCTAGACTGTGAGGAATCTTTTGACAATGTTGACTGGAATACGCTCTTTCAAATTCTAGAGATGGCAGTGGCAGGGAGCGAAAGGCCTTTTACAATTTGTACAGCAACCAGATGGCAATTATAAGAGTCGAGGTGCACGAAAGGGAAGTAGTGGTTTAGAAAGGAGTGGGACTGGGTTGTAGCCTATCCTGAGTGTTACTCAATCTGTATATCGAGCAAGCAGTAAAGGAAACAAAAGAAAAATTTGGAGTAGGAATTAAAGTACAGGGAGAAGAAATACAAACTTTGAGGTAGGCGGATGACATTGTTATTCTGTCAGAGACAGCAAATAATTTGGAAGAGCAGTAGAGCGGAATGGACAGTCCCTTGAACAGAGGATATATGATGCACATCAACAAAAGCAAAACGAGGCCAATGGAATGTAGTCGAATTAAATATGAAAGGTGAAATCAATTCGTATGCAGTGCGACTGAATTGCAAATTAAATGCGCCGCTTTGCAGTTTCCCCTCTTCCAAGAGCGACCATACAATAGTTTTCAAGGGGAGGGGAGCGAACTACGCCAGGTTGTATGAAGTATTTTCAATATTAATATTTTGGAAGACAAATAGCTGCTTTTAAATAGTAATAAAACGTTTCATTTCCGACCCTGTTAAAAACCTGCGTAATATCGACTCTTAAATGATTTTTTTGAAGGAAAAACACCTGTCTGCAGTATATTTCTTCCTTTGACTGAAAGCTATGGGCAGGGGGGGGGGGGGAGATAGGAAGTTATGGGCGCTCTTGTCCTCTTCCCCCTCCTCACTCCTCACTCTCAAACAGCATGACGTGGCAGTGGGGAAAGCGTGCATCCAAGTGATAGAGCCTTTGGCACCCGAGCAAGAGCATAGCTTGTGCGCAAAATTCTTGACCATCCCTGTTATAGCAAAACCTCTCATAGTAATTGTGTAAAAAGTTCCTCTGACATAACAAAAAAACTGAAAATCCACCAAAGTCAGAGCCACCCGAAAGAGTAGTCAGAGCACTGTGAAAATGCTTGAAACCGGCTGAGTTAAAACCCATGCTGACAGCAAACTGCCTTTCACTACAGCTTGCTTAGTTGCTAGGTACAGCCAAGAACAATGTAAGGACCTTCTGAAGTTCCGCTGAGAAGATCAGTTTCATCTCCTCAAATAAACATTAACTTTCACAATAAGCGCTATCATTGTGTGAACTTTACAATATCTGGCTTGCTTCACGGAACACATATTCCCATTCTCAAAAAGTATCGAATCTATCTTGGCGTGTAATACTGAAAAAGTAGCCATCACGTCTGCACGGACAGCTACACTTTTTTTTATCGTTAGATATGCTCGTATAAAATGTAAGTAGGCTGTTTATGTTTTCTTATTGGCAACGTTACGTAGCGCTCTGTATGAAAATCACTGGCTGTGCTGTGTGCAGTCTGTGGCTAGTTTGCATTGTTGTCTGCCATTGTAGTGTTGGGCAGCGGCAGCTGGATGCGAACAGCGCGTAGCGTTGCGCAGTTGGAGGTGAGCCACCAGCAGTGGTGGATGTGGGGAGAGAAATGGCGGAGTTTTGAAATTTGTCATGAACTGCTCTATACATATTATGACCATTAAGGTAAATACATTGTTTGTTCTCTATTAAAATCTTTCATTTGCTAACTATGCCTATCAGTAGTTAGTACCTTCAGTAGTTTGAATCTTTTATTTAGCTGGCAGTAGTGGCGCTCGCTTTATTGCAGTAGTTCCAGTAACGAAGATTTTTGTGAGGTAAGTGATTTGTGAAAGGTATAGGTTAATGTTAGTCATGGCCATTCTTTTGTAGGGATTTTTTGAAAGTCAGATTGCGTTGCGCTAAAAATATTGTGTGTCAGGATAAGCACAGTCTAGTATAAATTATTCTAAGGGGACGTTTCATATGTCGACCCTTAGCCGAGGATACCTCACTGGAATCTTCTGATTTTTGCTTGTAGTTTGTGTAATTAGTGTAGCTTTTGTTTATTGCTAGCGCGTAATTGTAGAGAAAATCTCCTTTGTAGTTGCAGTCTTTCATCTTTGTACAGTAAAACAGTTGTGGCATGCATGTAGATTTGCACCAAGTATTTCGCAGCTGCAATTAACTAGATATTGTTTTCAGTGTTATGTTAATGTGTTCTCTTATTTTTGCTCTTCAAATTGTGCTTTTCTGTGTTATCGCGTGAAATATTGTGACAATAATGGCGTGTGAAAAACGTAACACTAGGCTCCAAAGTAAACTGACAAATAATAGTGACGACGAGCGTAGCTTATCAGCACCACTGTGTAATGAAGTAACAGACATTCAAAGTAGTAATTTGGTAATAGTGCATAGGGAAATGGAGCGGGCGGCAAATAATGGTGTAGACAGTGAAACAAGTAGTGAACAGGGAAGCATTATCGATCGACCGGTCGGCAACAGCTCGCCTCAAGGATCCAAAATGACAGAACACAATATTGCAACTACTGTAGACTCAGGTTTTGGGTCCTCACCGTTTTCTCAAATAAGTCAAGACACATTTTCTGCTCGTCAAAATGTAAATGTTGCCGGTGCAAATGCACTGCCGAAAAGCATAGAGGAACAGATTCCAGACACTAATACATTACTATTGCAATTAATGCAGCAAATGAAACAAAATCAGAGACAAACACAGCAACAGTTAGACACAATGGAGCAACACCTGAGACAAACACAGCAACAGTTAGACACAATGGAACAAAATCTTCAAAAGTTAGACACAATGGAACAAAATCTTCAAAAGTTAGATACCATGCTTGAACAAACACGTGAAGATTTAACTACTGAGTTACATAACATCGAATCGAAATGTCAAAAAGTCTGTAATGACGTAAAAACACAAATTTGTGAGCATTTCCAACCTATTTTTTCGCGTCATGAAAATGCATTACAGAATCACGAAGCAGCCATAAAAGAACTGCAAACTATTGTTCATGAAAATCACGACACCTTGCAAGCTAAAATTGACTCAGTTGCATCTACCGATTCGGTTACGCAACTTGCAAAAACTCAAGAAAACTTAAAGGGCACAGTAGATACGATTTCAACACAAATGGACACTCTGAAACTTGGTTCAGAAAAACACACTGAGGAAATAAGTACACTATCGGAGAAAGTAGCCGAACTTTCGGATCACTTCACTAACTTATCTGCAAAGGTAGATGATTATCTGAATGACACAAGACCTGTAGCCATCACTGACCCTGAAGAGTATGAACAAATTAAGAAATTCAAACAAAATCAGAATCAAATTAATACGCAACACAAAAGAGAAATCCGGGAAGTACAAGACCAGTTGGCACAAGTAATACAAAAATTACATATTTCAGAGGACACTCGCGCTCCAACACTGGAAGAGGGACTTAGAAATACGGAACAACCACACAATAATAACACAGGGCATTTCGGAAATTATGAAAAAAATTGGCAAGGTGCACCGAATTTTGAGATGGAACCGCCGACACGACGTAACAATGACCGATATGCTACTCGCCGACACGATGATTTTGACTATAGGCTGTTCATTACTACACGTAAATTCAAAACATTTAAAAATTCTGCCAACGACATTCATCCACAAGCGTGGCTCCATCAATTCTCTCATTGTTTTCCTCCCAACTGGTCATTGGAGCACAGGTTAGAATTTGTGTGTGGCTACTTAGAGAATGAACCAGCTGTAAGAATGTGATCGGTCATTCACGATTGCCACAGTGAAGGAGAGTTTTACCATGCCTTGCTCTCAGCATATTAGTCTCAAGCTACACAAGACCAAGTAAAACATAGCATCATAATGATGAAACATTTCGAACAATCTGAATTTTCCAGTCTTGTGAAATATTTTGAAGACATGTTGCACAAGAATCAGTACCTGTCAGACCCATACAGCCCCTCAGAACTCATCCGCATTTGCTTAATAAAACTGCCTGAACATTTACGACGTATTATTTTAGCAGGACGTTGCAAAGACGACATTGAAGCTTTTCAGGGACTGTTACAAGAACTGGAAATTGACACTGACAAACGCGGAACGCGAAAACAGGAGCACAACAATTACAGATCACATCCGTCGCAATTCCGCGATGAAAGAAATAATAACTGGACGTGAAAGGCTATTCTCACAACACAAATCGTGACCAAAACAGACACCACCCGTATGACAACCGTTGGCAGAGGAGTAATAATTACAGGGAAAGATCACCTCTCCACGGTAATGACTATCACAGAGACAATCAGAGAAACAGACAATATGGGAACCAAAATAAATATTATCAGGGGAGACAGAATAACTTTAGACGCAACGGTCCAGCGCGCAGTTACGATTCAGGGAGAAATTCTCCACCACGTGACCGACAAGAAAGAAACCATGGAATCTACCGACATGACGACAGACGATATGATCGTAACGACAGACCTGAATTGCATCAGAACTGGCGGGATTCAAACAGAGCAGGACCCTCTCGACAAGGTGAATTTGTAGAAGTTAGGTCTCCAAATCCCAATAATGATGCGCGCCAACAAAGAGACAATAGGCAATGACTCATACCGCTGGCAGCCACAAAATGTACTTCTGAAACTGACGACGCAGCTGCCGTAGCTAGTAATTACGTAAAAATGGAAGACATTAGGGACATCTTACTCCAGGAACACGACATAAAACATAACAACATTGCATATCCTGTGATTCACATTACAGTAAAAGACGTAAAATTTACTGCAGTACTTGACTCTGGCAGTCCCATTTCAGTAATTAGTGAAACAGCCTTTAGCAAATGCAACAAATCGAACGATTGCCCCATACTTCCGTTACGTAAGATTAAATTACAAGGTGCAATCGTTGGAAAAAGTGTAGATGTACGCCAACAAACCAACTTAGAATTCTTTTGTCAAAGCCACAGCTTCTCTATGAACTTTCTTATTGTTCCATTATTGTCGACGGAATTTATATTGGGAGTAGACTTTTTGAATGAATACAAAGCAATCTTAAACTTTCACGAAGCTGAAATAAGTTTAGAGAAAGAAGGTAAGTCAATAGCTTTGAGATTTGAAGATTGGCTCTCAAACCATGACGAGGAAATTAATCGGCTTTACTTTCTGTTAGACAACAGTTCGAAATTTTCTACAGAACTAGACACTAACAATCACTCTGCAAGTACTGACAGGGATGATATCGACAGCATATTTGAAATAAATGAGTTAATTCAGAATAAAATTCAAACAATTGAGAATTGCCATGACACTGATAGGCAGGACCTTTTTGAGATTTTACAAGCACATTCCACAGTTTTTACTCACAAAACAGGAACAATCAAGGGATTTCAATACCAATTTCGTGTTCGTGAGCATACTAAATTTTGTGTTAGACCATACGTAATTCCAGCACATTATAGGGACCGCGTTAGAACAGAAATACAATCTATGCTTGACGAGAGCATTATTGAGCCTGCAGTAAGCTCATACAACAATCCATTACATGTTGTTCAGAAGAAAAATGGATCGATCAGGCTTGTCTTAGATTCGAGACAAATCAATACGATCATTATTCCTGAAACAGACAGGCCGCAAACGTTGGAAGAACTTCTTCAAAATTTTAATGGTGTAAAAGTGTTGTCTTCCATTGATCTCAAATCCAGCTTCTATCAGATCGAACTTCATCCAGAATGTAGAAAATACACAGCTTTCCTTTGTTTCGGCGTTTGTTATCAGTTTCGGAAACTTCCCTTTGGTTTGAACATTTCTTCAGCAGCATTCATTCGCGGGCTAAATTCCATATTACCTGAGTTCTTAAAACGTCACATCACCTTATATGTGGACGATATTCTAATAGCAGAAGCTTCATGGAAACAACATAATCGCATCCTCAACAGTTTGTTACGTATTTTTGCAGAATCTGGAATTACAGTTAACTTGGAAAAGTCTGAATTCGGTAGGTCAAAGGTGAGGTTTTTGGGACATATTATTTCTTCTGAAGGCATTCAGCCGGATCCTGAAAAGTTAGAAGCAATCAGAGACATTCCAGTTCCATCCACAAAAAGACAAGTCCGCAGTTTTCTAGGTCTCGTAAATTTTTACCGTCGTTTTCTGAATATGCAAATTCTTGTTACACCAAAACTTTGTTCTCTCACTGGAAAAAATACTATTTGGAACTGGGACGAACAAGCACAATTGGAATTCAATTCTTTGAAAGAATCACTACTTAACGCGCCAATACTAGCTCATCCAGGTCTGTCACAAGATTTCTGCCTTAGCATGGATTCTTCTAAAGTCGGTCTTGGTGCCCATTTATTTCAAGAGGCCATAGAAAATGACACTACCATTCAGAAAACCATTGCTTTTGCTAGCCGAGTGCTAACAAAATCTGAAAAAAATTATTCCGTTACTGAATTAGAAGGTTTAGCTATCGTTTGGGCATTTAACAAATTCCGTTTCTTTCTTTCTGGTAAGCACTTAAAAGAATACAGTGATCATCGTGCATTACAATTTCTTATGTCTTCAAAATTAAATCATGACAGGTTAAAACGTTGGGCATTGTTTCTGCAAGAATTCCACTTCACAATAGTCTACATTCCCCGCAAGGAGAACATTGTTGCGGACGAACTGTCACGCGCACCGGCTGGGATTGAGAAAAGTAACACAGAAGGCAACCTCGAGAAAAATTTCAGTATTCTTTACATTCAGAAAGTCGCCTTTGAATACTTCATCACCACATCTTTAAAGGACATTGCTCATGAACAAGATAAAGATCCGATTTGGAATGACATCAAAAGCAAATGGCATGAAAAGACACACACACAGATTCGGCATTATTATCTGGTTATAAACAACATACTGTTCAAACGCTGCACTGTTGATGACAAGCTATGGGTACTTTGCATTCCTGACGATTTTGTTAATAAGCTCATTTGGTACATTCATTTCAGCTATGCACATTTTGGTCCACGAAAATGTTATCGTATTGTTCGAACGACTTGTTATTTTAGCAATATGGAAAAGAGAATTCGAAGAGTCTTGTCTATTTGTAAACTTTGTCAAAAGGCGAAACCATCTACTATCTCCCATCGTGCTCCGCTGTCTCCTATCATTCCTTCTAAATTAAAAGAATTTGCTGCTGTTGATCTCTTGGGACCGCTTGTCAGAACATCTAATGGATTTTCGTATGTTCTAGTCGCTGTTGAACGTACTTCAAAATTTGTTTCTTTCACACCGTTACGTAAAGCCACTGGACGGTCTGTATCCAACGCCTTTGTTAAAAATTTCTTACGTGAAGTTGGACACGTTAGTAAAGTCATTTCAGATAACGGACCGCAATTCAGATCTGCTTTTTGGTCACGCATGCTTCGCAATCATAAAATCAAACCTGTTTTTATTTCATTGTACTCACCACATTGTAACCCGTCTGAACGGATTATGAAAGAAATCAATAAGCTTTGCAGACTTTATTGTCACAGAAAGCATCAGCATTGGGACAGATATTTACACTTATTTCAAAACGTGCTGAATGAAATGCCTCACGACTCCACTGCTTTACCACCTACTCTTGTACTAAAGAATGAAAAACCGCCGAACAGAATCAGAGAGCTTGTACCTTTTCCGAATACACGTAAACTTCGACACAAAGACATAATTGATTTAGCTATTAAAAATATAAAATCTGCAGCAGACAAGAGGAGAAAACTACACGACAAAGCAAATGCAAAGAAATTATCTATTGGTCAGAAAGTTCTCATTAAAGCTCATTCATTGTCACATAAGAAGAAACACTTGAGTCACAAATTCTTTCTAGTTTACAATGGACCTTACAGAATCCGACGTATACCACATGATAATTGCGTTGAAGTTGAAACTCTGCGTACTAGGAAGAGTAAAGGCTTACACCACATTTCACATGTAAAACCGTTTATTGAAAGATAATCCGTTTATTAACTTAGTCTTTGCCATAAAACTTTTCACTTCACGCTACTAGGACAATTTGTCACTCTGAGAAACTGTTAACATGCAATAATGTTTGAAGTTAAATATCCAGTCAAGAACCAAGAGAACTTGTTTAAACAGAAATTACGAATGCATTGTTGTTGCGAACAGAAGACACAGTGTTATTGTGTGTGTACATTCTTGCTTGTTAGTTGCACGATTACGTAACGACTATAAGGCTCACATACTTAGAACATTTACCAGTACTGCTAATGAGATTTTAATGTAACGTTTTGGTTTACCTGAAAATACCTTCTGGATTTAAAGTACTTTCTGTGAAATACCAGATGACACAGTGGTTAGTTTATGTGACAGCTACACGATTTTATCACGACGCTACTAATGAGTGACAATTTACAATAATGCTTTTGCTGTGTATCTGTTTTATATCTGCACAGTTTTTCTGAATTCTTCTGTAAAGTAAAACATGTTTTAGTAGTAACTTTTGTGGTATAGCTACAAGGAGACAGCCTTTTCCGTAGGACAACAATACGTTACAGCACAGTACTTTCTTCATCACAGCAATAAGCGTAATAACTAAGATATCTATACGCAAAGCATTTCACTTTTGTGTATCATGAGGTAAGTACATTGACTTCTGCAGAACTTAGCTTTCGGAGGGCGATAACTACGACACTTCCACAGAGATTATCTTACAACAAGACGCACAGTTTAGCGCTACAGTACACGTATTTGAGTGATTAATTTTGTACTTAAAACATTTATTTTTTAAAGATATTTGAAGTACGAGGCCTGTTCAGAAAGTAACCTCCGATTGATTGCCAAATTGAAACCACAGTGAACATCAGAATTGTTTTAGTTCTAACAATTAGCTACACCTTTCAGCTACTTCTCTACGTAGTCGCCGTTCTGACTTAGACTTTTGTCATAGCGTTGTACCAACTTTTCAATAGCCTCATCATAGAAGGCAGCCGCCAGTGCTTTCCGCCAATTCTCCACGCTGGCCTACACCTCGTTGTCTGTGTCAAAATGTTGTCTTCAAAGACAGCGGTTCATGTGACCAGAGATGAAACTCAGGGGGAGACAATTGCGGACTGTATTGTGGGTAATCTAACATTTCCATTTGAAAACGATGCAGGAGCATCTTCATTGCCCCTGCAGAATGCGGCTGAGAATTGTCTTGAAGAAGAAACAGCACGACAGTTATGTAATGTTAGCTGCATAGCTTCAGGCGAAATTTCTCACCAGGCCCTCGTACTTGGCGGCAGACACTATTTTCTAGACATCTTTACGCACTCACTGCGAGCTCAGAAATGAGAAGAGCGACGTGATGCTAACTGGGGTTATACTAGAGACACTACCCAACACATCTGTGCAAAGCTTTATCGGATTTTCATAGTCGTTTCCATTTCGCGACCGATCGGAGCTTACTTTCTGAACGCCCCTCGTACAATGATACAAAGGTTTTCCGTGATACATTTCATTCCATTGCTGTAATCTGTAACACCTGAGGGTATAATTACATTAATCCTCAGGGGGGTACACGCTTACTTTGTGTACCATGTGTTTGGCAAGCACATGAAGCCCTGGCTAATATGGTATTTGCTTATACAACTTTACACATCGGTACCATATTTCTCTAACACACAAATTACACAGCTATCTGATCATTTAACTGAGAGATAAAATTTTTTTTACTACATCAGTGACACATGTTTACGCAATTACACAGTTGGGTAACTTCACACTTATGAAATTGCATTTTATCTGTACTTTCTGAACTGTTCATATTTTTTTGGAACAATTGTGATACTATGAGAGCTTTGAATGAAGTATTTTGTAAGGGAGCATGATTTTAAAGTACGTTTGAGGTAGATGACACTATTGAAATGAGCAAAGAATTTTTTTTAGGTTTTGACATTATTGCAGAAAGCTACGACGTTTTTGAGATTTTACTGAGGTGTTATGATGTTATTTTTACGACGACGATGTGTATTACGCTGTTGCGGTATGTTTATGATCAATAAGCTGATGCTATATGAGGAATTTGATTATGCTACGTATTTATTATGATGAAATATTGAAGAAGTGTCTAAGAATATGTATATGTGTAATAAAGCAAGGAATAATGAGTAGTGATTAGGGACTCTGATTTGTGGAAGAGGATGTTGGAAACCAAGAATCGTACTTTAGAATTATGAAATGTGTGTACATGTGTGAATGTATTACAATGCCGACGAAAAATTTTTTGGACACTGCCCGCCCCTCGTGGTCTCGCGGTAGCGTTCTCGCTTCCCGAGCACGGGGTTCCGGGTTCGATTCCCGGCGGGGTCACGGATTTTTCCTGCCTCAAGATGACTGGGTGTTGTTGTGACGTCTTCATCATCATCATTCATCCTCATTACGGACGGAGGAAGGCAACGGCAAACCACCTCCATTAGGACCTTGCCTAGTAAGGCGGTGCGGGTCTCCCGCATCATTCCCCTACGCTCTGTAAAGAAGCATGGGACTTCATTTCCATATCAACAGGATTTTGTTTCAACAGATTTGTAACGCAAATTCTTGACCTGTGAAATTTTTTATATGAGACTGCCACTGTAGCGGAAACTTCTGTCGTAAATATTTCAGTAAGAAAGCTAAGTGACCTTGACGTAATGAGTTTTGGGCGCCCAGCTGAGAGATAGCCCTCTGACAAAAGAAAGCCATTAGGTGGAGAAAAAAAAAGGAGAGGCCATTATCCTCGCTATTGACATTCCTTTGTAGAAAGCATCGCAAATACGACACGCTCAAACTTGAAAACATACGATAACACTGTGGAGCTCTTAATTTATGATATTTACTGAAGTGCCTAATGAAATGACGAGAAATATTTTATGTCTATACACCTGATTATGACTACTGTCTTTCTAGTTGAGAGATATTTTTTACTACCTTATGAAATGCCATATGGCTAATGAATGATGTTTCATGCCTTCCTTTGTACATATTTGCTCATTTTGTTTAATATCTAGTTTCTAGCTGCACTGCAGCATTGGTTAAAATAAAATTTTATAGATGTACTAATATAAATATTTTCTGTCTACAGATCGAGTAAATAATAATTTTTTTCAAAAAAATGAGGGAGCACAAAAAGACATTCACCTTCACAGGAACTGCATTCATAATTTTCTTTTCAAGTACTTGGTAATTTTTTTGGTAGAATAACTTCTTGTGGTGCACCACTTTAATGACATAGATATTAAGATGTGAATAGACATTTCCCTTATCTCCATTGTTGTCTTTAGTCTACTATTTTTTGTGCTTGAGCTCTGTCATGTTTAGATATAAGTTATAGCATTTGCTGCTGCTGTTTGCCAGGCATAGTGCTACTGAATTTTAATTTGTGTTACTCTGCTAAGCCAGTTTACAACTGATGTATTTTTATTGTTTGCTGCTCATTGCCTTATATTAGTTGTAATTTATGCTGCTTGCTTTGCCATTTGTATTTTTGATCATTGCTGTTTGTGTTAATTGTTTTGTGCTGCTGCATTGCCTCGTCCTTTAGTTTAGCATCTGAGCTTAGTAGATTAAAGTTAGCTTAAGAGGGGGTAGACTATATAAGAGAATGAGTTGCGATGAATTGGATGAAATGCAATGAGAAGCTGTAAGAAAATGGTTTGGCCAAAAAAAGTATTTTGAAAGAGGATATGAACCAAAAAAGTAAGGTTTAGGGACAACAGGTTTAGGTAGGATTTTCTTGGAAATAAATGTGAGGTAAGATAATGGAAAATAAATAATGAGGTAAGAAATATGTGAACATATAAATACAGAAAGCATGCTTGGATAGGATTTTTTTGGTGGAAACAAATGTTGAAATAAGACGAAAAATCTATGGAATGAAGTTTTAGGTTGGACTGCAGTACCAAATGTTAAACTGAAAACAAACCCTGTCCTTTCCTTTTGTGTTATCCCCCTATGTGTTTGTGTACCCTTATGTATTTGTTTTCTTCCTGTCTCTGTGTACTGTTTCATAGAATTTTTTTCTCTTCTAATACTAAGCTACATTCACTATGATGAGGAATACTGTTATCCTCAAATATAATTTGCATTAATAATATGTTATTTACTTTGTAAAGATGTTTAGACATTATTTATCTGTTCTGTTTTGTTGCTCATGTGTGAAGTTGATGTTTCAAAAGTTATTCTTATCTTTTATGTAGGTACTTATTATTCCTGTAACACTGATTTATATGTTATTTCGATTCTTTTGTCAAGCTTGTATTACTACAAATGTTATCTGTATTATTATGTTTTTAATGATGCTTTCTGTATCTTTGTAATTGTATTCTCATGTTATAAAATTGTAATTGTCACCAGTTCATCATATTATTAACTTGTAAGTTACATTTACTGCACACGTTTCTGTTGGTCATAGTATATGGACAATATGTGAGAAGTAGGGACTGTTAGTGTTTTCATGTGTGTTAATAATTCAGCAAGGGACTGGTTAACAGCATTGCTGGTTCTAAGGACAATTAGAAAAAAACTTTGTGAGTGCACTAGTGGTGGTTTATGGACTTGCTATATTCTCCGCAAGACTCTTCGATGGTGATTGTGCACCTGCACGGTCGCAACAGACGCCTGCTGGCCGTCTCTACAAGGACTACAGTGGGTCTGCATCTTTGATGACTCACCAATACCATTATTGCTACAAGGACTGCAGTGGGTCTGCACCTTTGATGGCCGACCAATACCATTCTTTCTACAAGAACTGCAGTGGGTCTGCTCTGTGATGACCTACCTACCAATATTCTTCAAAACTTCGACTGACTCTGTGGTGGGTTTGCTCTGTTGTGGACCATTACCTGTCTGCATGTCAAGAGTCAGCACTGTCTTTCCGTTGGAAGGGCAACACTACTTCTTCAAGACTGCATGGAAATCCACTACTTCCGTGAGCATTTTCTTTTACTGCTCAGACTTTGAGAAAAAAAAACTGCAATTTTACTGTGATGAATGATCAGGACTGTCTTTATGGACTGTGAGAAAATTTTAGCTTTTGACCAGCATTGTATCAATAAGTGTGTGCATTTTATTTCTTTGTTATTGTAATTAAGAAAAATTTTATCAAATCATTATTGGCCACTGCCCAAAACAATTTGTAAAATTTTTTGTGGGGAGCATGGGGGCTATGTAAGTAGCCTGTTTATGTTTTCTTATTGGCAACGTTACGTAGCGCTCTGTATGAAAATCACTGGCTGTGCTGTGTGCAGTCTGTGGCTAGTTTGCATTGTTGTCTGACATTGTAGTGTTGGGCAGCGGCAGCTGGATGCGAACAGCACGTAGCGTTGCGCAGTTGGAGGTGAGCCACCAGCAGTGGTGGATGTGGGGAGAGAAATGGCGGAGTTTGCATTGTTGTCTGACATTGTAGTGTTGGGCAGCGGCAGCTGGATGCGAACAGCACGTAGCGTTGCGCAGTTGGAGGTGAGCCACCAGCAGTGGTGGATGTGGGGAGAGAAATGGCGGAGTTTTGAAATTTGTCATGAACTGCTCTATATATATTATGACCATTAAGGTAAATACATTGTTTGTTCTCTATTAAAATCTTTCATTTGCTAACTATGCCTATCAGTAGTTAGTGCCTTCAATAGTTTGAATCTTTTATTTAGCTGGCAGTAGTGGCGCTCGCTTTATTGCAGTAGTTCCAGTAACGAAGATTTTTGTGAGGTAAGTGATTTGTGAAAGGTATCGGTTAATGTTAGTCAGGGCCATTCTTTTGTAGGGATTTTTTGAAAGTCAGATTGCGTTGCGCTAAAAATATTGTGTGTCAGGATAAGTACAGTCTTGTATAAATTATTCTAAGGGGACGTTTCATAAAATGAAGCCCTTAGCGATGTTCCAGCTTTAGATTCTGAGGAGTGGACTGGGGGGGGGGGGGGGTGCAACAGTTTGGCACTGTCTGCTCTCTCGTCAAATGTAACGTCGCCGTAACAGTGTGTTAAAAAAATCAGTTTTGGTTCATAAATGCATCATCATTTTCCAAAATGCTGACCTTGCTGCATAATTCACCGTGTTACACCTCCCATTTCTTAAAAAAAAAAAAAAAAAGAAAAGAAAAAAAATTACCTAATTCTACGCTCTGATGAGTTTATTACCTTCTAGCTTTTTGTTTCATTTTACTCTCCATCTAATTAGTTTATTACCGTTAGACATTCCTAAGTTGGTTAAGCTCGTCACATTCTGACAGAAACGTTGCGCTGTTTAATAAAATACTTCAGGAAATTCATAACATTTGGCTGCATTAGAGGAATTTAATAATTTTCTACCGGTTTCGGTCACTGACCATCATCTGACATGAAAAATTGGCTTTTGCAAGTCACATGTCAATCATGTTGAACCATACGATCGCATTAACTGTCAGTTGGATGACCAATAATATACAGTAGTAACTCACGAAACTGACCCTTAATGTGATTGCATGGTTCAACATGATTATCATGTAATTTGTAGAAGCCATTTCTTTGTGCTAGATGATGATGGTCAGTGACCGAAACCGGTAGCAAGTTAAAAATTACTCTAATGCAGCCAAATGCCATGAATTTCCTGAAACATACAGGGTGGCGCACGAAATGTGTTACCAATTGTTTCGTTCACAATTTACGACGCACATTAGATATCCCGCTGGGATCTTTACAGCAGTACTATAACAAATGAGTTACGAAATGACGTGTAATTCACGATACTGCCGCTAGGAGACTAGTAAGCGGCAGTGACTGACGATGGAAGACTGACGACACAGCTTTTTCTTTTTTTTTTTTTTTTTCACTATGGGACTTAACATCTGTGGTCATCAGTCCCCTAGAACTTAGAACTACTTAAACCTAACTAACCTAAGGACATCACACACATCCATGCCCGAGGCAGGATTCGAACCTGCGACCGTAGCGGTCACGCGGTTCCAGACTGAAGCGCCTAGAACCGCACGGCCACACCGGCCGGCCGGCGACACAGCAACTATCGGCAATTATGTTACTTTTTCATGAAACGAAAAGCCTTGTTGTGACTCAGAGGCGTTTTCGACAACAGTTTAACACACGATGGTTCCCTTGCAAGAAGACCATCCACAGGGTGTACGATAAATTTGTACAGGAAGGAACAGTATTGGAAGCGAAGCGACCTCGGCCTAAGCCTGTTTGTTCGCTGGAGAATATTGAAGCGGTACGAGTTGCTGTACAGAGAAGTCCCGGGAAATCGTGTAGAAAGGCAGCAGCGCAACTGGGAATATCCAGACGTTCCGTTCAACGCATTCTTAAAAGTGACCTCCATATGTACCCATACAAGATGACCTGTGCACAGAAGCTCACTGAAGAACACAAGCGGCAGAGACTACTGTTTGCTCAGTGGGCGGAGGATAGGGAAGAAACTCTCAACAACGTTTGGTTTTCAGACTAGGCGCATTTTCATTTATACGGTGTGGTTAACAAACAAAATGTACGCTTTTGGGCCACTGAAAACCCACAAGTGCTTCATGAACGACAACAATATGCTCCGTGGATTACAGCGTGGGCAGCAATTTCCAGCCACGGACTTACTGGACCCTTTTTCTTTGAAGAAACTGTGAACAGCGAGCTTTATTTGAGGACGTTTCGCAATAGCTTCATTCCACAGCTCTTTGCTACTGCCTTGCCCTTCAACACGCAGTGGTTCATGCAAGATGGAGCAAGGCCACATACAGCAAACACTGTGTTGGAGTTTTTATACGAGCATTTCGACATGCGGATCATTTCACTCAGGTTTCCTGGTCGCTTCAATGACGGACAAAATTGACACCCCAATAGTCCAGACCTCAATCCATGTGACTTTTTTCTTTGGGGGTACCTAAAGGAAATAATTTTCCCGAAACGTCCACGTGATTTAATGGAGCTCAGAAGACTTATTCTTCAAGCTTGCAGTGAAATTACGGAAGACATGTGCCTAGGGTAATCACTAACTTCAGTGTTCGTTTGAAGGAAGTTAGGAAACGAAATGGTGGACATATTGAGCATGTGCTGAGTTAGAACAAATCTCCATGGACGGCTCTTCATTGCAGTATATGATCCTTTCAGATTGTATTGACAATAAAGTTTATATTCAGAAACAAAATGGTAACACATTTCGTGCGCCACCCTGTATATCCGCTACTGATATTTGTGGCTGAAGAAAATATTTGATTAAATATACCAGCAATGGGGGTGAAGCTTTGACAATACCAGCCACTCGTGCTGGCGGAACGTCAGTAAAATCATCAGACGAACGTCAGCCGAAGAACCCGAAACAGTAGCCAATAGGCAGTTTGTCAACAAGTGGCCAAGAAAGCCTTAATATTTTACAAAATTGTTATCACCTTCCTTTTTAGTTCCATTTGCAACTTGCCAAATCCATTTTTGTGTATTCTTCTGGAAGAATGGCTGAAGGAGGAAATGTTCTTGGCAAATTTTACGAACTTATCTACAACTGCACCTACACACACACTGTGAAAACCATTGTGAAGTGCATGACAGAAAGTACTTAACTTGGCACCACACGTTAGGGTTTCTTCCTGTTCCAGCCGAGTACGGGGCGCGAGAAGAATGATTGCCTAATTAAGCCAGATAGCAAATGCGCAAAAACGGAAAAGAAAATTCCGCAAAAATTGATCGTCATTACCGCAAGAAATACTTTTCCATTGCTGCAAAAGAAAAATTTTCGATATCGCTAACTTAGACTATCTCTTAAACGCCTCTGCGCGTGCTGAATTAATCCTTTTTGTTCACGGTCATTCGGGGAGCGATACGTAGAGTCTGAAGAATAGGTCTAGATTCTTCATTTGATACTGACCCCCGATATTTTGTTAGTAGGCGTTCGTGCGATAATTTGTGCCAATCTTCGAAAGTCAGCGAATTCATGTTTTTCAACATTTCGGTGACGCTCTCCCGTGAATCAGAACCTTTGAAATACATTAAACGTATTCTAAAAAAAAAAAAAAAATGCTACGTCCGAACAGGCCATGTAGGCCGAACGAACCGACCAGCCGCCGTGTCATCCTCAGCCCACAGGCGTCATTGGATGGGGATATGGAGGGCCATGTGGTAAACACGCCACTCTCCTGGTCGTATGTCAGTTTGCGAGACCGGAGCCGCTACTTCTCAATCAAGCAGCTGCTCAGTTTGCCTCACAAGGGCTGAGTGCACCCGCTTGCTAACAGCGCTCTGCGGACCGGATGGTCACCCATCCAAGTGCTTGCCCAGCCCGACAGTGCTTAATTTCGGTGATCTGACGGAAACCGGTGTTACCACTGCGGTAAGGCTGTTGGCATCAAATGTATTCGCAGTTGCGAATAAGGACAGCTATCAGCTGTAGAATGGAATGACGTCAATGAAAATTTGTGCTGGACCGGATTTCCAGCTTATCATTTGGCTACCTGTGCACAATTCACGTCCAGACACAAACTTCCTTATGTCGTCAACGATACTTCTGGTAAGGCGACCGCTCGCGTTTAGCGGGAAATCCGGGTTCGAATACCGGTCCGGCACAAATCTTCATTGTCGTCATTCCATTCTACAGTTGATGGTTATTCTTTCTCGCAATTACGAATACGTTTGACATATTTCATAACGGCTGTGGTGGCTGCAGGGGATTGTACCTTTGGACATGCATGTATGTCCAAGAGAACTTTGCAATCAGAATAGCACAGGCACTGCAATATCGTAAATCGTAAACCTCCGAAAATTCGTGCCGTCCTTCTTTGTACACGTTCAAAATTACCCGTTACTCATACTCGCTATTGGTCCCACGTCCTTCTGCCTTACCTACGACTGCGGCTATGTGATCATTCCTCTTAAATCCCTACAAATTATTATACCGAGTTACTTGTGCGAGTTTATTGAATCTACACTGAGGTGGGAAAAGTCATGGGATATCGATATGCATCTATACAGAGGGTGGTAGTATCTCATACAAAAGGTACAGAATGACAGTGCATTGGCGGCGCTGTCATTTGTACTCAGGTAATTCCTGTGAAAAAGTATCCGACGTGATGATGGCCATACGACGGGAATTAACAGACTCTGAACACGGAATGGTAGTTGCACTTAGACGCATGGGACAAATCATTTCGGAAATCGTCAGCGAATACAATTTTCCGCGGTACACAGTGTCAAGAGTGTGTCGAGAGTACCACATTTCAGGCGTTACCTCTCACCATGGACAAAGCAGTGGCCGACGACCTTCGCTTGACGGCCGAGACAAGTGACCTTGGCGTACACTGTCAGTGCCAACAGACAAGCAATACTGCGTGAAATAACCGCAGAAATCAGTGTGGGACGTACGGCGAACATATCTTCGAGCACAGTGCGGCGAAATTTAACGTTAATGGGCTGTGACAGCAGACCAACGACGCGAGCGTTTCTGCTTAACGCATGGCATTGCCTGCAGCGCCTCTCCTGGGCTCGAGACCATATCGATTGGACCCTAGATGACCGGAAAACCGTGGCCTCGTCGGCTGTGCCCCGATTTCGGTCGGTAAGAGATGATGATAGGGTTCGAGTGTGGCACATACCCCACGAAGCCATGGACCCAAGTTGTCTACAAGGAGCTCGACTACTTGGAGACCATTTACAGCAGTTTTTGGACGTCATCTTCCCAAACAACGACGGAATTTTTACGGATGACAATGCACCACGTCACTGGGTCACAACTGTTCGCTCTTGGTTTGAAGAACAGTTTGGACAGTTAGAGGGAATAGTTTGGCCACTAACATTATACGACATGAATCCCGTCGAACATTTATGGGACATAATCGAAAGGTCAGTTAATGCACAAAATCCTGCACCGGCAACGCTTTCTCCGTTATGGACGGCTGCAGATGCAGTATGGCTCGGTATTTCTGCAGGGACTTCCAATGACTTATTGAGTCCGTGCAACGTCGAGCTGCTGCACTGCGCTGGGCAAAAGGAGGTCCGACACGATATTAAGGGTACCCCGTGCCTTTTGTCACTTAACTGCAATTGTTAATCATTGATACTGTATTCACAATTATAGGGTTTCTATCTTAGTTTTTGGTATTCCTTGAAAGTGATGTGAGCTCTCTTTTTATTCGATGTGTCATACTTCACGTCTGTACACTGAATATTTTTCAAACTATAATCTTCAGTAGTCGATATGCTACGGCAAGGAGGTTCTGAGTACAAGCAGTGTGGTCTTTGGTTGTCAGCAGCATTATCGTTCTCAGCGTTGAGTTCCGTGAGAAGTCTGCTATTGGTTAGGGAGGTCGATAAAATATCGGTATATCCATATTTTTCCAGAAAATATCTATACATATTGGCGATATTTATTTACACCATATATAGATACTGAAATAGCATTATCGAGTGCCGATATTTTTATGTTATATTTTTTTCGTAACTTTTGGTAAATATTTGAAATTTTTCTCTTAAAATCGTAGTAGAGCATAATTTTACTTTCACTGTTTGAAGGAGTCATATGACTTTTCGAGCTTTCATCGCATCCAGTCTTTCTCTTTAACTGTGTGAAGCAAATATAGATGGCACAAAGAAGACGTCTGACTACACTGGTGAGGGAGTGGGCGGGGGGGGGGGGGCGGAGGGAGGGGGAATGGCGGTGTGAATGTAATGACAACATACCCGATGTAGGGAAATAACACACCCGTTGTGTTAAAAAAAATTTTGTAACGGAACTACTGTGTCCACATCAGCAGTGTTTAGAAACAGTTGTTGAAAATGATAAACCAAAAGCTAAATGAGGATGTAATAGACGCTCGGCGTTACCAACAGAAACTGCAACGTTTAACATCACCACACAATTCTGACGCTGCAGCTACTAGGTCGATGGCGTTGGCAGAAGTGAAAAAAAAAAAAGGGAAGTCGTCATAAAGTGGTCTGGACAAACCTGATATGTGACGAAACCGAAAAGATGACTCCTTTTATTGCGCCACTTGCACTCATTTACCATTGTTAGCAAAGTGGTTATCGCCAAGCGTGAAAGTGCATCGTTTCCCTTTCAGCTCTTCCTGTAAGGGGAATAGGCAAGCTGCTAGCTTGTTTATGTACAGAATATCTAAATGTAAATCAATACTTAAATAAACAGCTCTAAAACTGGCATTCTATTTACAATGTGCAGCCGATATTTTTATACATATCGTTAACTTTTTGGCTTAACAGTGGGAGATAATATTCTTAAATATCGATATATCTGATTTGTCTTTTTAAAAACTGTCAGCTGTCCTATTGTCGGTCGCAATACCCAGTGGTCTGGAAATAAGCAGTAAAGTGCAGAGATGCAAACACAGAGGATGTTGTTTTTGGAAATGTGATTTTGTAAAGACAGATTTGAGAAGTGTGAAGATATTCAGGTAATGTTGTCGCTGCTCGCTTGTAATTTATTATGAGTTTAAACTCATGATTTTTAGCTTGATTTTTCTTTATTGGTTGCGCTAGTGTGACTGTCGAGACTTGATTAAACAAAGTCACCCGTCCACATAGCTTGGACTCAGACCTATAGTCCCACCACTCCTTTATCATTTCATTTACTAATTTCATGGCATAGACTTTTTTTTTATAAGAAGTGATTTTTGAGAAGATAATTGTAAGTGTTAAGGAATATGTTCATAATATATTTTTGAATGCTAGTCTCTTTTCATTCAGTAAGTTTAGTTTCTCCTGCCATCTCATCAAGAAAATCTTGCCTTGTAATTGTGTGTCGTCGCATTGCACTGAGCAGAACACAGTCACTCAGAATAAAGCGTGATGTACTTACTATGGCTGTTTTTCCTTTTACTGCAATCGCCAAGGTTTTTCTTTCGCTGGTTTGCTGCGGCACTGGATTTTAATGTTCATTTCTTTCGAGTAGTGCCGAGTTTCCATTACTATAGGGTAAGCCATGAAAATTTGTCAGAGCCAATTTAACATCACTGTTAGGATACAGTACAATTATTCAGAGCTAAGCATTGCCTTTCATAATTGTCCTCAGGGTCGGTTTAGGTAAAATTCAGTTCAGAATTCATTATCTTGTCAGGCGTTGTGCAGTGCAGTTGTGCAGTGTTACGTATGTGCGCGTATGTCATATAGTGTTCGAGAAGTTATTTAGTCAGTTCGCTTAGGTAAGATTACAGGGCATTGAGGACAGTTGTTCTTTCAAAGTTTGGTTTGTAATTTTATGTAGAATATTTGCTCTGTTTGTTTTGTCTGTTGGATCTGCGACATACGTACTGTGACGTCACACATTGTACCCCTGTTCACTGCATTGCACAATGCAGAATTCGCAGGATAGGTTACTTAGAAAATCCAAAGAGATTCTGCTCGTGTATGAAGTATGTTAGCGGCAAGAAACAATCAATCCCTTCTCTGCGCGATAGCAATGGAGATACTATCGAAGACAGTGCTGCCAAAGCAGAGTTACTAAACACAGCCTTCCGAAATGCCTTCACAAAAGAAGACAAAGTAAATATTCCAGAATTAGAATCGAGAACAGCTGCCAACATGAGTAACGTAGAAGTAAATATCCTCGGATTAGTGAAACAACTTAAATCATTTAATAAAAGCAAGTCTTCTGGTCCAGACTGTATACCAGTTAGGTTCCTTTCGGAGTATGCTGATGCATACATACCTGACAATCATATACAACCGTTCACTCGACGAAAGATTCGTCCCCAAAGACTGAAAAGTTGCACAGGTCACACCAATATTCAAGAAAGGTAGTATGAGTAATCCACTAAATTACAGGCCCATATCATTAACGTCGATATGCAGCAGGATTTTGGAACATATATTGTGTTCTAACATAATGAATTATCTCGAAGAAAACGGTCTATTGACACACAGTCAACATGGGTTTAGAAAATGTCGTTCCTGTGAAACACAACTAGCTCTTTATTCACATGCAGTGTTGAGTGGTATTGACAAGGGATTTAGGATCTATTCCGTATTTCTGGGTTTCCGGAAGGCTTTTGACACGGTACCACACAAGCGGCTCGTAGTGAAATTGCGTGCTTATGTGATATCGTCTCAGTTATGTGACTGGATTTGTGATATACTGTCAGAGAGGTCACAGTTCGTAGTAACTGACGGAAAGTCATTGAGTAAAACAGAAGTGATTTCTGGCGTTCGCCAAGGTAGTGTTATAGCCCTATACTGTTCTTTATCTATATAAACGATTTGGGAGACAGTCTGAGCAGCCGTCTTTGGTTGTTTGCAGATGACGCTGTCGTTTATGGACTAATGAAGTTATCAGAAGATCAAATCAAACTGCAAAACGATTTAGAAAAAATATCTGAATGGTGCGAACAGTGGCAGTTGACCCTGAATAACGAAAAGTGTGAGGTCATCCACATGAGTGCTAAAAGGAACTCGTTAAACTTCGGTTACACGATAAAAGCCGTAAATTCAACTAAATACCTAGGTATTACAATTACGAACAACTTAAATTGGAAGGTTGGTTGGTGGTTTTTGGGGGAGGAGACCAGACAGCGAGGTCATCGGTCTAAATTGGAAGGAACACATAGAAAATGTTGTGGGGAAGGCTAACCAAAGACTGCGTTTTATTGGCAGGACACTTAGAAAATGTAACAGACCTACTAAGGAGACTGCCTACACTACGCTTGTCCGTCTTCTCTTAGAATATTGTTGCGCCGTGTGGGATCCTTACCAGATAGGACTGACGGAGTACATCGAAAAATTTCAAAGAAAGGCAGCACGTTTTGTATTATCGCGAAGTATGGGAGAGAGTGTCACAGAAATGATACAGGATTTGGGCTGGAAAGGCGTTTTTCGTTGCGACGGAATCTTCTCACGAAATTTCAATCACCAATTTTCTCCTCCGAATGCGAAAATATTTTGCTGACTCCGACCTGCATAGGAAGGAACGATCACCACGATAAAATAAGGAAAATCAGAGCTCGTACGGAAAGATTTAGGTGTTCATTCTTTCCGGGCGCTATACGAGATTGGAATAATAGAGAATTGTGAAGGTGGTTCGATGAACCCTCTGCCAGGCACTTAAATGTGATTTGCAGAGTATCCATGTAGATGTAGATGTAGTATATAGATTTATAATTTTTAATTACTTTGGGTAAAAGTTAAATTAAATTCAGTTATACGATGCAGTGGTGGATTTACCAGCAGGCTGAGTAGGCTGGAACCTAGAGCTGGAGATTTTAGAGGCGGCAAATTTGGAGCCAAAAATATTCTTTTTGTGCTTTACAGAGATGAAAAAGGTTCATATTTGTATAAGTAAATAACTCAACAAGTAATATGTTTCACCATTTAGATAAATTTTTCGGACGATATCTAGCATTCTTAGTTTGAAAGTTAGAAGTGAGATATATGACTCACTCCACAATTTACTGCATGTCCAGATCGAGGAGGAAATTACTTGTTGGAGAAACATTCAGATGAGGGTTGTTGCCGCAGTGAAGCGACCGTGTTCAAGAGGCCTCGCTTTCAGCGGCAAATATGAAAAGTTCACTGAGTCGCATAATCGTAATAATTGTATTATTTTCGAACTGTTAGCGGATTTCGATCCTTTTTTTAGTCAGTCAAATTGAACGTTTAGGATATCAAGGCTCTAGAAGTACCAGTTACTTGTCAAAGATCGTCTGCGATGAGTTTATTCTCTTGGTGGATCATAAAGTCTTAAAATAGATTGGAGACGAGATTAGAAGGGCGAAATATTTTTCCTTAATCATCGATTCAACACCAGATATAGCATATGTGGACCAACTTACCCTCGTCATTAGATCCGTTATGGAAACCGTGTACAAGATTACTCAAGTTTTTGCCCTCAATGGGACGTAAAGCTGAATAAATGTTTTCCGCCATTATTTCGGAACTCGAAACACTGGACATAAATATTGGAGACTGTCGTGGACAATTATATTATAATGACTCGAGCATGCCTGGGGTGTGCTATGGCTTACAGGTTAAAATTCAAAGCCAAGCACCTTTTGCTTTTTTCGTTCCTTGCTCTGCTCACGCTTTAACTTTAATGGCAACTACGGCTGCTGAATCTTGCATAGAAGCTTCTTGCTTCTTCATGTCGCATCAGGAAATCTACGGTCTTTCAGTTCTCTTTTTAAGTTCGGCACAACGCTGGCAAAAATTAATGACTGAAATCGAGAAAGGGAAGACGCTAAAGAGAATAAATCTGACACGTTGGTCGGCTAGAGAGGGCACTTGTAGAAGTTTGAGAGCTTCTTGGCTCGAAGTCCTTAAAACCTTGGAATCAATCATGGATGAGGAAACGAAGCGACTGGAATACGTTTGAATTTAGAAAAACTTGAAACGGTGGTAATGGTTGTTGTGTAGAATGTTTCTTTTGGAAAGAATAAACAAAGTGAATGTTGAAATTCAGGCTTCTACCGTAGATTTTATCACTGTTGCCGATCTTTACGTATCTCTTCGCATGTTTTCCATAGGTGAACGAGATAATTTTAAGTATTTTGAAGAAAAGGCGATGGAATTAAGCGTGTCGAAGTAGTGTACAAAAGACATGGGAAAAAGACAACCGAAAAGAAAGAAATCATGATGATGAAACATCCAGTGAAGAAATGAGAATTACTATGAGTGATACTTTCATGGGAAACATATTTCTCGTCCTCACTGATAGACCCGTATCCGAATCTAAAAACGGCAGGAAGCCTATAACAGGTTCGATGAAAAGTTTTCACTTCTGTTCAAAATGAGTGAACTGTTATGATCAGTCCTTACGGAAAAAGCCCTTTTCTTAGAAGAAATGTATCGTAATGACTTAGAGACTGACTTAGTTCAAGAACGCGTACTTTTTCAGTGCCACCTTCCTTCTGATACAATTTTGGTAAATTCAGATTTCGGATCATTGAAATATCTACGAAATCGGAATATACAAAACGTTTAACCAAACTTGAATACAGCAACGCGCTTGGCTCTTTGTAGACCAGTGACAAATAATTCGAGTAAGAGAAGCTTTTCTTCCTTAAAAAAGGGTGAAAAATTATCTAAGATATACCTTAAGTTAAGAAAACCAAAACGCCTTAGCTCTTTTGTGCAAAGAGTCAGAAGTGATGAGCAAGATTTTATTCGACCATATAATTAATGATTTTTCGAATAGAAAATCGTGTAAAAATGTATTGTAATACTTTCATAACTTAATTGAATTTAATCGCCGTCACCAGCCCGATTGTTACCAGATAATTGAATACATTGTTTTTGAACTGTAAGTAAGCGCAATAAAAATTATTTAATTACATTTAGTCAATGTAAATTATTGTACAAGTAGTATTAAGGCATACCTCATCCGGCCTTATTAGTAGTACATGTCTGAGGTTTTATTAGTTCAGAAGTATACCCAAAAGCTGTTTCTTCTGCAATCTTAACTAAATTGTTGCGTTGTAAAAATAATCCAGGAACTGACAGATAGATCCCGTAGTTCACAATCATACTAATTACGGGAAAAAGGTGATGTAATTAGTACGATAGCGCACAAATCATAAAGTTACAATTTCATAACAAAAAATTGTAATATATTTGTGAAGTAATCGAATTGTAGACAGGGTCTGTATAAAAGGTAATGATACTGAACTTGTCAATCAAAATTTACTGTAGATATCGCTACCAACACTTAGTACTCTTCAATGTATGACTCTTGAGAGACAACAACCCGCTGCATGCGAGATTTCCGCGCTTCAAAATCTGCCGCGAATGCTGAGTCTGGGATGGCCTTCAAAGCCCTCGTCGTGGCGGCTTAGACCTCGTGCAGGTCTCATGACGATGTCATTTCACGGAATTTTTTAGTCTGGGGAACAAAAAAGAATCTAGAGCGGCCACATCGGGACTTCAGGATAGCTGGGGAAACGTTGGAATCCCTTTCTTGGCCAGGCAGCTGGCCACCATGAAACAGGTGTGACACAGCGCGGCTTCCAATCATCGGCAATGGCTGGCCTCACGCGATGGACCCTGACTTTCTATCTATCTACAGCCATACTCCGCAAGCCACCTGACGGCGTGTGGCGGAGGGTACTTTGAGTAACTCTATCGGTTCTCCCTTCTATACCAGTCTCGTATTGTTCGTTGAAAGAAAGATTGTCGATATGCCTCTGTTTGGGCTCTAATCTCTCTGATTTTATCCTCATGTTCTTTTCGCGAGATATCCGTAGGAGGGAGCAATATACTGCTTGACTCCTCGGTGAAGGTATGTTCTCGAAACTTCAACAAAAGCCCGTACCGAGCTACGGAGCATCTATCTTGCAGAGTCTTCCACTGGAGTTTATCTGTCATCTCCGTAACGCTTTCGCGATTACTAAATGATCCTGTAACGAAGCGCGCTGCTCTCCGTTGGATCTTCTCTATCTCTTCTATTAACCCTATCTGTTACGGATCCCACACCGGTGAGTTGTATTCAAGCATTGGGCGAGCAAGTGTGCTGTAACCTACTTCCTTTGTTTTCGGCTTGCATTTCCTTAGGATTTTTCCAATGAATCTGACTCAGTCTGGCATCTGCTTTACCGACGATTAATTTTATATGGTCATTCCATTTTAAATCACTCCTAATGCCTACTGCCAGATAATTTATGGAATTAACTGCTTCCAGTTGCTGACGTGGTATATTGTAGCTAAATGATAAAGGATCTTACTTTCTATGGATTCGCAACACATTACACTAGTCTGCACTGAGATTCATTTGCCATTCCCTGCACCATGCGTCAATTCGTTGCAGATCCTCCTACATTTCAGTAAAATTTTCCATTGTTACAACCTCTCGATATACCACAGCATCATCCGCAAACAGCCTCAGTGAACTTCCGATGTCATGCACAAGGTCATTTAGGTATATTGTGAATAGCAACGGTCCTACGACACTCCCCTGCGGACCACTTGAAATCACTCTTACTTCGGAAGACTTCTCTCCATTGAGAATGACATGCTGCGTTCTGTTATCTAGGAACTCTTCAATCCAATCACACAATTGGTCTGATAGCCCATATGCTCTAACTTTGTTCATTAAACGACTGTGGGGAACTGTACCAAACGCCTTGTGGAAGTCAAGAAACACGGCATGTACCTGGGAACCCGTGTCTACGGCCCTCTGAGTCTCGTGGGCGAATAACGCGAGCTGGGTTTCACACGATCGTCTTTTTCGAAACCCATGCTGATTTCTACAGAGTAGATTTCTAGTCTCAAGAAAAGTCATTATACTCGAACATAATACGTGTTCCAAAATTCTACAACTGATCGACGTTAGAGATATAGGTCTATATAGTTCCGCACATTTGTTCGACGTCCCTTCTTGAAAACGGGGATGACCTGTGCCCTTTTCCAATCTTTTCGAACGCTACGCTTTTCTTGAGACCTACGGTACACCGCTGCAAGAAGGGGGAGGGGGCCAAGTTCCTTCGCGTACTCTGTGTAAAATCGAACTGGTATGCCATCAGGTCCAGCGGCATTTCCTCTTTCGAGATATTTTAATTGTTTTGCTATCCCTCTGTCGTCTATTTCGATATTGTCTCTTGAGCGCTTTGCAATAAAAAGCACCGTTGACAGTTTGGCCTTACCGCACAAACCCATGGTGAACCACATCCCTGACATCGAAAAAAACACAATCAGCATGGCTTTCACCTTCGATTTGCTTATGCGAGCCTTTTTTGGACGTGGGGCTGCTGCGGTGTGTCACTCGGCACTTATGCGCTTTGTCTCAGGGTCATACTGAAACACCCCAGGTTTCGTCTCCGGTGATAACGTTACCTAAAAATTCCGGATCAGCTTCAAGGCTCTGGAGATCGTCTTGGCTGGAGTCCACACGTGCTTGCGTTTGAACGTCTGACAAAATCTTTGGGACTATGTTGGCGCAGATCTTCCTCATCGACAATTCTTTGGCGATGATGTTGTGCACTGTCATTTTATCAAGTCTGAGCTCGTCTGCTATCATCCTGATACTCATCCGATGGTCGGTGTTCAATTAAACGCTCAAACGGTCTATGTTTTCGTCAGTTTTGCTGGTTGACGGGCGTCCGGAGCGGCCCTCAACGCTGTGACAGGCTTCTTTAGAGCTCTTCACATGGACTTTTGGCAGGCAATCGTCGCCGTAGCCTTGGCGACACACATCCAGCGTTTCTGCTATGTCTGCGTAAGCAGAAGAAACTAACGATCAAAGCCCGAAAACAGTTCATTGGACTGTTCAATTAACCAAAACAAATTCTCCAATTATAACACCAACGCAAAATAGAGATCCGTCTTCGAATCACAACTACATACAAGAGTAATATAGAAAACAACAGAAATACTTTCCTACTAGTCTCCGCCAGAGACTTCTCCGATGTACCAAGCCTAATCCAGAGATCAGCGAGAAGATCCAAGCCGGGCTGCCGGGGCGGCAGCTATCCACGTCTGCTGGCGGTCGATGAATTGCCGATGTGCGGTTTTTTTTTCTTTATTGTTATTTTGAAACCTGTATTACAGGCAGGCCTGCAGCAGCATACTACGCCGCTCTTTGCCCGCTGAGAAACACAAATATATAAATGAAGACATTTAGAGAAAAAAACATGGTGGACATATAAACGGAGACAAACACTTTTTAAAATACAAGGTGCCGTACACGGGCGTAGAGTCCAAGATAAAATTGTTCATACACTTGGACACAGACAGAGATGAAAATTGTCACACGTGAACGTAGGTGCACAAAACGAATAACACTGAAGCACTTAAGCACAAAACGACGGCACACACAGAACACGAGGCGTTGATGTCCGGCGCGTGAATGTTCACTAACCGTGTACGAGTCCGGGGACCTGCCAAGAGAGGAGGAGGGGGGGTGGGAGAGGGAGAGGGGAGAGCAGATGCCATGGGCAGGGGAGATAGGGGGAAGGGAGGAAGGTGGACGGAAAGCCTGGGGGAAGAGGGAAGGAGGGAGGGGATTGGGGAAAAGGAAAGAGAAAGGAAGGGAGGGTGCCTAAAGGAAAGGACAAAGGAAGTGGGGGGGGGGGAGGATCAAAATTGATAGGAGGGGTAGATGGAGGGGAGGAGGACATCATCAGGGAGGAGGAGCTGGCGGAAGCCACCTTGGGAGAGGGTAAGGAGGGTGGAGAGATGGAGACCGGGTGGGACGTGGGAATACAGGCGCGGCAGCGGGCGGGGGTGGGAGAGGATGGGCGAGACAAGCAGATGAGGAGGATCGAGTTTGCGGGAGGTGTACAGGATCCATATCCTTTCAAGGAAGAGGAAGAGGTGGGGGAAGGGGATGAGATCATACAGGATCCGCGTGGGGAAGGGGAGACGGATGCGATAGGCGAGGTGGAGAGCATGGCGTTCAAGGATTTGGAGGGATTTATAAAAGGTAGGGGGGGGGGGGGCGGAGATCCAGGCTGGATGGGCGTAACAAAGGGTAGGGCGGATGAGGGATTTATAGGTGAGGAGGATGGTGGAAGGGTCCAGACCCCACGTGCGGCCGGAAAGGAGCTTGAGGAGATGGAGTCGGAAGCGTACCTTGGCTTGGATTGTCCGGAGATGGGGAGTCCAGGAGAGGCAACGGTCGAGGGTGACGCCAAAGTACTTAAGGGTGGGAGTGAGGGCGATAGGATGGCCATAGATGGTGAGATAGAAATCAAGGAGGCGGAAGGAAGGGGTGGTTTTGCCTACAATGATCGCCTGGGTTTTGGAGGGATTGACCTTGAGCAACCACTGGTTGCACCCAGCGGTGAACCGGTCAAGATGGGATTGGAGAAGGGAGTGCTGCAGGGTGGGGGCAATGGCAAGGAAGGCGGTGTCATCGGCAAACTGGAGGAGGTGGACGGGGGGTGACGGCGGCGGCATGTCCGCCGTATACAAAAGGTACAGAAGGGGGGAGAGGATGGAGCCTTGGGGCACACCGGCGGATGGGAAAAAGGTGTAGGAGTCGGTTTTATGGATGGGACGTAGGAAGGACGGTGGGAGAGAAAGGAGCCGATCATACGGACGTAGTTAATTGGAAGGGCGAAGGTTTAGAGCTTGAAGAGGAGACCGGAATGCCATACGCGGTCATAAGCTCGTTCGAGGTCCAGGGAGAGGAAGATTGCGGAGCGACGGGAATTAAGCTGGTCGGAAAGGAGATGAGTGAGGTGAAGGAGAAGATCGTCGGAAGGGAAGGACGGCCGAAAGCCACACTGCGTAGCGGGAAGGAGGCGGTTCTGTCGGAGATGCTGGTGGATGCGGCGGGTGAGGATAGATTCCAGGACCTTGCTGAAGACCGAGGTAAGGCTGATGGGACGGTAGGAGGATACGGCGGACGGCGGTTTGCCAGGTTTAAGGAAGATCAGGATACCGGAGGTTCCGATGTGCGTCCGAGCGCCGGCCTTTATAGCGCTTCGGCGGATGAGTACTTCGGAACTACGTATTTTCCATCACGTGGTTTGACGTGTGAAAATAGTTCCGGGATCTGCAGCGACCTCTTCCTTGTGTTTATTTGGGCCGGTAGTGGCCCCTGGTGGCCGCTGGTGTCTTTGCAATGGTGTTGTCGTTATTGTTGCTGTTGTGGCCGTTCATCAATATTGCCTGTCGGTTGTGTAGTGCTTCGGTGTGCCTGCGAGCGGGAAACCCGCGGCTGCAGGGTGTCAGTTTGGTTGCTGATACTCTAGGCGCCGTGATGGTGGAGAAGGCCACAGCAGTTTCCGTGTCCGATTTTCCTAGTTTCACGCAAAACTTGATGGCGTAACGTTGTTCAATCGTTTGCTACATGTTGCGTCACGACCGACGACTTTGCGATGTGTCCACTCAACGGACTATGCTGCCGAAACAAGAGCCCGCAGATGACTGGCCCGCCTCGCCTTTTCGGCCAGACACCCCTCCACCACCAATCCCCCAAGGCGAGCCCGCTCTGCGAAGTACAGTCGCGTCAGCAAAAAGTCAGTCTCGTTACTTTTTATACAAACCCTCATGTATTGAATTGTAGATGTTGCTAGGGGCGACAAAATATGAGTAGTCCACTGGCAGCAAATGTGTAAACCCGCCATTGATACAATCTCAGATGGATTTTACGACCCTGTTTTATCAGAAACCGTTTAGATAATCACATCACTTGCATTGTTGAGATTCACATTCAACACATACATACACGAAAGTTCGTACAGTGCACAACAACGAACACATACCGTAACAAAAACAAAAATGTTACATCGTGCACTTTATTCTTTCGTTTTGAGAAGTACATAATTTCACGTTTCTACAAGGTAGTCCATTGATCGTGACAGGGCCAAATATTTCACGGAATAAGCGTCAAACGAAAAAACTACAAAGAACGAAACTTGTCTATCTTGAAGTGGGAAACCAGATGGCGCTACGGTTGGCCCGCTAGATGGCGCTGCCATAGGTCAAACGGATATCAACTGTGTTTTTTAAAATAGGAACCCCCATTTTTTATTACATATTCGTGTAGTACGTAAAGAAATATGAATATTTTAGTTGTATCACTTTTTCCACTTTGTGATAGATGGTACTGTAATAGTCGCAAACATATGCCTCACAATTTTAGACGAATAGTTGGTAACAGGTAGGCTTTTTAAATTAAAATACAGAAAGTAGGTACTTTTGAACATCTTACTTCGGTTGTTCCAATGTGATACATGTACCTTTGTGATCTTATCATTTCTGAGAACACATGCTGTTACAGCGTAATTATCTGTAAGTACCACATTAATGCAGTAAATGTCCAAAATGATGTCCGTCAACCTCAGTGCATTTGGCAATACGTGTAACGACATTCTTCTCAACAGCGAGTAGTTCGCCTTCCGTAATGTTCGCACATGCATTGACAACGCGCTGACGCATGTTGTCAAACGTTGTCTGTGGATCACGATAGCAAATATCCTTCAACTTTCCCCACAGAAAGAAATCCGGGGACGTCAGATCCGGTGAACGTGCGGGCCACGTGCTTCGACGAACAATCCACCGCTCATGAAATATGCTATTCAATACCGTTTCAACCGCACGCGAACTATGTGCCGGACATCCATCATGTTGGAAGTACATCGCCATTCTGTCATGCAGTGAAACATCTTCTAGTAACATCGGTGGGAAATCAGTATGCATTGCTCTATTTAGATTGCCATTGATAAAATGGTGGCCAATTATCCTTCTCCCCATAATGCTACACCATACATTAACCCGCCAAGGTCGCTGATGTTCCACTTGTCGCAGCCATCGTGGATTTTCCGTTGCCCAATAGTGCATATTATGCCGGTTTACGTTACCGCTGATGGTGAATGACGCTCCGTCGCTAAA
Source organism: Schistocerca serialis cubense (assembly GCF_023864345.2). Classification (NCBI taxonomy): domain Eukaryota; kingdom Metazoa; phylum Arthropoda; class Insecta; order Orthoptera; family Acrididae; genus Schistocerca; species Schistocerca serialis. The sequence goes on from NC_064639.1 coordinate 505,540,083, forward strand.
TACAACGCGTGCAAAAAATCTGTCATCGTGCAGTAATTTCTCTTGTGCCCAGTGGCAGAACTGTATACGACGTTCATAGTCGTCACCATGCAATTCCTGGTGCATTGAAATATGGTACGGGTGCAATCGATGTTGATGTAGCACTCTCAACACCGACGTTTTTGAGATTCCCGATTCTCGCGCAATTTGTCTGCTACTGATGTGCGGATTAGCAGCGACAGTCGCTAAAACGCCTACCTGGGCATCATCATTTGTTACAGGTTGCAGTTCACATGTGGCTGAACACTTCCTGTTTCCTTAAATAACGTAACTATCCGGCGAACGGTCCGGACACTTGGATGATATCGTCCAGGATATCGAGTAGCATACATAGCACACGTCCGTTGGGCATTTTGATCACAACAGGCATACATGAACACGATATCGACCTTTTCCGCAATTGATAAACGGTCCATTTTAACACAAGTAATGTGTCACGAAGCAAATACCATGCGCACTGGAGGAATGTTACGTGATACCACGTACTTATACGTTTGTGACTATTACAGCGCCATCTGTCACAAAGCGAAAAAAGTGGTCCAACTAAAACATTCATATTTCTTTACGTACTACACGGATATGCAATAAAAATGGGGGTTCCTATTTAAAAAAAACGCAGTTGATATCCGTTTTACCTATGGCAGCGCCATCTAGCGGGCCAACCATAGCGCCATCTGGTTTCCCCCTTCGAGCTAGATGAGTTTCGCTCTTAGTAGTTTTTACGTTTGATGCTTATTTCGTGAGATATTTGGCCCGGCCACTGTCAATGGACGACCCTGTACTCATTTATTTTAGGCTTTTGTCAGTAACAAATATAAGTTATACGCAGCAGAGATATATTTTGCTCAGATAAATGCCTAATCCATCTGCGAAATACATGATCGTAAAAACGATAAACAATAACGCTGCAGTGAAACCACGAATTTAAACGAATTTCGCTATGTAGCAGCCAGGGAAAGTGTGATTAACTCTCTTTATGCATCGAATGCCTCTTCATCCATCCACGCCAATGATTAAACAGGTTTTGTCGACGGTAATCTTGCTACTGTGGATGTCCATAGACTGATGCCTGCAGGAAATGTGTAAATGTGTTCGTTGTTTATTTTTCCATTCATGACAATTTTTTTTCTTTCAGATGTGAAAGAAAGTAGTGTTTAAGGTTACCTGTAGAAGAATGGCGAATTAATGACAGGATATCAATGCTTTTTGAATGATAGAGAGTGCAAGTGTAGGTAGAAGGGATATTCTTCTTGCCAAGTATATTGATTCCATACGCTTCGAGAAGCGTCTCTTTCAGTGAAATAATTAGCATTAATCGATACTATGGAACAGCGATTGTAATCATTTGGGAACGAAAAGTCAGCGGTAGGGGCGAGCTGTTTTAAATTTCTGATGCGTGATACACGACACGAAAAGTATCCCGTGAGAAACTACGTGTTACCCGTGGACGATAAGGCGCTGGACTCTCCCCGCATATCACGCCAGTTCGCCTGACCTGGTAGATGCGCCACACTTTATTATTCGGGACGTGTGTCTCCTGTGGGATCCCACGATTCCAATCGAGCGGCGCGCTGCAATACTAGCGCGGCCGCTGCCCCGTTCTGGGAACCGCTGCGGCTATCTGATCACGGCGCGGCTCGGACACGACTGCCCGTTTCGCCACATCGTGTCGACCAGACAGTTGCGGCGAGGGCGCTGTGTCCCACTCCGCCGCCATAGCAGGTGTGCCTGCCAGCTCTGGGCGCTTCGATGTGGCTACCGTCGACCGTAAGTGTGCCATAGGCATGTCTTTCCTGTGGGTCGGCGTGTGGATATTTCTTTCCTCCTTGGACTTTGAATGCTGACATCTGCTAGTGAACAATTATATGTTGTGTCGTAGGTGGACGGCGGTTAGTACGGGCTGGCGGGTAGCATGGAGCATTTGGTGTCTCTCGGGCTTGCCGCAAAACACTGGACGCATGCAGCACTTCAAATAAAACGCATTTTATAGAATTTGAGTGATGTATATGTTAAGTTTGTGTCACAAGTATACTTTATTTATTTTTGAGTGTCCTAGCTGGTGAAAGGTATAATTTTCAGCATCTGTTTTTGCTTTTAAAGGTAAGAAGTAATATTATAATACTAGTATTAATATTTAAGTATTACAAGGTGATCCAATAAGAAAGCTATGAAGCTGTTACGCAAAGTGTTCTCCAGCACAGCAACAGAAATGTAAATTGAAGGTAGAGGGGGGGGGGGGGAGGGAAGGGGGAGAAAGGGAAGGAACTTTTAATGTCAGCTGCATCAGGACTTTGTGGAGAATCAGCGGCGATGAGTGAAAATGTAAGTTTGACCGCGATTCGAACCCGGGATCTCCTGCTTGTTAGGGTTGTGTTAACCTCTGCGTCCTCTGGACACAGTGTTTATCACAATTCCGCGGACTATCTCGGCACGCCTCCCAGCCGACCCACATTCCCATCCAGTACCAACTGCCTTCAATCCCTGTCCATGTCCTCCATGCTCGCTACTTTGAGATTCTAACGGGAGGGCGAACGTAATTCTGCATCCGCACTGAAGGCTGGGGATTCATTGCCCATCGAGGCGAATCAATTGTATGAATGAGCGGTGTCTGTTCTTGCGAACATGTCCGAAAGAACAGACATCACACATTCATTTAAGCAACAAGACTACTGACATCTTCTCTACTGACGTTGGCCTCAAGCGCCTGTAGGTTTGCAGGGCGATTTGCGAACACTCTGGACTTAAGATACCCCCAGACGAAGAAATTGGAAGTCGTCATTTGGGTGAACGTGGCGGCGAAGCCACATCACCAAATCGAGGGATGAAACGTCCAGCAAACCACTGACGGAGTTCGACAGTTGACAGAAGGGCAGTGTCTGTATCTGCACTGTCCTGTTGATTGGACAGGGATGCTGTTGTAGCGCAGGGATGACAAAATTGCTGACACGGACACACATCATTCGAAAGTCACAGTACATGTTGCACTACTGTCGTCCGAAACATAGTATCGACCGATGACCCCAGCTGTAGTGAGTCAGCACCACCCGACTCGCTGTCAGTTACCAGTGCCCCAAGACGGCTGTTTTTGTTTTTAACTGCCCCTGACAATAGAAAGTGTGCCTCGTCAGTCATCATCAAGCAGTCCTGAATTAGACTCGACTCTCACGGTGGGCAACGTCACGTCAACGTCAGTGACGTCACACACCGTCAAAAATCCACTTGCATTCACACTGGACGGAACGTCAAGCGACGGCAAAACTTCAACCACGTTTTGGCGCGTTATTGGAAACTCGCAGAAGTGTTCACGAGAGAGGATGGCGGACATTATATTTAGTCTTGATGAACTTGCTACGATCGCAATTGCTTTAGATGATGAGGAAAGAGAGCGGAAATTGGCAAGGCAATCAAAACGAACCTGGGTGAAGAAAATGATTTTGAAGAGAATGTGTGAAGGCGAATATCACGCATTGTATAGAGAGCTGGAAGAAGAGGAGACGTCATTTTATAAATATTTACGAATGTCGAGACAGCAATTTTTTAATTTGCTGTCTTTGATAAGCAGCAGCATCAAGAAAGCAGACACAAACATGCGCCGTGCAATTTCTCCACGAGAAAAACTAATGGTTTGTTTGAGGTGAGTCTGATGCTTCAGCTTTACCAATTCCTTTGAGGGTTCCTGTTCTGTACCTTTACGTATTTTATAGAACAGAATATTTATTGTAATACTGCACACTATCAACAAAGTGATCTATAGGTTAAACATTCACAATTTATGGCCCCTTGTTCTGTAGATCTAAATCTGCTACAGTTCGTCCTGCATAAACTTTGGCAATGCACAGAACCAACTGCACACTGTATATGAATGTTGTACTTAAATAAGCTGTATCCATACGAAATGTTGAGTGAGACTCATACCAGAAAGTATGTAAATAAATAAGTAAACTACTAGCCAAAATGACTATGTGGCGTAGAATACTCATATTTGCTTCGGAATGATAAGTATTACATATAAACATGGTCGAAATAAACTTTCATGACTCGCGAATAATTGTGAAATTGGAAAGCAGCAAGGCTCTAACCTCTGCTAAGCGTTTTCACCTCCTAATCGTGAGTACATACATACATAAATAGATGCAAGTGCGATGTTATACATCTAAATACATTATATACAAAATAAATATAATCTGCAGTAGGCCTACAATATTCATACAGTTATTTACCTGGGCGACCGATAACCAATCCAATTTTTTTCCATATCTCTTCTTTAAACAAAGTGTCGCTGTATTTTTTGCAGCTCATGTCATACAACTCCACATTTTGGCGAACAAGTTCGATTAACTTCTCGTCGTTCATGTTTATATACAAACATTTTATAACTAAAAACTGAGTAGATATTTTCGATGTGGAGAACACTGCTAGCAGAAACAAAATCGTGCCATGTGAGCAGCCGCAGGACAGACAGAAAAGTAACAGCCAATCGTAAGCAGTTCGCCAACCACATGACCCCCCACCGTCAACGTCAAACTATTCTTTCGAAGTATACCGGCCGGCAGGCAAACTGACGTTGACGTGACGTTGCCCACCGTGTGAATCGAGCCTTAGCTACCCAGAAACGTGTCGCAAAACCAAACACGTTCTGCTTTGTCGTTGGGCCTTAAGTGTTGCACTACTTATATCTTGTAGGGTAGTGCTTGCAAATCTAGGTGCGAATGTGCCATACACTCCCGTAGCTCATGTTTAGTCTCTGCGATCTGCGATGGAGCGATCATAGAGGACTTATAGACTCGATGCCCGTGCACGATCGATGTGTTTCCGTGTCATCACATCTTGAGGTTATCCAGGTGACTTGCAATCATGCGCTGACCCATCCCTGCGCCACTTAGTTATCCAACGCCGTATGGCATGGTCATCCGGCACGTGTCTGTGATGGTTTCAATTGGAAAGATCGTTGGGTCGCTACTATTGATTTCGTTTCATTGTAAAGGTCCACCACATGGACACGGTCTTTCACTCTCCACTTGTCCATTGTAACTGAATTTTCTGCTCCTTTGCTATGCCGCTTCCATGCCACTGACTACCTGCGCGAGCACCCAGCTGAAAAGGGTTGTCCTTTCTGACTCACCCTGTACAATGTGGACTGTTTCGTAATAGCAAGATTCCGCTCACTCATACCAGTTTCTGTTTCTGCAAGCAATGTCTTTTTTTTATTTCTAACGTCACTCGGATGCTATGGACCGTACCAAAGTCGGGTGTTGCTGGCCATATAGGTGGTTTGTTGTTTTGTGTTTAGGACAAGATGCCAGGACTGAAGAAAAAGCATACCGGTGTGGGTCAAGGGGTTTGGTTTGAGAGAGCATTGAAGAAAGCGGTTTTAAGAGTTTTGGAAGACAAAATGACCGAAAGGGCTTCTGCCGATTGCTTTAATGTTCGTAGAACTACACTGCAAAGGAGAATAAAATCAGTTATAGGGAATCAGCAGACCTCTATGGCTATCTCAGATGGGGATTTTCAGACCAACTTTTGAAGAAAATCACAAAGTAGTGCTTGTAGCACACATGAGAATTTTAGATTCCAGGTTGATGCCGATAGTGGAGATTGAGTTTATAAGCTGGCTTATGATTTGGCAGAAAATTTAAAACTGCTTCAGAGGTTTAACAGAGAAAATAAGTTGGTAGATACGCATTTCTATCAAAGCTTTATGGAGAACCACCCAGATCTGTCTTAACAGAAACCTCGATTCACAAGGTGAATACGTTGTCAGGTTCAATCGTCCACAATTTGAAAGGTTTAACAACCTACTGCTTTTTTTATTATCTCGTACTTCGGATATATAAACAAATTAATATATCTGTGGACCTCAAAAACATATTTTTTATTCAGAAACCCTCTATTTTGTCGTGTGGCCCATACTACCCAATACTATTCTTAACATGTCGAACTGTAAGTCTTAGAAAATGTTTTCTTGCTATGTGTCATTTTGGTTGGAAATCTTTTTTTACCACTTGCACCAAAACAAATGTTCAAGTAAATTTTGCATGCAGCTATGTGTTATTTCAAAACAACAAACATTTTATACCGATTTTGGCGTAAGTGGCCCATACTAGCCGCCGTTTAGCGGCCACTAGGACATCAAAAAAACTTGAAAATATATAGAAAATATGTTCGCTATATGAATGATACTCTTGCCATCATACATAGCTACATTTGTAAGCTGTCTCGAATAGAGATTTTTATGTTAAGTGTTAAAATATTTCGCGTTTTGGGAAACGTTTTTCTTGCTGCTGCCAGTACGCTTTGGACGTCGTCAGTTATTTTGCTTGTCAAATAGTAGAACGCATCTAAAGCTTTTAGTGCGTCATTTCCCAATCAAATTCTCTAAGCATCGCCAGATTTTTACAGCTACACTCTGCTACTGTTATTTTACTATTGTTTATATTAATGTTATAACTTCTTTTCAAGACACTATCCATTACAAGCTCTCTACTTTCTCCGAGAAAATTGCGGTGTCACCGGGAAATACAGAAGTTTTCAATTCTGCTTCTTGAACTTTAATTCTGTTTTCGTATTTGTCTTTGATTACCTTTACTTCTCGTTCAGCATACACAGTGAATAATATGGGGAATGGGTATAACTATTTTTCACCCAAGTCCCAACTACTGCCCCCTCATTTGTGTTCTTCGACAATGTTTACTTATGTTGGTGTCATTGACGCAGGAGTTGAGTATTTCAAATTACTAACGTTTTATGAAGTTATTAGTAAAAACATTCAGTAGCAATTACGAGTTCCATTAAACAGTGTGTAGCGTGCGCTTCCGCCTGAAAGAGGCGGTAACACATCGTGCATCAGACTCCACGAGCCTGCGAAGCGCAGGTGAGCAATCCTCATTGGTGGCCATACCCTAAACTCACCAAGACTGGTCACACAGGTCGATGGAACACACTCACATCTCGCTCGATGGTGCCCTCGACTGAGGTCTGGTGATACGGTGATCCAGCCACCCACCTCCATGAGCTTTGAATTATCTCCAACCGCCCAGTTCGAGAGAAATTGCATGGTGAATTGTTTCCTTGTAGGTGCACGTCGCCTGCGGATTTCTGCAATCGGATAAACGGCCGCTCATAATCCGACGGTAGGTTCTTGTATCGTTCGCTGGGGAGAGACGATCGAAGGTGTATCAGAAACCCCATTTCGTTTCTCGTAATCATCCCCCACACGATAGTACCTACACTATTTGCCTATTTTTGCTGTTAGCAAACCATAATGGTGATCGACTTATACGTTCTGCCGTTTGTGGTACCTATGTGCTCCACAACTCATCCGTGGCTCGAGAGATCATTCGTTGTATCCAAGCGCCGGTGTCTGCATGTGACGCTCGGACAGCAGAGGTAGACGTGTGAGGTAGTGAATTTTCCGGGCCACAGCGATCAAGTGCTTCTTGGTAGCGTGGCTCCTCACTGGCTTTTTATTGTTCAACACTGTGCGGCCCACCTATTACTTGGTCTGCAACTTTGCTTCCGCCGTTTTCTCTCGAAGTTCGGGGCCTTATTGTGAAAAACTTACAAAAAAATTATGATTCATAGTATTGCCCATCGCTGGCCACTACATTCTCCCATCTTTCTGATAGCATACGAATCCCGCGGTGGAAGAACTGGGCGTCTTTTGTAGGGATATATGAATCTATTCAATTTTGCACTTGGTCATATGATCGGAAGTGCTGGTCAGCCAGACTGCATGCCACTGATCGAAAAAGGTGGTAGTCAGAGAGAGAAACGTATAGAGAATACAGCAGGAGGGATAGGACTTCTCATTTCAACGTTTCCATGTATGTATTGACGGGTTTTGTGACGTGGGGTCGAGCACTGACCTGCTGCAAAATTACCTTTACGTGTCTATCGCTGTATTTGTGTTTCAGTGCTGGGCTCGAACGCATTGATTGCTTTCGATAATAATGTCCTGTGACTGTCTTCGTCTGTTTCAGTAGCTACGAAAACGTTCTCTCTTCCAGCGCCATGCCGGTCTTCGACATCGAAATCGTCGTTCTTAAAGCGTTGAAAACATTCTCTGCACGTTCTTCCACTAATAGTTCCCTCACCATTGTCTTACCCAGCATTTTAAGAGCCACAGCCGCAGATTTCTTCATGTTAAAGCAGAAAATTAAAACTTCCCGCAAGTGGTGAGAAATGGGTACGTAAGTTGACGTACTTAATCGAAAATAACCTTATGATGCAATCACAAATCGACTAATATTTTTATGGCATTATGTTTACAGATGCCTAAGGTATGCCTAAGGTGATTCTATTACACCTATGACGAACCACCTGAACCCCACTTGCCGCTACTGCGCCGGCCGAAGTGGCCGTGCGGTTAAAGGCGCTGCAGCCTGGAACCGCAAGGCCGCTACGGTCGCAGGTTCGAATCTTGCCTCGGGCATGGATGTTTGTGATATCCTTAGGTTAGTTAGGTTTAACTAGTTCTAAGTTCTAGGGGACTAATGACCTCAGCAGTTGAGTCCCATAGTGCTCAGAGCCATTTTGAACCCTTTTGCCGCTACTGCCGTCTATTCCAAAACGGCGGAAGCAATGTTGGAGATCTAATAGGTCTTACAAAACGCGACGGTCGAGGGCGACCTTTGTATCAAAACGTTGTTGCCCACTGCAGTCGACAGTGCGGTAGCTAGTTTACCGTGTAAGCTTTGCACGGTAGCACGCGAAAATCCCATGTCTGTATGACTGTGGAGATGGAGTGTTCCACGCATCAGTTACCTGCGATTTGGTCACTTCGGATGTGCTGCTACCGAGCGTCTTACTCATTTTGTACTCGACCGTCACGCCAGTGCCAAGCACCAGGTTTGACAACATCACAGTCACGTGAGATAGAGAACTATTCGACTCGGCGCGGCAGCAGCAGCGCTAGCAGTCCAGTATAGAGTTCATCTCTACTGCTGCTGCTCACGAATGCCCGTCAGTTGGTTCTGCTAAGAAAGTAGTTACTGGCCGTGGAGGCTACCAATAATACCACCGGCTCCAGGTTACTGTTAAACTCTACTTTTACCTAACATGGTTTTTGTAACTTATCTAAAATGCGTCTCCCTCAATAATAGGTCATACACTGTCGAAAATCGGAAGTGTTAACTGTGAATCATCAGTTAAATAGTTACCAAAATTTCTGATGTCCATCACATAAGAGGCATCAAATGATTAAACTTTCATACTTTTGGAACAGTCAGCCTACGAAGCTGAGTGGTTAGCACAGACGACTGCTGTGGAGGTTGGATTCACGATACTGCCAGGGACTTTTCCTTGGTGTGGGGGTCAGTCTCCTAAGGCCAACTGTGGAGCTACTTTGGCGAGTAACAGCAATCCAAAGTCAAGAAACCTAACGACTACCGCGAGAGTGGTGTGCTGATCTCATGCCTGTCCATACCACATGCAGTGGTACCATTTGCAGAAGATGGCATGGCGGCCGGTTGGACCTGATGGACCAGCCTAGGACCAGAACGTGAACTTCTCAACTTCACACTTGGAACTAATGTCCATTACCAGCATCCGTATGAGGAGTGGCCCCCATGGGAAGGAATAGACAGTTATATTCAGTGTAGCATCGAAGTCAACAGCCTCCAAATGTCACCGTGAGGAATTTCTTTCCATGATTGAAACCCATGCTGTCAGTACACCAAAACTGGTGGCTAGAGGATCCTGTCGCATCCCATACGTGCTCTCTGGGAGTCAAATCAGTGGAATGGGCAGGCCAGTCAAGGACCTTTACATCCCTCAGTTCATCTTTGGTGTGAACTGCGGTATGGATCCTTGGATTATCCTACCGGAAAGTGCCATTTTATGCCTAAGGCATGCAGGATGTGACAACACTGCTCACCATTCTTGCTGCATACTGGTGGGAACTCAGCCTCCCAACAGTTAACAAATCAGTTCTATCATCACAACCTGTAGTTCTCCATATCACGATTCCAATAGTTGAAGAGGTATGGGTCCCGAGAAACGTTGCTTTCTGTGATATTTCACCAGGTAGTCTATGGTCACGCCGGCGTCGATCTGAACGCCACAAACAGAGGCGAAGCCCATTGATGAAGAGCACAGAATGCCACTCAATGCTCCAGTCCACTATGGCTCTACATCATGCAGGTCTCTCTTATCTGCGGTATGGTTTCAGCAGTAAACGGTGCGCACAGCTCGAGACCTCAACCCAATTTCCGTTTTATGTTCCCGAGAGTTGGTGGTGACACTCTGCTCGAATTTTCAGTTGTCACCCGTCTATTCGTCAGAGCCTGTCGAACAATCCTACGATCTTTTCGTCATGGCGTAGTCCTTCTGAAAGGACCTGAACCTACTCTTTCGCCACACTGTTATACTGTTGTTCTGAGTCCATCACATCACCACTTGTTCGCCGGCTGATGTGGCCGAGCAGTTCTAGGCGCTTCAGTATGGAACCGCGCGACCGCTACAGTCGCAGGTTCGAATTCTGCCTCGGGCATGGATGTGTGTGATGTCCTTAGGTTAGTTAGGTTTAAGTAGTTCTAAGTTCTAGGGGACTGATGACCTCAGATGTTAAGTCTCATAGTGCTCAGAGCCATTTCAACCACTTGCTCTGCAACTGTTGCACAACAGCCGGTGTGGTGTCAATACAATGCTCCCATGTCCCTCAAACCCATGATTCCACCATTTTTCAGAGTCCAAATGATGATAAGCTACGAGTGTACATCCTCTGGGCACGCCGTATTGCGATTTACATCAGGAAACTTCCGGTAAGCTTATAAAACCCAAACAACCGTCATTTACTCTCAAGATCATCATGTAACCGTCACTAATGAACAATAAATAGAGGAAAAGATCGATAGAAGAATGATAAGTTGGCAAAGTAGCCTCCCATCCGCAAAGAAAGATAAACTGGATAAAATCCATCACACGGTTTTTCGTCTGAGAATTAATTTAGTTTCAAAAATGGCTCTGAGCACTTAGGACTTAACATCTGAGGTCATCAGTCCCCTAGAACTTAGAACTACTTAAACCTAACTAACCTAAGGACATCACACACATCCATGTTCGAGGCAGGATTCGAACCTGCGACCGTAGCGGTCGCGCGGTTCCAGACTGTAGCGCCTAGAACCGCTCGGTCACCCCGGCCGGCGATCGTCATCTATGTTAATGGTTTTTCTCTCGACTGAATATACGGAAAATAAGCTCGCGTAGTGATGAAATTTCAATCAATATATCGCACAGGCTTGGAAATACTGGGGCATAAATTTGGCAGCTTTTGGTCAAGGGGTTCATTGTGTAACACTTTCCATTTCAGTTAGAATTTTTTGACCTAAGTAAGTTCCTTCACAGCGTTATGTAGGCTGCTTTTATTACTAGTATTGATCTTGTAAACTGAACTGTCGATTATCTTATTTATGGCAAAATACGTTTGCGAACGAATATACTAAGTAACAACGGCTTCTAGGCCCATTTTTGAACTTAGTGTTATTAAATACCAGCCAAAAATAATTTATATTACACCCTTCAGGACACGGACAGCTTTATTTTAGATTGAGGAATTACTCCAAGGTATGATAGCATATGGTGTTACTAAACCAAAGAAAGAAGAGTATAGCGCTGATAGGAGTCATTGGAACGCTCAGCACTGACTTCCAGACCGTCAGCCGGACACTGTGCTGTCGCTTTTATATGGTCCACTAGCTAGGACTGAAACAATTTGCGCCGTACTTTTTTCTTTCTATGACTATAATCTTCCTCTTCTGCATATTTCACTTCTTCCACGACGTCCAAAATACGTGTGCAGAACCATTCGTCTTATAACGGCATTTTAGTTTAGCCAAAGCTCACACATTATGGCGCTGTAGCCAAACTCACACAGATCGAAACTTTCAACACCCACAACTTGATTAACGATTCGGCTACGTTCGTTATCTTTCAAATGAGGCACTACAGTCAACCTGATACAGGATTATGCGGTGTAGACACCAGTAGCACTAGGAAATGTCGCCTGCGACCTAGGCCCTCGAGTTGCTTCCACTTAGACAATCATTCTCACTCAGCTTCTTTTCCTCCCGTGTCCCCTAAGGTAACGAGCAACGAACTCCATCAGTTCCGTTGACGCTGTGCAAATGATATCGTTTTTTCTTGTAACTGGTCACTAATGGTTGTGTACCACAAACTGTTCTAAGTACAGGTTCCGGGACATCGGGCAGATGTTGATGAGATATACAAAGTGTAAATTTTAAGTTGACAAACCAGAATAACTCGAAAAATAAGATTCACACGAAAAAATATGTAGAATCCAAAGTTGATTATTTTCGAGGGGGACATCTGCTGGTGCTAAAATTAGCACCCCACCCCAGCCCCCTGGGAGTGGGGCGGGAGGCAACTTTAAAATTTCAAATGAGAACCCCCATTTTTAATTGCAGAATCAGATTCTACAAAAAAAACTACGTACATTTTGTCTCAAACATTTGTTTTGATTCTTGGTAGTTGGCGCTGTAATTCAAGAAAATCCATGTTCTCATTTTTGCCTGGAAAATGATCACGATAAATAAGAAATACTTATTTACTTCGTGAATTTTGATTCGCTAAAACTAAAACTCTCCCTCTCTCCCCATATGGTGGGGTTTGAGACAGAGGAATTAAGAGTTTTACAAATTTTGACCAAAATATTAATTTAATATTTGGATATTAATATTAATAATTAATATTTGACCTAAATATTAATTTATTTGGGTCAACATTTTTAAACTCTAATTCCTCTCTCTCAAACCCCACCATATGGGGTGAGAGGGAATGTTTTAGTTTAAGCGAATCAAAATTTACGAAGTAAATAAGTACTTTTTATTTATCCATAACCATTTTCCACGCAAAAATGAGAGCACGGATTTTCTTGAATTACAGCGCCAACTACCAAGAATCAAAACAAATGTTTAAGACCAAATGTACATAGTTTTTTTAACCTGATTCTGCAATAAAAAATGGGGGTTCCCATTTGAAGTTTCCTCCCGCCCCGCTCCCAAGTGGCTAGGGTGGTGGGTTAATTTTTGCACCAGCAGATGTCCCCCTCGAAAATAATCAACTTTGGATTCTACATATTTTTTTGCGTGAAGCTTATTTTTCGAGTTATTCTGGTGTGTCAACTTAAAATTTACAGCTTGTATATAGTCCATATCTCGCCACCAGGAGATTAAGCTGTGCGACGACATTAGAACCAAGTGTTATGGTTGCAACTGGCCCTCTACTTTACAAGGAGTATCAGTTTATGAAAAGAGGGAGGGATCTGACAGCGATGCCATCCTTTTGGTTAGGAAGCTAGTAGCAAACTCGAGGAGCCAATACTACTTTAACGCCTGCCACACTAGAAGAGGCACAGAGGCCGCTCATTGTTACCGATTAAGCTTCTCGTAACAGTCATCAACCTATTGGCATCATGTATACCCTGTATTCCAAGAAAGTTACACAATATTCTCCCTTCTTTTACATTGCCGGAAATGGTTTTGCGGCAGGAATAGCTGTAACACATTTGCAAAGTAGTGGTACAAAGAGGAAGATGTCAAAGACATACACCGGAGTGTCTCAAATTTATTTCTGTACCAGATACTGAGTTATTTGAAAGAGATGTCGACAACCACATTATTTTCGTTATCATGCAGTCTGATGATCTTATGTAGCGATACCTAAAAGCGAACTTTTACAAATACTCAGAAACACATATTCAAGCAGATACTGCCAAATTTAGACAGCAACAAAGGATTCTCTGGTAACGATGTTTCAAAATATGAGGGGGGGGGGGGGGGGCGGGTGTAAAGAATGGACACTTACATCATACTTTGTGATTTCATTGCATTTCTTAATAAATAAAGAAAACATATTTCATTTTTTAAAATTCCATGAGGGATTATCATGTTTCCTCATCATGGTTCTTGTTGTGTAGTAGGTTCATTCATTTAATTTAGTTCAAAGCATTCTCCAGCTGCTTTATCACATGAAGAAAGGCAGTCACCAACACACTGTGCTGAAGCTAATAATGCGGCCCAAGAGATCACATTATTGTGACGATCCACATTAATGTGACCACTGTCTTTGTTTGACGTCGGCGGGTGGCAGCACTAGCAATGGCGGTATTTAAAGCGTGTCCGGGGGGGGGGGGGGGGAGGTGCTGCGTATGTAGAGGTACAGTCGTTGTAGTGATGTGGAAAAGTATACAATCATTCGGTTTCGCGTCAAGGTTGGAAGCATCTCCCAAACGGATAAGTTCGTGAATTGTTTGCGTGACGCCGTGGTTGAAGTATACCTCGCGTGGCAAAATGACGCTATCCTAAACCGGCGCCGAGGCAGCTGTTTCGCACCACGGACCGTAGATGACAGGGGTGAACGACGGCTGTGGTGATGTGTACGGGTGAACAGATGTACAACTCTTGAGTAACTGGCCTCCCAGATGAACGAAGGGGCTACCAGCGGTGTCTCCTTAACGACCGTTGCGCGGACATTGCCGAACATAGGCTCCGCATCAGGCACCTGGTTCGTGCACCCATGTTAACCGCTTTCATCAGCGACGAAGGCTGGAATTTGCACCCTAATACCGCAAATGAACGTCCACCGAGTGGAACGGGTGGCCTTTTCGGATGAATAACGTTTTACGCTCCATCGGACAGATGCAGGCCGGAGGAGGGAGCGTTATGGTCTGGGGAATGTTTTCGTGGCAATCCCTGAGTGATGTCGTTATTCTGGAAGACATGGTGGATGAACACAAGTATGCATCTATTTTTGGGTACCATGTCCACCCCTTCATGCAGTTCGTTTCTCCTCGATACGATGTCATCCAGCAGCGACAGAATGCAACGTTCCACGAAGATCGCAGCATAAGTGCGTAGTTCAAAGAACGCCAGGATGAGATTACTGTATTCTCCTGGCCACCAAACTTCCTGGATTTAAACCCAATCGAGAAACCTAGCTCAGGTGGCCACGGTCCCTGTCGGACCTTCCAGAACCTCATTAACTCTCTTCCTGTACGTCTAGCTGCGGTCTGTGCTGCCAAAGGTGGTTGTTCAGCCTTTTAACAGGTGGTCACATCAATGTGACTGGACCTCACTAATGTCAGAGTTAGGTAAGGTACACCGCATTCTGTAGAAAATAGCAGAGCCAGCAATGCATTAAACTACGATGTGGATATTTTGTGAGAAGCTGAAACTGTGCCAGGCCAGGAATCAGCGAGCACTCTCGCTACTTCACGGGCAGACTGAAAACTTCAGCGTACGACTCTTCCCTCTCCATTCATTCCTGGTGATGCCAAGGTGGCGTGGGGTAAGACGTCCGTCTTTAAGACACTAAGCGAGCGAGGTGGCGCAGTGGCGAGATACTCGCGTTCGGGATGACAGGCATCCAAATCCACGTTTTCCGAGGTTTGTCTGAATCGCTGAAGGTAAACGCCGGGGTGGACACGTCCGATTTACCTCTACAGGGTGAAAAGTATTTAAACCGACAAACTCTGGGAGGTTGTAGGGGACATCAAAACAAATATTTTTCCCTAATGTCATTTTTTCCTATGGAGATTATTTAAACCGGTGGAGGCCGTATTACGCTCTTCAGTTGTTAGAGGCCGTATTACGCTCTTCAGTTGTAGGCAACTGCTGTCCACCAGTGTAATAGTGCATTGTCTCTGTTTACTAATGGAGCGACACACCTGGAGTGAGTACACTGATGTGGTTGGTGCGTACTACGTAGCGCACCACAACGGACGAGCTGCACAATGGGTTTATCAACAACAATATCCTTATCGCCGTATCCAGCATCATACGACCTTTGCTGCTGTGTACCAACGTCTGCGTGAGACCGGGTCATTTAGCAGATTACCTGGACAGGGACGCCGTCGCATGGTAAGAACGCTGCAATTTGAGGAAGCTGTCTTGCAGCATGTGGAGCGGGATCCCTCAATCAGCACTCGTGCAGTTGCATGTAACATGGGGACGAATCAGAAGAATGAAAGAACAGTCCTTCGAGAGCAATTGTTACGTCCATTTCACTTACAGCATGTCCACAACCTGGAACCAGTTGATAATCTACCCAGAGCACAGTTTTCGCAGTGGTACCTGGAACAGTGTGAAATGCATCCTACATTTTCATCCTCTGTGTTGTTTACCGATGAAGCAACGTTCGGGCGTGATGGAGTCTTCAACTTGCACAATTCGCATGTTTGGAGTGATGATAACTCACATGCGACAGTTACCAGGGCTCATCAAGTGCGGTTCTTCCTTAATGTGTGAGTCAATGTTGTTGGGGACTGTTTAATTGGGCCGTATCTGCTACCTAGGCCATTAAATGGCAGGCACTATTACAATTTTCTCGCCAGAGCATTGCCAGAATTGCTGGAAGACGTCCCACTCCCTACAAGACAAAGCATGTGGTTCCAACATGACGGGGCGCCGGCACATTTCAGTCGTCGTGTGCATCGATTCCTGGACCGACGGTTCCCAGAAATGTGGATTGGCAGAGGTGGTCCTGTACCATGGACTGCTCGATCCCCAGGTATGTCCCCTCTGGACTTCTTTGTGTGGGGAGAGACGCGCAACCTTGTTTACGCCACTTCTGTTGCATCAGAAGAGGATCTGGTTGCCCGGATAGTAGCAGCAGCAGGATCAATTTAGGATAATCCTGGGGTTTTTGCCCGTGTCGGACAGAACATGATCCAAGGGTGTCACCTTTGTTTGCATGTCAATGGAGGCATTTTTGAAAATCTACTGTAATTGAAATTGGGTTGTGTTAATGTGTTGTCTCATGGTCATAAAAAATGGAAAAGTGTATGTTGGTTTAATTAATTTGCCGCCAGAGAAATCTTCCTCTACCGGTTTAAATACTCCTCATAGGAAAAAATGACATTAGGGAAAAATACTTGTTTTTATGTCACCTACTACCTCCCAGAGTTTGTCGGTTTAAATACTTTTCACCCTGTATAACCAAAGCTTGTGCTCCCACTACATTGACGTCGTCGCCAAACGACTTTAAATGCAAATCTTCACTTCCTTTGCAGAGAGAAAAATGACACCACTGTCCCTTAAAATTGGTACACCAAGAAGAAATGCAGATGATAAATGGGTATTCATTGGACAAATATATTATACTAGAACTGACATGTGATTACATTTTCACACAATTTGGGTGCATAGATGCCGAGAAATCAGAACCCAGAACAACCACCTGTGGCCGTTATAACGGCCTTGATACGCCTGGGCAATGACTCAAGCTGAGCTTGGATGGCGTGTACAGGTACAGCTGCTCATGCAGCTTCAACACGATACCACAGTTAATCAAGAGTAGTGACTGGCGTATTGTGACGAGCCAGTTACTCGGCCACCATTGACCAGACGTTTTCAATTGGTGAGAGATCTGGAGAATGTGCTGGCCAGGGCAGCAGTCGAACATTTTCTGTATCCAGAAAGGCCCGTATAGGACCTGCAACATGCGGTCGTGCATCATCCTGCTGAAATGTAGGGTTTCGCAGGGATCGAATGAAGGGTAGAGCCACGGGTCGTAACACATCTGAACTGTGACGTCCACTGTTCAAAGTGCCGTCAATGCGAACAAGAGGTGACTGAGACGTGTAACCAATGGCACCCCATACCATCACGCCGGGTGTTACGCCAGTATGGCGATGACGAATACACACTTCCAATGTGTGTTCACCGCGATGTCGCCAAACACGATGCGACCATCATGATGCTGTAAACAGAACCTGGATTCATCCGAAAAAATGACGTTTTGCCATTCGTGCAACCAGGTTCGTCGTTGAGTACACCATCGCAGGCGCTCCTGTCTGTGATGCAGCGTCAAGGGTAACAGCAGCCATAGTCTCCGAGCTGATAGTCCATGCTGCTGCAAACGTCGTCGTACTGTTCGTGCAGATGGTTGTTGTCTTGCAAACGTCCCCATCTGTTGACTCAGGGATCGAGACGTGGCTGCACGATCCGTTACAGCCATGTGGATAAGATGCCTGTCATCTCGACTGCTAGTTATACGAGGCCGTGCAACGCCGGTCAACTGCTGTTTGTGTATGAGAAATCGGTTGGAAACATTTCTCATGTCAGCACGTTGTAGGTGTCGTCACCAGCGCCAACCTTGTCTGAATGCTCTGAAAAGCTAATCATTTGCATATCACAGCATCTTCTTCCAGTCGGTTAAATTTCACGTCTGTAGCACGTCATCTTCGTGGTGTAGCAATTTTAATGGCCAGCAGTGTAACATTATCATTCAGAACTCGGAGCACGATGTCATCGTGACAGTCGAGCGTAGGTTGACGCCTTGAATGAAGTTGTCCGAATTACTTTTCTATCAATGCGTCTGCAAAGAACGATCTACTACTCGCAGCCATGTATCAGGGCGTAAAAGCAATGGTTGTGGGAAGATAGTAGCTCCGAGCAGAGAAGACTGTCACGCCTTGTTCGTGATAATCGGTTTCAAAACTCAAAGTAATTGCTGCTGTCAGTGAGTACATCATTTTAATATAACGATATCTTTAATTAGGGTAGAAAATTATTATTATTTATGTAGGTTACTTATTTTTCCATCTCAATTGACTAGGAATTCAATGGGTAGTTTGTGAAAAATCCTTTTTTGTTATACATACATCAAAAAAACTTTACCATCACCTCGATTCCCAGAACTCCTGAAGATAGACGTTGACTGTGGATATTGTATTACAGACACAGTCCCTTTGACTCTTCAGAGATGTCACTAAACCCCGCCCAAAGATATAAACAACCATGCATGAGCAGCGCCTATTAGACGGAGGGGTCCGACAGCCGATCAGTTCCAGTCATTCCACCAGGAAGGAGGTACACGGCTCGTGTTGTCTGTAGTTCAGTCATGCCGAGACGGTCAATACCGCGGTTCGATCGCGTCCACATTGTTGCTTTGTGTCAGGAAGGGCTCACAACAAGGGAAGTGTCCAGGCGCCTCGGAGTGACCCAAAACAATATTGTTCGGACTGGAGGAGATACAGAGAGACAGGGACTGTCGATGGCATGTCCCGCTCAGGCCGCCCAAGGGCTACTGCTGCAGTGGATGACCGCTACATACGGATTATGGCTTGGAGGAACCCTGACCGCAACGCCACCATGTTGAATAAATATTTTCGTGCAGCCACAGGACGTCGTGTTACGACTCAAACTGTGCGCAACAGGCTGCATGATGCGCAACTTCGTTCCCGACGTCCATGGCGAGGTCCATCTTTGCAACCACGACGCCATGCAGCGCAGTGCAGATTGGACCAACAACATGCCGAATGGACCGCTCAGGATTGGTATCAAGTTGTCTTCGCCGATGAGTGTCGTATATGCCTTCAACCAGACAATCGTCGGAGACGTGTTGGGAGGCAACCCGGTCAGGCTGAAGGCCTTAGACACGCTGTCCAGCGAGTGCAGCAAGGTTGAGGTTCCCTGCTGTTCTGGGATGGCATTATGTGGGGCCGACGTACGCCGATGGTGGTCATCGAAGGCGCCTTAACGGCTGTACGATACGTGAACGCCATTCGCCGACCGATAGTGCAACCATATCGGCAGCATATTGGCGAGGCATTCGTCTTCATGGACGACAATTCGCGTCCACATAGTGCATATCTTGTGAATGACTTCCTTCAGGATAACGACATCGCTCGACTAGAGTGGTGAGCATGTTCTCCAGATATGAACTCTGTCGAACATGCCTTGGAGAGATTGAAAAGGGCTGTTTCTGGACGACGTGACCCACCAACCACTCTGAGGGATCTATGCCGAATAGCCGCTGAGGAGTGGGACAATCTGGACCAACAGTGCCTTGATGAATTTGTGGATGGTATGCCACTACGAATACAGGCATGCATCAATGCAAGAGGACGTGTTAATGGATATTAGAGGTACCGGTGAGTGCAGCAATCTGGACAAGCGCCTCTGAAGGTCTCGCTGTATCATGGTACAACATGTATAGTGTGGTTTTCATGAGCAATAAAAATGGCGGACATGGTGTTTATGTTGATCTCTGTTCCAATTTTCTGTACAGGTTTGGGACTCTCGGAACCGCGGTGATGCAAAACTTTTTTTGAAGTGTGTATTTTGCAGAAGAATATGTGTCACTCAGGAATTGATTCGGAGATTTGTAAACATCAACACATACAGTATCCTGAAAATGAATCTTTGCTATCAATATTTCCTTAACTGTTTCAAAACTAAACAGCCTTCTTTTCATCAATTCGTAAATCATTACTGAACGAGAACATCCTTTTCGCAGAAGCATTAGTGCAATGTAGAGCTAGAAAAAACGCAGTAATGAGCTGCACATTCTTGCAGCGGTTATCTTGAGATATGAGGTAGTTTAACCGACCTCGTTCAGTTTGGTTCAATCAAAGAGTATATTTTCTTTATTCTTTGATTACGACCACATTTGCTCTTCATTTGTTTGGGGTTGTTTAGGGGGCGGGGGGGGGGGCGGGAGGGGAGGAGACCAGACAGCGAGGTCATCGGTCTCAACGGATTGGGGAAGGACGGGGAAGGAAGTCGGCCGTGTCCTTTCAAAGGAACCATCCCGGCATTTGCCTGGAGCGATTTAGGGGAAGCACGGAAAACCTAAATCAGTATGGGGATTGATCCGTCGTCCTCCCGAATGCGAGTCCAGTGTGCTAGCAACTGCTTCACCTCGCTCGGTTCCATTTGTTTATGCTACTGATTACTTAAAAATACGCTATTTCCAAATATGAGGGATACTTAATGAATAACGGGACAATCAACGTCCAGTACGTATTTTGTCGGGATAATGAGACTTACGCTAAATAAGGGACGATCCCGTAAAATACGTGACGTCTGGTCACCCTACTTTAGGCCCACCTTTTACAATTCGTGTGGAGATGTGTTCCTCTGATTAGCAGAACCTCGCGGAATTTTCATGAGGTTAAGTAAGAAACGATGTTCTGTAAGCTGAAACGTATCCTCTCTGGGGAACCTACCTCTCATAACATGTAAGCTTTCACGGCCGGCGTCTTCATTAATTAAAACTTGCGGGCTGAATTGCCGTGGTCCATATATAGAACTGCTTCTCCTTCCTGACGTTTCGTTGCCTACTGCGGGGACATCTTCTGAGGTGAGTCGGCGACTGGCTGCTAGGCGCTGGAGGTCCCGCTTATATAGAGCGCTTAGATGGCGCCACCACCTGTCACATGCTTTCGACTTTAAAACTATCTCTGGCTAGAGCCATCTCTCTCGATTATAGGTAGTCGATAGTCACTTTGTTGGTACAGAGTCGACCGCCATATCTTGGCTAGTTTTAATCCTCCTTCTCTTTTATTAAAATTATTTTCGTGCTTGTAGATCTCTATAGCTTCTCTATACATGCGGGTATAATAATGTGAGGTCCTAGCTATCACGTTTGTCTCACTAAATTTTATTTCGTGATCACCGTCTTTGAAAACGTGTTCCGCTACAGCTGATTAGTCAATTTGTCCCAATCTACAGTTCCTTTTGTGTTCCGTCTACATCTACATCTACATCTACATCTACATCTACATGATTACTCTGCAATTCACATTTAAGTGTTTGGCAGAGGGTTCATCGAACCATAATCATACTATCTCTCTACCATTCCACTCCCGAACAGTGCGCGGGAAAAACGAACACCTAAACCTTTCTGTTCGAGCTCTGATTTCTCTTATTTTATTTTGATGATCATTCCTACCTACGTAGGTTGGGCTCAACGAAATATTTTCGCATTCGGAAGAGAAAGTTGGTGACTGAAATTTCGTAAATAGATCTCGCCGCGACGAAAAACGTATTTCCTTTAATGAGTTCCATCCCGACTCGCGTATCATATCTGACATAGTCTCTCCCCTATTACGAGCTGCCCTTTTTTGCACCCTTTCGATGTCCTCCGTCAATCCCACCTGGTAAGGATCCCATACCGCGCAGCAATATTCTAACAGAGGACGAACGAGTGTAGTGTAAGCTGTCTCTTTAGTGGGCTTGTTGCATCTTCTAAGTGTCCTGCCAATGAAAGTCAACCTTTGGCTCGCCTTCCCCACAATATTATCTATGTGGTCTTTCCAGCTGAAGTTGTTCGTAATTTTAACACCCAGGTACTTAGTTGAATTGACAGCTTTGAGAGTTGTATTATTTATCGAGTAATCGAATTCCAACGGATTTCTTTTGGAACTCATGTGGATCACCTCACACTTTTCGTTATTTAACGTCAACTGCCACCTGCCACACCATAGAGCAATTTTTCCTAAATCGCTTTGCAACTGATACTGGTCTTCGGATGACCTTACTAGATGGTAAATTACAGCATCATCTGCGAACAACCTAAGAGAACTGCTCAGATTGTCAGACATCTGGAAGGAGATGCAGTTTTATATATGGACCACGGCAATTCAGCCCGGATGTTTTAATTAATGGACCTACCTCTATTCCCGGCGAGATCCCGAATAGCTGTGGTTTTTGTTGCTTTATAAATATTGAAACAGCAAAACTTTCAGAATGTAGGTTATACTTTAAGTGAACGGAGCACGTGTTCCAGGTGACCGGATGCTGATGCTGCAGCTGTGGGTGGTAGCTGTGACACTGCTGGAGCGACCTTTAGCGGCCGTTAGCCCCCCTTTGCTGGAGACGACCGTGGACGCTCTCTTCTCCATGGAGCCCTTCTCCAGAGGCCCCCTGCTGGTCGTAACAGCAGACACGGCAGCCGCGAGGCATCACAGGTCACGACGACGTCGCACGTTGGCTCCTCGGCCAGCGCCCTCGGACGTTGACGTCATCAGCGCCGAGACGGCTCTGCTGAAGAGGACGCCGCTGCCGGTGCTGCTGGCGACGCCCGTCGTCGCAAGTCTGAGAGTCGTGTCTCTGGACACTCCATGCGGCTGCGTATTCATCCTGCAAGACGGCGAGGACCTCGCCGCTACCACGAACGCCTCCATCGAAGCAGTACGGCGCTATTCAGTTTCGTGGAGTCCACGCTCCAGAACAGTGGTTGTGTTTCTCACGCACGAACAGGAGCACCAGAAATCCGTAGCTCTCCTGCTGAGCATGCTGAACAAACGCAGCGTCATCGATGTCACTGTAGTGGCACTGCTAGTTCAAGACGATCCTAGAGCCTCCGTCGGCATGGTAAACGACGTATTCATCTACACGTGGTGGCCATACTCCCAGCCAGGAAGATGCCGCGACAGCAGTATTCAGGTTACACTGGTGGATAAATGGAACTTCGAACATAATGATTTTTCCAGAAACTCTACTGTATTTGTGCCAAGGGTGCCGAAGAATTTGTACGGTTGTCCCGTGAAAACCCTGGCCTTGGTCCTGCCACCTAACGTTCAGAATTATGAACATGATGAACGTGTCTTCGTTGGTCGTGACGTTACTCTAGTGAGCATCGTGGCCGAGGCGATGAATTTCACGTTGAAGTCATCACGCAAGACGGACTGGGCCGTCGCAATGCATTATCTGTACAACGACAACTCGTCCTTTTTAAGCCAATTATTTGTGGGTGACTTCGAAATAATTTACGGAACTTTGCCAGCGATCGTCTCAGTAATTTTTCCCGTCGACATTACGTCCTCCTACAGCCGCGAGACGCTGACTTGGTTCGTCCCTCGGCCCCCACCTGTGTCCCCAATCGGAGTACTCGTCGACAGCCTGCCGAATTTCATGCTAGCGAAGACGGCTGCGATCGCTGTCCTCTTTACCATTACAACAGTCTCACTCTCCAATAAAGCCGAGAGATCAGACTACCGTACCGTGCTTCCGTGCTTCATCAACCAGTTGGCCTCATTCTTCGGGACGGCCGTACCGCAGCCGCTCAGGTGGGCTCTCAGGATGTTGTTTATCACGTGGGTGCTGTACAGCTTCTTCTACCAAATGCTGGCGTCTTCAGTCGTCACCAGTCACCTGACGCACCCCAGTCTCGCCCACCAGATTAAGAGCGTCGAGGAACTGAAGCGATCTGGGCTGAGAATCAGTTCCATCGTGCCAGTCGCAGGCTATTACAACAGGATAATGACAACGCAATTGCCTCCAGTCACCAACTGTTGCGACAGATACAGCGAGTGTCTAGATCGAGCTGCTTTCTGGAAAGATACTGCGGTAGTTGGAACCAAGGGGTTCATGAAGTACGAGGCCAAAGTAAAATACCACGACAAGCTGGGTGCGCCGTTGCTTTTGCCCCTGGAAGCAGACGTCGGCTCCTACGACCTGGCTTTGGGAGTCGTTAAAGGGAGCCCACTGCTTCCGGCGATAAGCGACACCATCCTACGAATAAACGAAGCGCATTTAGTCTGGGCGGCTTTGCGGATACGATTAATGGAGCTGCACGCAAACACGAGCGTACAGTCTGAAAACGTTGAAAACGAAGATGATAAAACAGAAGCAACATTTGAGACACCGACAATACTGAGCACTTTCGTAATCGTTTACTTGAGCATGATGACGGTTCCGTTGCTCGTGTTGCTGACTGAAATTATCGTGCACCGTTGGTTCCGTGACTCCGTTCCAGTGTTATTTTTCCGGAGGTTCTGCTATAACCAGTAATTTCAGCTAGTGATTTTCAAAACGAAGCTCAGTCGCCATCTTATAAGGGGTATTTCGCATTCATGTCACTTCTAGAGGCTCTAGAGGGGACTTAGTAGATAGAGTTTTACATGGGAACACA
Organism: Schistocerca serialis cubense; assembly: GCF_023864345.2. Classification (NCBI taxonomy): domain Eukaryota; kingdom Metazoa; phylum Arthropoda; class Insecta; order Orthoptera; family Acrididae; genus Schistocerca; species Schistocerca serialis. The sequence goes on from NC_064639.1 coordinate 505,564,779, forward strand.
TGTCCGGAAATATCATCCAACGATGCAATAGAGCTTGAAAGTTATAGGCACCGACGCCTGTAAATGTATGTATTTACAGGGTAGAAATTCTTCAATTCCAAATGCGTCATACAGAAAACCAGTGTTTAACAGTATTTTGACTACCTGAGTTCCCATCTTACTCTGTTACTCGCTTCTGTGTACGGCAACGCGCTATACAGATCTTGTTGCCACTCGAGTCCATCTAGAAAAGATAATCTGAAGATGCCTAAATAAGGCGAAACGAGTCATTGAAAAATAAAAAACTAAAATTGCAACCAAGACTGTTTTTAATCAATACTACATAAAGGGTGTAAATTTTAAGTTGATAAACCAGAAATGTGTAGAATCCAAAGTTGATTATTTTCGAGGGGGACATCTGCTGGTGCTAAAATTAGCCCGCCACCACAGCCCTCTGGGGGAGGAGCGGGAGGCAGTTTCAAAATTTGAAATAGGAACCCCCATTCTTTATTGCAAAATCAGATTCCATACAAAAAACTACATACATTTTGTCTTACACATTTGTTTTAATTCTTGGTAGTTGGGCTGTAATTCAAGAAAATCTGTGCTCTAATTTTTGCGTGGAAAATGGTTACGGATAAATAAAAAGTACTTATTTACTTTCTAAATTTCGATTCACTAAAACTAAAACTCTCCCTCTCTCCCCGCAGGATGGGGTTTGAGAGAGAGAGGAATTAGAGTTTTACAAATGTTGAGCCAAATATTAATTTTTTTCGCAGATTCGGATAAGTTTTGTTTGTTTAGTGATCATGAGGACACACAACTTTTAATTATCAAACAAATCATCTGACTAGCTAACTAACTAACCAGACGAAATAAATAAGTATATTTTATTTATCCGTAACCATTTCCAGGCAAAAATGAGAACATGGATTTTCTCGAATTACAGCGCCAACTATCAAGAATCAAAACAAATGTTTAAGACGAAATGTACGCAGTTTTTTATGTAGAATCTGATTCTGCAATAAAACATCGGGGTTCCCATTTGAAGTTTTAAAACTGCCTCCCGCCCCACCCCCAGGGGGCTGGGGCGGCGGGCTAATTTTAGTGCTAGCAGATGTCCCACTCGAAAATAATCAACTTTGGATTCTACACATTTTTTCGCGTGAAGCTTATTTTTCGAATTATTTTGGTTTGTCAACTTAAAATTTACACCCTGTATATACAGTGATTCCGTGAGGATGTTACAAACTTTCTGAGATGATGGAAAAAGATAATTGTATCAAAAATGGTTCAAATGGCTCTGAGCACTATGGGACTTAACATCTATGGTCATCAGTCCCCTAGAACTTAGAACTACTTAAACCTAACTAACCCAAGGACATCACACAACACCCAGTCATCACGAGGCAGAGAAAATCCCTCACCCCACCGGGAATAGAACCCGGAAACCGGGGCGCGGGAAGCGAGAACGCTACCGCACGACCACGTGCTGCGGGGTAAATGTATCAATTTGAGGTAAGAGTCCCTGTACCGGAAACGGACGAGTCGAAAGCCATAAGCGAAAACCGTTCTGATACCTCTGACAGCACATGACTTTCGAGTCTTTCGTTTCCGATATATATATGCGTCGCCGCCTATAACTTTCAAGCTCTATTGCGTCGTTGGATGGCATTTCCGGACATGGGTTCCTTTGTAAAACTCGATCTACTAAGTCTTCTCTGCAACCACCAAACCACTAGAAGTGTGTAACATGAATTGTGAAACACGCAGTAGTTACAAAGGCTTTTCTCTTCCATTGTGCTCTAGTTACGTAACTAGCAAATATATTTACGTTACAATGGTACTTGTGGATAACTTGAGCAATCTAAACTCGCTAATAATGTTTCCGTAACCTTATCGTAGTATTATTAAATTTTCTCCATTTCACACAGCGCCGTGCTAGCAATAACAACAGAAAAAATTATGAAAAATGGGAAGATCGTTAGTCTCAACATTAAACGATCATTAACATATTCCACGAACTGACAAAGGAGTTGAGATTTTCTAATGCCTCGTCACATCGCTCCAGAAGCCGCTGAGACGTACGTTGTTATCGAAGTCCCGCCTGGCATGTCCCATCTTCCCATCTTGCTACAACCTTTTCACGCCTTCGTGTATGTACTACACCTAATGTAGCTAATATGAATACGTCTACAATTCTCGGCTATGCATTCCCCCCCCCCCCTCCCTTCCCCTCCATCTTCCGCGCCATTTGCCGCTGGCAAATCACACCGAACCTAAGATGATAATACAGTGTAGTATTGACTATTTTTTCCGTCGGTTCTTGGCAGAACATAGCCATAATGTAAAATAGGAAACACTTTCCTAATGAAGATGAAACCTCCTAGGTTACTATGCCGCGTCATGTTCCACTGCAATTGCTTCACACAAGCGACGTTTTGACCCCAAAGAACGGTGTCGCGTTCATTTATAAAAGGGGATTTACCAGTGCTAATTCTGAAATATTGGGAATGAAATGATAATTAAATGGACACCCTAGCTGCAAACAGGCGTTGATGTATTTCATTGGGGACATGTTGAAAATATGTGCCCCGCCCGGGACTCGAACCCGGGATCTCTTGCTTACATGGCAGACGCTCTATCCATCTGAGCCACCGTGGGCACAAAGGATAGTGCGACTGCAGGGACTTATCCATTGCACGCTCCCCGTGATATCCACATTCCAAACATGTCCACACCACTACATTCGTAGTACGCCTAATAGATGTTTGCCCATCATACTCATTACTCGTGGCAGATTAATCTTCGCTATGCCCGAACTCGTACGGGACTTGGTAGATTAATCTGCCACGAGTAATGAATATGATGGGCAAACATCTATTAGGCGTACTACGAATGTAGTGGTGTGGACATGTTGGGAATGTGGATCTCACGGGGAGCGTGCAAGGGATAAGTCCCTGCAGTCGCACTATCCTCTGTGCCCACGGTGGCTCAGATGGATAGAGCGTCTGCCATGTAAGCCAGAGATCCCGGGTTCGAGTCCCGGTCGGGGCACACATTTTCAACATGTCCCCAATGAAATACATCAACGCCTGTTTGCAGCTAGGGTGCCCATTTAATCATCATTTCATTTCTAGCAAAGCTGCATGGTCATCCACGGTAACTGTTCTTTCGGGAACAGATACTACTGTCATATATGAAATATTGGGGTTTCGCGTGAAATTCTTCTAGCTGAAGATGTGTTTTACCGTATCATAGTGTAAAATACTTTAATTAAAAACGGTAAAACCAACTTTTCGACTATATTACAACGGCTCTGAACAAGAATTTTAACCATCGTGACACCGGGCACAGAGGGCTACACAATTATATCTTCTGGCTGCTGTTGATGAGCCATCGCTATTGGTTAGATAGCGAAACAGGCAGAGCAAGATAGAGGGAATGTGTCACGTCGCAGCCCGCATCTCGTGGTCGTGCGGTAGCGTTCTCGCTTCCCACGCCCGGGTTCCCGGGTTCGATTCCCGGCGGGGTCAGGGATTTTCTCTGCCTCGTGATGGCTGGGTGTTGTGTGCTGTCCTTAGGTTAGTTAGGTTTAAGTAGTTCTAAGTTCTAGGGGACTGATGACCATAGATGTTAAGTCCCATAGTGCTCAGAGCCATTTGAACCATTTTTTTGTCACGTCGCAGAGGTTTCTTCGTGTCTCACGCAAACATTCCAAGTTAGTATATCAAAGCGGACGGGCGACTGCGCTAGCCCTGCGAACGGAGCTTCGGCCCGCACGTTCGGGCACCGACCGGTCAGCAGGAGGTGAGCTCTCGTTCGTCGGTTGCCAGAGCCAGTCGATCAGTTAGGACAAACCTGGTCTACACCCACAGACGACGAGATACACCATACTAGGTGCTACCATGGATAATCAACATGCCACAGGCGCCATTAAAGCATCAACCAGAACTCGACAGAATCGAGCTACTCAGACAGTAGCTACCACGCTTCCGGTTAAACCTGCTTCTCAGCAGGTACGGCAACGCTCACTTTAGAAGAATCTTCCATGTTAGCCCCCAGAAGCCCTGGATGCTATCAATCGCAAGAGACACATGGATTGGCTCGCTCGCCAGTTGGGAAAAGAGACTGTAACGAGAAGAAGAGCCTACCGGTAAAAGACCAAGATGGCTGTGAAGTTCTTCGGTATGGCAGACGTGTGCCGAAATGTTGTTGTGGCCTTCAGTCCCGAGACTGGTTTGATGCAGATCTCCACGCTACTCTATCCTGTGGAAGCATCTTCATCTCCCAGGACCTACTGCAACCTACATCCTTCTGAATCTGCTTAGTGTATTCCATCTCTTGGTCTCCCTCTACGATTTTTACCCTCCACGCTGCTCTCCAATACTAAATTGGTGATCTCTTGATGCCTCAGAACATGTCCTACCAACCGATCCCTTCTTCTAGTCAAGTTGTGCCACAAACTTCTCTTCTCCCCAATCCTATTCAACACCTCGTCATTAGTTGTGTGATCTACCCATCTAATCTTCTGCATTCTTCTGTTGCACCACATTTCGATAGCTTCTATTCTCTTCTTGTCTAAACTATTTATCGTCCATGTTTCACTTCCATACATGGCCACACTCCATACAAATCCTTTCAGAAACGACTTCCTGACACTTAAATCTATTATCGATGTTAACAAATTTCTCTTCTTCAGAAACGCTTTCCTTCCCATTGCCAGTCTACATTTTATATCCTCTCTACTTCGACCATCATCAGTTATTTTGCTCCCACAGATAGCAAAACTCCTTTACTACTTTAAGTGTCTCATTTCCTAATCTAATTCCCTCAGCATCACCCGACTTAATACGACTACATTCCATTATCCACGTTTTGCTTTTGCTGATGTTCATCTTATATCCTCCTTTCAAGACACTATCCATTCCGTTCAACTGCTCTTCCAAGTCCTTTGCTGTCTCTGACAGAATTACAATGTCATCGGCAAACCTCAAAGTTTTTATTTCTTCTCCATGGATTTTAATACCTACTCCGAATTTTTCTTTTGTTTTCTTCACTCCTTTCCCAACCACTGCTTCCCTTTCATGCCCCTCAACTCTTATAACTGCCATTTGGTTTGTATACAAATTGTAAATAGCCTTTCGCTCCCTGTATTTTACCCCTGCCACCTTTAGAATTTGAAAGAGAGTATTCCAGTCAACATTGTCAAAAGCTTTCTCTAAGTCTACAAATGCTAGAAACGTAGGTTTGCCTTTCATTAATCTAGCTTCTAAGATAAGTCGTAGGGTCAGCATTGCCTCACGTTTCCAATATTTCTACGGAATCCAAACTGATCTTCCCCTAGATCGGATTCTACTAGTTTTTCCATTCGTCTGTAAAGAATTCGCGTTAGTATTTTGCAGCCGTGACTTATTAAACTGATAGTTCGGTAATTTTCACATCTGTCAACATCTGCTTTCTTTGGGATTGGAATTATTATATTCTTCTTGAAGTCTGAGGGTATTTCGCCTGTTTCATACATCTTGCTCACCAGATGGTAGAGTTTTGTCAGGACTGGCTCTCCCAAGGCCGTAAGTAGTTCTAATGGAATGTTGTCTACTCCCGGGGCCTTGTTTCGACTTAGGTCTTTCAGTGCTCTGTCCATCTCTTCACGCAGTATCATATCTCCCTTTCCATAATATTGTCCTCAAGTACATCGCCCTTGTATAGACTCTCTATATACTCCTTCCACATTTCTGCTTTCCTTTCTTTGCTTAGAACTGGGTTTCCATCTGAGCTCTTAATATTCATACAAGTGGTTCTCTTTTCTCCAAAGGTCTCTTTAACTTTCCTGTAGGCAGTATCTATCTTACCCCTAGTGAGATAAGCCTCTACATTCTTACATTTATCCTCTAACCATCCCTGCTTAGCCATTTTGCACTTCCTGTCGATCTCATGTTTGAGACGTTTGTATTCCTGTGCCGAAATATCAGGGACGTTTATTAAGTAATGCAACACATTTTTTGTTGGAAATGAGGCTGGTTTTATTCATGATTCCAGTACATCATATTATTCCCCACTCTCTTAGTTGCAAAACTCTATTTTTTAACATAATCTCCGTTAAATCCGACGGCCTTACGCCTCCTTACTAAGAGGACATGTATGGTCATATGGTACCACTCTACTGGGCGATGTCGAGGCCAACATCTTGCTGCATCAGTAACATGCCTATCATCTACGTACTACTTGCTGTGGACTGCATCATCCTCCACTGGGCCACCAGTGTCTGATAAGAGGCAAGGAACCCAAGGGGCACACGCCTTTGATTACGCCAACTGGTGGATGAGTGTCAGCACTACCGACAGAGACGGCCAGTTGAGCAGCGAAGTATTTGATTGCAATCCGTCGATCACATCGAATGAGTGTCCGCACATTCCAGCATTGCAGGAGTCACAGCTGTGTTTGGCCGATAGGCCATGTAGGAGACCGGGCAGATTTGCGCTGCCCTGTTGCAATGATGATAGACGCCTCGCCCAAGATCTCACCGTGCCTTTGGTTACTGCCAGGTCTCCGTAGACGTTCTGCAAGATGCTCTGGTTTTGCGTCAAAAGGAATTCAGTGGAAGCTCTCTGCTTGGAACACATCTCCTTTACATACACCATCTTGGAGGCTATGTATAGTGCCGCTACCTGCCAGAACTCCATGAAATTGCAGCGACCGAAGCGGGAATATACTACCATCTCCACAACAAATTCCGCATTTTGGTCGAGAAGAATATGTGTTGCTTTTCTTATTGAACGCCCCTGGTAGGTTCGAAGTGCGGAGGTACCCACAGGAAACTCCCTCGACGCTATCTCAGAAATTGACTCCGCAAGTGTAGATGAGAGTCGAGATAAAGATGTCGTCCACCGGCCATAGGTATAAAACCATTGAAGCACTGCTACATCGCATTCTCATCACAACAACATGTAGAAGAACGGCCTCTATCAGAAGCACTGATTCAGGTTTCAAGCAAAAAGTTCGAATAAAACAACTTATCTGTGTCAGTCACTTTTTATTTTCTCCCACAACGCGTTTCGAGAGTTCATACTCTCCTCTTCGAGTGGAAAACAGCGCTATCTTGTTACATATGTACCAGCTGGGTGCAGCTAGTTGTCTGTTTTGGTTCTATTTTGCTACAAAATGTACAACAGGCACTTGTCATCGTCATGTGGATCTAAGATTATACATATGAAATGGTGATGGAGTTGCTTACAATCTGTTCCAGTGTACAGAACCTTGCAGTTCGTCGTAAATGAAAATTGTTTGCTTGATTTTGCACAAACAAATACGAACCACTAATGTAAACACACCAAAGATTGTAGCGATGAAAATATATGGCATATGGCCTCAAAGATCATTCATAGCTAGTTTACATTGTGGATCAGAGATACATGTAGCAATTATAAAATTATTTCTTTCTTTACATCATGTTAAAGGTATTACATTGCAAAATATGTGATAGTAACATAAAATAAAGTAGATATACTAAAAATATATTAAAACTTGCAAATGTAGTATGAACATACCGTTTCTCTATAGCGATTTGGGATTTTTTATTTGTTTATAAGTGACTCAGGAAGTAGAAGGTAAAAAGAGTTACAGCACACCATCTTAAAGAAGCTCATTGCCACTGTCTCAGCTGTTTCACTTAGTGTGTCCTGTCCATGTTTTCTGATGTGAATGAAAATTTCCAGCTGTTCATAAAGGTTAAGATTGTGGCCTTTGTTCATTTTGTGAAGTATTATTAGATTGTTCTCTATGTTATCAAAGGTACGTCATGTGTCCTGAATGTGTGTAGGTATGGCAGATTTATTGAGTGTGTTCTCTTTAAATGTATTAGTGTGTTCTTGGAATCTAATTCGAAAGCTTCAACCAGTCTGATCTACATATTGTACGGAGCATTGATTGCATTTTATCTCGTATACATCTGAGTTGGAGAATTTATCTTTATTGGTTTTTGTATTGTATGGCAGTCTGTTACCTAATGTATTGTTGTTGCCGAAAGCAGCTCTTGCATTGTATGACCTCAATATATAAGAAATTTTTAGTGAAGCGGTGCTAAAGAAGGGAAGGCATACTGTCCTAGTGTCTGTCTGTTTGTTGTTCTTATTTATGTTTCGGTCTATTCCTTTCTTAGATTTTTCTCTATGAGTGTATGTTGAAAACCATTAGCGGCTGCTATTTGTTTGATGACATCAGTTTCATTTTGGAGCGTTTCCTTGCATAATGGCAGTTTGTGCGCTCTGTGCAACATGGATCTACAGGCTGCTATTTTGTGTGTATGTGGGTGGCATGAAGAAGCATGGATATTTATATGCGTAGTTTTGAGTTTTCTGTAAATACTAAGCATGTATTTGTTTTTTTTTTCTACTAATGGTGAGGTCCAAAATGTTTAATGAGTTCTGACTTTCGTATTTACAAATGAACTGAATGCTCTTGGGCATGCTGTTGAATGCCTGAATTATTGATACAGGATTTTGTTTGCTTGCCCCCTCTGTTATTATTAAAGTGTCATCAATATATTTTTTGTAAACTTTAATGTCTTATATACATTGGCTGTTGTTACTGAATAATTTTCGCTCAGGGTGGTTAATAAATATGTCAGCTATGATCCCCGATATGTTGGAGTCCATTGCTAGGCCAGTCAGTTATTTACATACTTTATTGTTGAAAGTGAAATAGTTGTTATTAAGAGTCAGTTCAAGGAAATCAATGAATTCAGCTATTTCAGCCACTGACAGTCTTCTGTTTTATGAGATTGTGTTTAATAACTTCCACTGCTTCCTCTATGGAGATGTTTGTGTATAAATTAGTGACATCTAGTGATATTATCACATTCGTCAGGAACACAAATATTTAGTATCTCATGTGCTAATGTATAACTATTTTAGACAGAGTAGGTTGTTTCAAATGTTCAGTTGTTCCTCACAATCTCATTTAGTTTATGTGTCAACTTACAGCCTCGGCTGTTTCTAGAGTTAACAATAGACCTCACAGGACAATCCTCCATGTGAAGCTTTAACTGTGACTCTGTTGTGGTGGTTTTGGGTTCATGGATATGCATGTGCATTCCACCTTCTCATTAAGTAAGAAGTCAGCTTTCTTTAAAAGTTCCTCGATCCCAGCCTCAAAATTGTCTGCTGGATCTTTCTTTACCTTTTTCATATTGTTTTCGTTAAAGAATTCTAATGTTTTCTCAACATAAGTTTGTTGATGTACAGTCATCAATGTATTGTCCTCATCTGCTTTTGTTGCTATTGCTTTATGTTCTGTTTATTTCTTGTTTACGGTTCTGAGTGTTTTACTGTCTTTGTTGGATTTAAAAGTGCCGCATTTTGTGCCATCGAGTTCTTGTTCTAATATACTGTTTACCTTGTGGGCTATTGCAATTTTTGTGTTATTGTCAATCTTGGCAGCATCTGCTGCATTCTTTGTGGTTAATATTATGTCCTTGGTGCATGTGTTGCTAAGTGGCTTTTCTAAGTTGTATTTCAGATCTTGCTGCAGTAAAGGTATTCTTTTTCATCAAATACACTCTTAGTTGTGTTTATTGCTCTGAAATTTAATTTGTGTGTATGTTCGTTGTTATTCTGTAATTGCGAGGGTGGCAACTGAAGTTCTTTTAGTTTACAGAGCTTGGATTTTTGTCCTTTACTGATCTATGTGTACTCTTTCGAAATATAATTAGCAACGCTTTACCAAACTGTGTTGCAAGTAAATTTGGGCAACTTATTTGCTGTAAACGAATGTATATGGAACGACCGATTACTATGCGGATTTGTTTCTTGTATAAATATTTGATCTCTGCAAGTAACCAAATTTTCTAAGCTTTTTTCGAATTAGGGAAACGGTTTCAGAATTTCCACAAGCAGTAAATTTAACATATTTCGGTATGATTTCCACACTTCAAGCATTCTTTGTTAAATGTAATACTAGTAAGAGTCCTGAAAAGTTTCAGGTTCGCTTCTTCGTATTTCATAGCTTCCTGCCTCACTAGGCAAACATAGTCCTATATCGTCCCCATTAGACTGTTTTTTAAAGGAAACTGCGACTGTTTTGACAATAAAAGTACAAGTAAACCAATTTATCAGTGTGAGTCACTCTTTACTGTCTCCCACGACGCGTTTCCAGAGTTTATACTCTCATCTTCAGGTGCAAAACAGCGATATATTGTTATATGTGTACCAGCTGGAAGCAGCTAGTTGTTTGTTTTGGTTTCATTTTGCTACAAAAAGTATAACAGGCACTTTTTATCGTTATGTGGCACCTCCACCGATCGCAGTGCTCCATCCACGAAAATATACTGACATATCCTATATCCTGGTTGCCATCCTCATCTAGAAATTACAGCTGGAAGTTCGCCTTGCTGGTAATGACTTCGGCGGAGTCATTGTGCGGACTCCCAAAGATTATAATGTCGTATTAAATTCAGATAAAGAACTGTAACTTACATATTATACCTACGCTCACCATAACGTGCACTGCAAGAAGCTAGTGATCAGAAAGCTCCAGGTAAACGTCGATACTTATCTGAAAGCTATTCTCGAGCACACGGCTTAACATCCACACCATCATCCAGACGAGACACTTAAAGACAATTATGCCCCTGTACTTCGTCATTGCCCCCGAAACTGTTGAGAGTAGTAGAATTTCCGACATCAAGAGGATGTGGGCAATAGGCGTTAGCACTAGCAAATTTAAATGCAAGGAAAACCCGAAGTATTCTAACTGTGATGGAGATCATGCTGTTAGTTGTAACGGCTGAGAATTGCTTAGTCAGGGAAATCAGCCATGAAATTACCGCTGTGAAAAGCAGGAGTCAGTTACGCAGCGGATGCCTCAAATGATAGAAAATCACAAACAACTGCTGAAAGATGACATAGAACGCAAACACTGCTCTTCTCATCGCAGTCACCAAGCCTCTGGAGTTTCGTCCAATGAGAGCAACATCTATGGAGGACGAAAGAAACGAAGAAAACAGAAGGCGTGGGCAAGTCTCGCAACACATCTGTTGGACACCATCAAAGAAAGGAATTATGCCTTCATATAATGGGAACTCACCTGCATTCCGGACGCCAAGCGGTTGCTGATTAGGATGAGGAGGGAAATTACAGCTGCTGCGGAAGAAGGCAGAACTCGATCAGGACAGATATACTTGCCTACCTGTCGCTTGAAGATACGACGGGAACGCGGCTGTTCACTAAAAGGGCACTGCCGAATCAGAGACCCAAAGGTCTCGCAACACGTCGAACTACTCGCTGAGCGACTACCAATATTAGTAGGTGAACGAGCTGAAGATGACATCATAGTCCCCATAACACCGCAAGAAGTCAAGAAACGTGAGGCCCTGACTTACTTGCCAACCTGATATTGAAACACCTACATCTGCTTCAGCGGACCATTTGGAAAATAACTTTCAATCAAGTACTCAGCTCAGGAGTATTTCCGACAGCCTGGAAACACACAGAGATCGCCGCAGTTCCGAAGCCTGGTAACCATGAGCGGTCTCCCAGGATCTGTTGACGAATAAGTGTAATTCCTGCGTTGTCAAAACTGTTCGAAATGCTACACCTGATAGGCCTTGAGAGGCACACTGACAAGAAAGCGCTCCTCCCACACAACTAATTCGGTTTCCATCGTGGCCAGGCCACTAATCACCAGCTACTGGGCCTAGGAAAAGAAGCTAGGCATGTCATGGAATGTGTGAAGTATTACGGCGCCATACTTCTTGACGTTTCCCGAGCTTTTGATTTTGTTTGGCACGAGGGCGTCTTGTGCAAGGTACTTGTGCCAAGTGTCCCCGGTCACGTTTCAACCTACCACAGAGTTACACTCAAGAAAGTAATTCCCAAGTAAGGGTCGACGACGGCAGTTCCACTCGTTGTCCCATTCACGCAATTGTTCCCCAGGGATCTGTCCTCGGTCCGCAGTTGTACTCGCTACACATGGTGGACCTATCTCAGACTGCCTTATGACGACACCGCTGTGTTCACACGCAGCATGAACGCCGACATTCTACGCTGTCGACTGCAGCAGGCAACCGACAACCTCGTCGAGTGTGCACGGAAATTTCAGCTCTCATACAACGCCTCGAAATTCCAGATTATCATAGTCACTAAGAAGTTTGTACCCAAAGACCTACAAACAGTAATGGTGCTTGGTGCACCCGTCCCCTACAGCCAACTATCTCGGCGTCACATTGGACGGAAGACCTACATGACACCAACACACTCTCCAGGTGAGAAGAAAGGCATTCGGAAGACTGACGGAACTTTAGCCCCACTTAAATCGTGAGTCTTCTCTCCCTTATCACATAGTGCTCACCCCGTATAAAACTATAATTTTGCAATTACTGGAATATTCTGCTGTTGTACGCTGCAAAACAGCAGCATGGAACCTACGGATGCCGCAGACAATACAAAACAGCACCTCAACCTGTGTCCTGGTGTCCTGCTAACATGATTCACGAAATGGCTGGGATGCTGCTGCTCTACGTGCGCTTCAAGGAAGCAGTGGATCAGTTCTAAGAAACAATTGGCCACGCCATAAATTTCAAAATTCGTGCTCTTAGGCCACAAAGTCCATCTGCGCGAGCAAATGAAATGGCATGTTCTGCAGCGCACATAGAGCGTTACTGTGCTACCTCTGCAGTCGAAACGACGAAACCAGCCGCTAACAATTAACGTCCATCAACCGTTTTGCCTGATGTTCCACAGCTGTACTTACGTTTGGAGGAACAGCGACGTGCTTGGTCTCCGTCCACACCTGGAAGTTCGGCATTTCCAGTATGTTAGTTAGTAGCACGCTGTGGCTGTACATTCACTTCTTTGATGGCGGGAAGTCAAGAAGGTGGAAACCTACAGTAGTCTCTTCTATTGAAATTACATTCATTCTCGAAAATGTGAAGGAAAAACCAAGCTAAACCGAGACCAGGCACATCATCTGTACTGACAGACGGGGACTGTCGAACATTGAGGACGGTGATTGTAAAAAATCGCGTAAAATCTGCTGAAAGACTCACTCACGAGTTTCAAAGTGCTAGCTGCAGGCCAGCTATGACCCTGACAGTGCGTAGGGAGCTTAAGAGAATGAGGTGTAATGATCGAGCAGCTCCTTATAAACCTCACGTTTCTGTACTCAGCACTAAGCGATGCTTCCGGTGGTACAAAGTGCTACGGTGTAAAGTCAACGCCGGCACGCCATTCGGGAACGACAGAGAAGAGAAGGCTATGAGAAGAGGTTAGCCAATCGCACGCTGATCGACCTCCCTTCAGGACGACAACGCGGCAGCAGTGGCCCCTACGTGAAGACGACATAAGAGCCGCACCCGACTGATGGCAGCCGACTTCGATAGCAGCTTCAACGTATGTCGGACATTCCTTCTATTAATGTTGCTTTTCTTGGCTACCACTTATATTTGTAGAGATCATTATGTTGGCCACAGTTCTCCTTATGATCCGAGGTCCGAAAATTTCACACTTTGTTTCAGCCGCTTGTGACGTTCGTGTTCTTTAATATGTACTCTTACTGTCCTGTCGGTTTCGCTTATACTGGATCTGAAAAGCTTGTAAGGGTGTTAAAGGGGAGGTTGCGCTGAGAAATAACTGTCCAGAAAAAAATTCGATACGCTGCGCCGTTTCCGAGTTAATTGCACAGAAGTCGGCAAACAGGACGTTGTACACGCAAATTCAAGAGGCTCAACAGATACAATTAGTGTCAGTTCTCACAGCGTAGGTGATAGCGCGAGACTTCTCAGACTTTCGCTCAGGTTCGATCCTTACTACCGACTTATGTCCAGTTTTGTGTCATTCTCCTGCTCGGTTTCAGGAAACCAAACGAAGAAAAAATTTCGTGACACCGTCAGTGGTGGGAAGCTTGAATTGGTACGTGCAACGACCTGATTGGCTAATGTGAATGTTAATTAACTCGGAAACGGCGCAATGTACCGATTTTTCTCTGAACAATTATTTCCCAGCACAAACTAGCTCGCATCACCCTTACATGCTCTTCAGATTGTTTTTGATCACCCTGTATACACTTTTCCACAACACGCATCACGTCATAGAATCCCGCAGTGTGGAGGTAATCAAGTGCGTCTGTTTCGCGCCGGAAATAGTCTTGTGCTTTTGTTCTGACAGAAAAATGTGATCCTTGTACCAATCCTTATCCCAAGAACCCAGTTACTCCAAAAACGAAAGGTCACCTAACGGAGTGAGATGGTCGTTCCTCGCCTTTTCTATTAACATTATTAGTAACATTCCGTTTGAAAGCCCCATCTATGTGTCTTCCTTAAGAAATGAAACTCCGATTCGAAGCATGTGAACACAATGTTTCGATCTCCGCTTGCTTCGGGGGTGGGTGATGGTGCCAAGAGGCATCTAAAAGCCTGTTTTTGTTTGTAGACTTTCCATATATTCTGTGTTCTAGCGAGTTGTTAAATCTTCTGCAGCCTCATTCTCTATCCCCAAAGTGAAGTAGATTTTGGGATGAATCTCATTAAAGAAATTACGAATCTATAATGCCCTAGTTTACTGTGTCTGCCACATAGTGGGGTTCACAAAAATGTTTTAGTGGCGCTTTACTTAATGCCTGTTGTTCAAAATGTTCCTTAAAGGTGTCAGCTGCCAAAAAGTTAAATCATAGAAACACTGTCAGAGTGTGTATTTAAGGTAGCTCCATCATAAACATAATTCGATCAACAATATTGTAAAAACATATAAAAGCTGCAAAGAAGTTCGTGTTTATTGACTGGCGCCTAGTTTCGGTCCTTTTCCGGCCATCTTCAAATCATCCAGGAGAATCATACAACAACATCCATTACGTGCGAACGCTGGCCACATAGCGTGTGTGTGTACCTGAGTACAACATATTACTTAGAGAACGACCCTGAATTTTTTTCGCTGCATGCAGCACAACACGGTTGTTTTGCAAATAATGTATTACACTCAGCAACACACATGCGCTGTATGGCCAGCGTGTACACGTAATCGATGATTTGAAAATGAACTGAGTAGGTCCGTAACAAGACGTCAGCTAACGAAGATAAACTTCTATGCAACGTTGATGATCTTTAAAAATACTGTTGAATCATTTAAGCTGCTGCCTCGGTGCCATGCCCCAGTTGGAAACAAGTAAATAATTCGATCAGTTGAAACACATGGAGAAACTCTTTTTCCGTGTTATCTTAATCATATCTGCTATCGAGATATTAGTACATAAATATTTCACGTTGAAGCTGACAATAGTATCACCTGCGGTTATCTTCGCCGTGCCTAAATTTCTAAAAAGTGTTTTCCTAATCTTTCACAAGAGTATTTCTTTTTCTAACTCTATTTCTCTCTTTATCCAATAAACGAATTGCTAAAGAGCAAGTTAGTTCCACCCATTGTACGTCTCAGCGGGCACCTTTCTTTGCGAATCTTCGGTAGACTCGTATTCCAGGCGAGACAGCTATTCTGCGCGTTAGATTGTTGATAAAAGATCTATCTGTTCCGGAGTCTGGTTACTGATTTTGCATTTTCAAACGTTTCAGTTCATCAGGTCGCAAAACGAATGCATCTTAATACCTTCACCCTGCGAGAGTCTATGAAGTAACATGTGGCTGTGGGAAAAGTGTTTATAGGCAAAACTGCCAGGACAGTAAAAAACGTATTGCAGAGCACGAACGTCGCATGCGGTTAAAACAACGTGTGAAATGTATAGTAGCGGAATGTCAAGAGGTGTTCGATTTCAACAACATATGTATGCTAGCCGAAGGAAGCAATATTTATAGATGTCTTAGAAGTGCAAGAGATTTCCAAGAATTAATATAACTACCACACAGAAATCAGATATAGGCTTTTCTGTAGTGGACACACTGGTTCCCATCAGATCAAAAAGGGTTGAAATGGCTCTGAGCGCTATGGGACTTAACATCTGAGGTCATCAGTCCCCTAGAACTTAGAGCTACTTAAACCTAACTAACCTAAGGACATCACACACATCCATGCCCGAGGCAGGATTCGAAACTGCGACCGTAGCGGTCGCGCGGTTTCAGACTGAAGCGCCTAGAACCGCTCGGCCACCGCGGCCGGCCCCATCAGACACCTGCCTGGAGTGGTTGACACTGGATAGATCACCATCTGGGCTGTTATCTGTCAAGTCGCACTCAGCTTTGTGATGCCAACTAAGGAAGTGCTTGACCGAGCAGTAATGGCTGCAGGTCACGAAAACTAACAGCCAGGAGAGCGGTGCTGACTCCACCCTGTTCCATCGCATCTGATGACGCCAGTCGTCGGAGGATGACACGATGATCTGTCAGAACCATTGAACCTCCTGAGGGCTGTTTGCATAGGAAGAAATATCCACCTATGGAGCGGGAGGAATGCAAACAACCACCATGAAAGTAACTCAGCGGTATGGCAGCAACTCTTAGACAGACATCCCTCTCTCTTGCTCTGCCTGATCGTTCAGTCAGATACCACAATGCGACTTGTTCCATACTAACAGTACTAAAATATCTCTACAAAACGTTTGGTCCGTTCATGTTTTGAAAAGGAAATTGATTTCTAAGAAAGGACATTCAGTAAACATATAATCACAGTTATAATACAAATCCTCATTCAATCGTATGTAGTGATGTTGTGCAGTTGGTGTAGCGAGAAAAGTTAGAATACTCTAGTTTCAAAGTTCGATTCGGGGTCTAGATATATTTTTTTATTTTTTATTTCTTAGTTCTGGTCTTCCCAATAATGCTGTGGTATACATCTGTTTTTTAAATGATACGCATGCTACAAGTACAGATTTCCAATGCTCAACATAATAATCGTTAGTAGATATGTCATAAATATTCACTAAGAGTGATAATCAGCTTAAAACAAATTACTTGTCATAGGACAGAAGTAACTGCAAAACTTATAAATATGGATATGCTAAACATAAGTACTTCATTCAGTAAGAGACGGCTATAATATTTTAAATACACTATCAGTGACAACATGTCAATGCACCGGTAAACATGACTAGGTGTAGTGTGTTGAAGTGAATAGAGTAAAAGTTTAAATGCAAAATGCGTATTTAAAAGTGAAATGATAAAAACGACTGTACTCTAAATTCTGTGTTAATATAAAATAATTGCTGTGTTATTTATAAGATTTTCTGTAATTGCTGTATAGCGATTAATATGTCCGGTAACATGTCATACAGTGAAAAATTAGAAAATAAAAAGTACATCAAAAAATTGCAGCAATACCCGAATGTGATCTCCCTAACTCGAGTATTCTAACGCAGAGCACTGTCCACTGCACAAATTGTGCTGCACAGTTGCAGCACATTGAATGAAAATACTTGTCGCACATGTGATTACAGAATTTTCAAATTGCCTTTTCTTGATGTGCAAAACATGCGTGGCACGATATTTAGATACAGACATTTTTGTACCATTAATGTGCAAGGAATCGTACTGTGGTTTCAGCGCAAATTTTGGTCCACCCTGTGTGACTGAGGACGTTGGCCCACCACTAGTAGCGAAGAGAAATTCTCTCAGTAATCCCAGTTATTCAGAATAAGTGCGAGAAAACTCCCTTTTATAAGGAACTCTGTGCTGGTCTTTGACAGTGTTCATCTAAGTGAGAATCGCAGAACACCCTGAAGAAGATCCTAGAAGTGGGGTCGAAAAGTCAATTGCGTGAATGAACTAAATATGAGCACAATGCTGCCTAACAACCTAAAAAGTTTTATCTTCAGTGACAACACTGACTGTAACCTGCAGACGTCTTTCCTAATGTCTTGCCAAACTATATTTGTTTGGTCAGGAACCGGCGTTCAGCTTCCTAGGCCATCGTCAAGTGATAATTGAACGTTGAAAACGGCTTACACGGAGATACTTCACACACAGAAGATACAAAGATTATGACATATGGATTGTTCACAAACGAATGTATTACATTTTTATGTAACACAGAAAGAGTTATATTTAAATAAATATTAAAACGAAGTTTGTTATGTGGATATTGTTACATTTAACAGCAAATGAAAAATAATCTTAAAATTACATATGTAATCTAGTATTTTTGCAAATAAAACCTAATTTAATAGAGGGAAAAAGGAAATTGTGTTTCGCCATTTAATTTTAAGCAAGCTTTCTGTGTCATATGTTTATTGATCTCAAGTATTTGCAGTAGGATCATTTATCTGCTTTTGTTAACAGTTCATAACACTTCACACTCTACATCATATCCAGGGACATCAAACTGCTAGGAATAACGATGAGTAACTACCCTCTAGAGACACCAATGAGCAAGTGGAAGAAACATTTGGACATGACGAGAAGCTGTCAACAACAAAAACAGACTTGTGAATTTGAAACACAGAGTAGAATTTATCAACATCAAAGTACTATCAAAAACCTGCTGTGATGGAAAAATATTCCTTGTGACAGTGAGTGTTGCTTGGAAAATAATGACTGTTAACAGGAGAAAACTATAGCTTGACTGTCAGATTGTGTATAATATACATTCTGAAACTGACATTTTTTCCACATATTTTAGTAGCAAGGATTATGTCACACAGATTTACTTCAGATCTGTACAAAAGATCTGATCATTATTTTACACAGTCATCAGTAAGAACATTTGGAAATAAGCTAGTGTGTCAAAAGATATTATGTAGTTTATTACTGGGTGAGGCTTGTATATTTGTTTTTGTAAAGTATATTGTAAATATGTTTGTGTGTTTACATATTGTAAATATGTTTGTTTATGAATAAGCTAGTGCGTCAGAAGATACTGTACACTGTATATTTTTAATTTTATCCCCACGTGCTGTGGAATTTCTTATACCAAACTTACATTAAATTTTGTTTCCTGTTTCATCGTGTGGTCTAAATATCTCCCTCCCTCCCTCTCCCTCTCTCTCTCTCTCTGCTAAGTAACAAGGAACAGCATACTGGGATACCATCTTTATGTAAATCAGGTAAACCTGTTATCTAGGACCCATATGACTATTATTGATTAATATCTGGCTGCTGATTTCTCATATAATACATGACTTGATAGTGATTTTCACTTGTTGATTGAAAGCAACAGACGGTACTTTATGTATGTAATGAACTTCAAAGCTGTAGAGGAAGTGGTTAATTTTGATACTGTAATCACTTTTGTTCAATAAAAGTAAGCTATTCAAAAATGCAGTGTTTCTCTCCCTTCCCTCACAGGACTAATTCAAGCATTGCATGATGATCTACCTCAGCTGACATTATTCTCTTAGAACTGTGGTTGCTGAGTCGCTAATCTTACAAAGGTAAGCCTTTGACAAAAATCTCTCCCATTTGAACGATGCCAGTAGTTATGAGGACAGTTCTGCGACGGAGAACGATCTTATCTCAAGGTCACTTCGGGTGTGAGGTTACACCTGAGGAAATTGGGTGAGGTGTATTCAGTGTTACCCAGGGGAACCCCTATGCTGCCCATGCATGTTAGACAACCGTATATCATCCATTCAAGATTATGATATAACCCGATACCAGTCATGTGGCTGTTGGACCTTTGCGTGTGGTGCAGGATATAACCTGATGCCCAGCCCATGCATGTTGGGCAATTGCATGACATAAAACTGGAGAGAAAATGAAGGTCCCCCGTCTCCCTTTTGGATGGATTAAGTTCAAACTCCCAACCCCCACTATTATACATAGAAAAATGGTGTGGACATCATCATTCGAGGTCTGCACGCAATAGTGAGTGGAACAGGTTCGTTAGAGACAAATAAAGTTCTCAAATATTGACAATAATATGTTCTGTCTATTGTTTAATTGTATTCTGTAGTGAAAGGCTCAAGTTCTCTTGTAAATAATACCAATGATATAGCAAATTAATTTATGGTTTACTATTAAGAATGAGTTTTGCTATACAGTGTGTTAACAATATCTTTGTTGTTTATTAACAATTATTTCAATCCTATTTTATGGTTTGTTTCAAATTATTTGGAAAGTTGATGTACACTAAACAATTTTTTGTGATAACTTATACATACACACATTTTTCTCTGAAACTAATACTATCAGATACATTGGTACTAATTATTTTCACTAAAAGCTATACTATTTGTTTACACTAAACACTAGTAGAGAGAAGAACTTAAATACTACATTTCTCATTGAATTAGTAGTTTGCAATTGTTTTTTTCCTTATATATGCAGGTGTCACTCTCTCTTTTAAACAGTATTTACGTTTTTTTTAATCATTACTCTCTGACTTATTTGATCATTTCTGTAGAGAATACGTGGAAAATGGAGACCAGTAGAAGCAGGTGAAGAAAAACTAAACTGACATACACACACACAAATATACATGCACATATAGAGTGCATTCATGTATGTAGCACACACAATACATGCAATTTTCATGCACACATAGTGCGCAATCAGACGTACATACTCATACACACATGACAAACGGTTCATTCAACTTTTCCATCTACTCTCGCATGTAGCCCAGCAGCTGACACACTGGACTCGCATTTGGAAGGACAATGGTTCAAACCCTCGTCCAGTCATCCTGATTTAGGTTTTCTGCGATTTCTCTAAATTGCTTGAGGCAAATGCCAAGATTGTTCCTTCGAATGGGCATGGCACTTTATTTCTCCATCTTCCCCTAAACCGAACTTGTGAATCTTCTCCAATGACCTCGTTGTCGATGGGACGTTAAACACTAACCTCCTCCTCCCCTTCCACTTGCACAAACACACGCTACTCACAAATAAATAACAATATAGACACTCAATCGTTCTCAGCTGTGTAATGTGAGTACAGGGTGGTCCCAATCCCATCCACACAGATGAACTGTTTGTCGTCTTGTCGTCATGACGTGACAGCCTGACATTCAACTGCTGTGCAATGTGTGCACACTTTGACGCAAAATCTGGCCAGCGCCCGACCGGCGCAGAGTCCAAGCCCGCCCCGATCGCTGCGGCAGTTTCTGGAGGGTACCTTGCCTCCTGTTCCATTTGTCACGCTATGTCTGCGTCGATGGTTTAACAGCAAACAGCGCGTCGTCGGAATGCAACGTATCATTGCTGAAACCGCTCGTTACGTAAATTTTTCTAGCGACTTTCGTCTGAATGCTGAAATCTCGCGTGAAATGGTGGCTCTGCTTCAGTGTATTTCACTTTCTGACACACAGGCAATAACAGTTCTATCCAATAACATTTCTACGACAGATTTCTTGGCAGACTACCTGCCTTTTAATGGCGCATGCCTCATAGGTCTCCAGGACCCACCTGCTGGGAGCTGGCAGCGGCTGTTCGAGGCGGTGCTGCGCTCCCACGCCTGTGTCGAAAACGTCAGCTATCGCTCATCGTTTTGGAGAGTATAAGAAGCTTTGCTGTGCTCGAGTGATGCTGAGCGCTCCGGCTTCCCCCTCCAATGAGTAGTGTGTGCGTGAGGCAACGTATGCCAAAGGCTGCACGTGCGGGAAACTTAGGAGGACGAGTTTCCCGTGCAGTACAACTGCTTCTAAGAAGCTGATATTGCACCATACTTTTAAAAGCAGGGATTTATCGACTGCTATATTTTCAACTTTTTATTTTCCTGCCAAATATAAATTTTATTACGCAATTAAATAAGTACATTAGATAGTGCTAATACAGTGAGCAGAAACACAAAAAGCTTTATGTACAGAAATATTAGCATTAAGCTGTGATGTTTATTTATTCACACAGATTCGATTTATGCAATATATGTGGAAACAAGGTTCATAATACAAACTGTGGTGTCACCGCCAGACACCACACTTGCTAGGTGGTAGCTTAAATCGGCCGCGGTCCATTTAGTACATGTCGGACCCGCGTGTCGCCACTGTGTGATTGCAGACCTAGCGCCACCACAAGGCAGGTCTCGATATACGATAGAGCACTCGCCCCAGTTGTACGACGACATTGCTAGCGACAATACGGACGAAGCCTTCCCCTCATTTGCCAAGAGACAGTTAGAATAGCCTTCTGCTAAGTCCATGGCTACGACCTAGCAAGGCGCCATTAGCCTTACCTAGTTTGAGAGTTATCGTATAAATGTCTCAAGAAGAACGCTGTATTCATCAAAGAATAAAAGTTAAGTATAAAGCAGCTACGTACTTTTCTTGCTACCATTCAATAGTTATCCTGTTCCAGACTTGACGCCAGTCGGCGTGTGTGTACGCGTGCCTTTCTTTCGGCTCCCTTCCCTCCAGTGTGGCGTAGCAAGCTTGTTACGCCACAACAGATTGGCGACGAGGCAACGGAAAGGGTCTTGTTCTTTCTGATTGCTTACATTTATTTGTGTCATGGCTTCGCTAGATGTACTCTCCGAATTTTATCGCTTGCAGAATCAGCAGATGCAGGCGTTATTGGATGCCCTTGGACAGCTCGTCCAGGGTCAACGTGCCGTTCACACCGATGCGGCAGCCGCCGCTTCACCGCTACCGCAGCCACAACATGCAGTTGCACCGCCGTTTCGCAGTTTTAATGCGGCGCACGAATCGTGGCCAGAATGGTCCCGACAGTTCGGCTTTCATTTAGCCACCTACGGAATTCAAGGTAATGAGCGGCAGCTGTTTTTGCTTTCTTGTGTCGGTGTGTCCACCTACCGTGTGATAGTGAAATTGTTTCCCCGACGCGACGTAGCAACTCTGTCCTACGAAGAAATTTTGTCTGCTTTAGATGCCTATTTCAAAGAAACAGTTAATGTGGTTGCAAAACGGTATACGTTTTTTCGTACGAAACGTACGGCCGGTCAAACTAATAGGGAGTGGGTAGCAACATTGCAAGGACTTACTAGGGACTGTGCCTTTGACTGTGACTGTGGCCTTTCTTATTCAGATACAATGGTGCGTGATGCAATTGCACAGAACGTTTCTGATGTTCGCATACGGGAGCAAATTTTGAAACTAGTAAATCCCTCCCTTCAACAAGTGATAAACATATTGGATAGACAAGACACACTTGACTGTGCTCAGGAATCTTTTGAAACTTCGCCAGCAGTGTGTAACATTAACTGGCCCGCTGGACGCGCTGCGCGGCCCGGTAAATTGCCCTCGCGCACGTCGACGCAGCTGCCGCCGCGCTCTAAACCAGGTGTGCCGCGCCACCACACAAATGCAGTGAAATCATGCCCGCGGTGTGCTACTAGACATTCGCGTGAACATTGCCCGTCACGCCAAGCTATTTGCTTTTTCTGTAATAGGAAAGGACATGTTCAAAGTGTTTGCCAGAAAAAGCTCAGATCAGACAATCACAACCATTCCAGGCCCTTTGCTTCGCGCCGGAATCGAACCAAGGACACTCAGGCTCGTGGACCTTCGCCCATGGACATTCATGTCGTTAATTCCACTTCGCCCAGTGACACTTTCTCTAACAGTGACTGTGTTCGTCCCACAAAAAGTGTGCGTCGACGTCGCCGGAAATCACGTCAATTAGCAAGTGATGCTGTACCAGTGTCTGTTCACATTGCCCAAAACAGTCGCTCTTGTCGTCAGCAGGACAATAAACTTTTTGTAGAATTGGACTTTAATGGCAAGGTCATACCATTCCAGCTCGATACCGGAGCTGCAGCTTCATTGCTCAATCACGACACGTACAAAAAACTGGGCGCACCTCCGTTGCGTGCCGCAAATGTTAAGTTACATAGTTATTCAGGACAGAATATACCGGTGTTAGGACAGTGCAGCCTTCTTGCCACATACAAGGGACAAACAAAACTTGTGTCATTTTACGTTCTTCGTTCTTTTACTGCAGTGAACTTGTTTGGTTTAGATTTATTTCAATTGTTTAACATGTCTATCGTAAATCAGGTCCTATCAGTGAATCAGACTGTGCCTTCAGACAGTGTTTCTCGCTTATGTGAAGAATTTGCAGACATTTTTGCTCCGGACCTGGGTTGCGCTAAAAACTATGAAGCACATTTGGAACTAAAAGTCCACGCGCAACCGAAATTTTTCCGAGCGCGCAATGTTCCCCACGCATTGCGTGATGCGGTCGCACGACCGTTAAAGGATATAGAATCACAAGGTGTGGGTGCATGTGCGCAATGCCTTTTCGATTTCAGCTCCGCTTCATCGCTTACGCCGTACAGGTGTTCCGTTTCTCTGGACGACGGAATGCGAACGCGCCTTTCGCCAGTTGAAATCGGCGTTGCTTTCTAATACTTGCCTCACGCCTTTCGATCCTCGGAAACCCCTTTTGTTGATGGTAGATGCATCGGATTTCGGGATCGGTGCTGTGCTTGCGCACAAAGTTGGCTCGCATGATCGCCGTATTGCCTTTGCGTCCAAATTGCTCTCGTCTGCGCAAAGAAATTATTCCCAGATAGAGAAAGAAGCTTTGGCTCTCGTGTTTGGTGTTACTAAGTTCCATGATTTCTTGTATGGTCGTCACTTTACCATCATCACAGACCACAAACCTTTGACATCGCTTTTTCATCCGAACAAGCCTGTACCTCCGCGTACAGCGCAGAAATTCATTCGCTGGTCTATTTTCCTCTCGCAGTACCGCTACGATATCTTGTATCGGTCCACTGCTAAGCACGGCAACGCTGATGCGTTGTCCCGTTTGCCTGTTGCTGAGGATAAAGCATTCGATTCTTCCGAACTTGCTTGCATGTTCATTGATTCGGAAACCGGTGAAGTGGTCGAATCGTTTCCGATTGATTTTCGTCGTGTAGCTACAGCCACAGCTGCTGACCCTGTCCTTGCTACCGTTTTGCGTTTTGTTGCTACGCAATGGCCTTTGTCAAAGTCTCGGATCGAGGATCCGTTGGTTCGCCGATTTTTTGCTCACAAGGAGAGACTTTTTGTTCGACGTGGTGTTTTGTTGTTGCGTTCTGATAATGATCAGTCCAGAGTCGTGGTCCCACGTTCGTTACAGTCCTCTGTTTTACGGCTTCTTCACCAAGGACATTGGGGTATAGTGCGAACGAAACAACTTGCTCGTCAGCACTGTACTTGGTTCGGAATCGATGCTGCGATTACGAATATGTGTTCTTCGTGCCCGGCGTGTGCCGAACAACAGTCCGCACCGCCGCGGAAAGTCTTTGCGTGTCCAAAAGCCACTTCCCCTTGGCAACGCTTGCACATTGATTTTGCTGGTCCATTCTGGAATGCTCGATGGTTGGTTCTGGTCGATGCCTTCAGTAATTTTCCTTTTGTTGTCCGGATGTCTTCCACGACGTCCTCCGCCACCATCCAAGCGTTGTCTGCTATCTTTTGCATTGAAGGTCTTCCGCAGACTATTGTTTCCGACAATGGCCCACAATTCATGTCCGCAGAATTTCAGTCATTCTGCCAGGCCAATGGTATTCAACATCTGACATCCGCGCCGTTTTCGCCTCAGTCAAACGGTGCCGATGAACGATTGGTGCGGACTTTCAAGTCACAGATGTTGAAATTGAAAAAGTCGCATTCTGTGGAGGACGCATTGTTGCTCTTTTTGTCTTCGTATCGCTCTCAGCCCCGAGATGGTCGCTCGCCGGCTGAGTTGCTCCACGGTCGTCCTCATCGAACCTTGATGTCTTTGCTGCATCCGCCGCATCAGGTTCCTGTGCAGCGGCAGACTCCTGCTTTTGCTCCAGGCGACGTTGTATTTTATCGCAACTATCGAGGTTCACGACGTTGGCTCGCAGGGCGCATTCTTCGCTGCCTCGGCCGCGCGATGTATTTGGTTTGGGGGGCCTCTGGTGAGGTGCGTCGGCATCTCAATCAGTTGCGCCTCTGTCGTCGCACGGGTTCTGCCGCTCCCCGTCTGCTTTCAGCGACGGTGCCGTCTGGTCAGCGCCCTGGGGACCCATCTACTGGCTCGCCTCATCCCCAGGTGTTACCGACGATGCCTTCCATTTTGCCCCATGGCGACGCGCCGCCGCAGCCGCCGCCGCCGCCGCCGCCTGTCCTCCAGCCGGCGCCGCCCGCATTAGACGCTTCGCTGCTGCCGCCGGGCGCCTCCCTGGATCACGCGCCGCCGATCGCTTCCCGTGACCAGCTGTCCTCCGCCATGGAACTCTTGCCCGATCCGGACCACATGGCGTCTTCGCGCGTCGGATGCCCCGACGCAATGGAGGTCGACCCTTCGGCCCCTCCTGTCTCATTACGGGCGCATACACCGCATGTTGACGTGCACCCTGGACTAGGTTTTCAGGCGTTTCCTAGATCCCCTCGGACCGAATGGCCGGGTGCGGGTGGCACAGCCTCGCCTGTTGTTAGGCTCCCCACCTCATCGCATACGTCAACATGGGGTCCTCCCCACGGCGGGCGGAAGCCTTATCACACGACCGTTCGCCGATTTGCGGGGGAGGAATGTGGTGTCACCGCCAGACACTACACTTGCTAGGTGGTAGCTTAAATCGGCCGCGGTCCATTTAGTACATGTCGGACCCGCGTGTCGCCACTGTGTGATCGCAGACCTAGCGCCACCACAAGTCAGGTCTCGATATACGATAGAGCACTCGCCCCAGTCGTACGACGACATTGCTAGCGACAATACGGACGAAGCCTTCCTCTCATTTGCCGAGAGACAGTTAGAATAGCCTTCTGCTAAGTCCATGGCTACGACCTAGCAAGGCGCCATTAGCCTTACCTAGTTTGAGAGTTATCGTATAAATGTCTCAAGAAGAACGCTGTATTCATCAAAGAATAAAAGTTAAGTATAAAGCAGCTACGTACTTTTCTTGCTACCATTCAATAGTTATCCTGTTCCAGACTTGACGCCAGTCGGCGTGTGTGTACGCGTGCCTTTCTTTCGGCTCCCTTCCCTCCAGTGTGGCGTAGCAAGCTTGTTACGCCACAACACAAACATATTGAGTTACGCAGTTTGAAATCCTATAAACCTGAACATTACTGAGTCTGTCACTTTCACAACAGAAGAAAAAAACTTTTAAACACATGTGTTGAAACACTGAAATAGCTTCAGTGGCTTGTCTGTGTAGTCAAGGATACTGCTCTTCAGGTAAGTCAAGGATAGTGCTCTTTGGGTAACATTTTATAAAAGTGTAGTAAATTTTTCGAGTGGATAAACAGGTTGTTGGGCTCGGTGCTACGCCATACATCTCTCAGTTCAAACCTGACGAGATGAGGTAAATTGACAGCCATTGTCTGACAAATAAATCGAAATCCATCTTCCGTCGTGCAATGCCCTGGAATCTGAGTAGTCAGGATAAAATTTTTCGATTACTGGGTCGTATGCAGTCATGTCTGGTATACAAACGACTCCCTTGAGTTATAGAAAATGTTCCGTTCATGAACTTGAAACTTATTTTCCCGCAGGATATGTCTGATTGTTTCAATCTTGCCTGCCATACATGTTACCGTATCATTTCGCCCTTGCATTAAGACACGTAATGAATTCTAATAATAAGTGATGTAGACCATAATGATTTTGGTACCCCTCTACTTACCCCTAACTCAATTTCTTCCTCAATAGCTGCCTTCAGTTCAGCCAGCATTCATTGTCGTTTGTCAGTAAGCAAGTTCATCATCTCCATAGCTCATGTAATGAATTTCGAATGAGTGTTTTTCCAGTTCATAACAGAGCAATGGCATATCGAGACCTTTGTGTGGCGTTTAAACGATATGAGAAGTAAGGCAGTTCCCATTCGGCACTCAGCGATGTGGCTTCTCCACTTCATCTTTTTTGTACGAGTGTGCAGAAGCCAGTGTGTCCCTAATGCAGAATCGTTGGTTAGCTGGTTGATCTGGGAAAGAGGACCAAACAGCGAGGTCATTGGTCCCACCGGATTAGGGAAGGATGAGGAAGGAAATCGGCCATGCCCTTTCAAAGGAACCATCCCGGCACTTGCCTGAAGAAATTTTGAGAAAATACAGAAAACCTAAAACGGGGATTTGAAGTGTTGTCCTCCCGAATGTGTGTCCAGTGTGCTAACCACTCTGCCACCTCTCTCGGTAACGCAGAATGTGAGTCTAATTTAACGCAAAGAGTACTGTTTGGCTTCTGACAAGACGACTGCTGTGCCCTAGTGGAGGCCCGCTACAGCCTTCTTTTTCGTGGTCGCCCCTCGGCCACACTCGCCGCTGCGCTCAGAGCACTGGGCAGGACCGCGACCGCGGCTGTCGCGCTAGCACTCTCGGAGCGCCGTCTGGGCAGGCCTGTCTTACACTATTGTGCAAGACACGAGAGTGGCTCAGAACTAATTTTATAATTACGATAATGCAGTGCCTGTGTTATTCTGATTACGACACAAAGTTCCTTTGGGCATCCAGGAACATTGCACCGCAATCAGAATAACACAGCCACTGCAATACTAAATGGTTCAAATGGCTCTGAGCACTATGGGACTTAACTTCTAAGGTTATCAGTCCCCTAGAACTTAGAATTACTTAAACCTAACTAGCCTAACAACATCACACACATCCATGCCCGAGGCAGGATTCGAACCTGCGACCGTAGCGGTCGCGCGGTTCCAGACTGTAGCGCCTTGAACCGCTCGGCCACCTCGGCCGGCACTGCAATACTGTAACTATAAAATATACATAATGCATGTACGAGTACAGGTCGTAGACGCAGGGTTGACGACATATAGAAATTTGGGTTGGGCGGTGAGTCGTGCACAGATAGCCAAATAGTAAGCTGACCGCTCGCGATAAGCGGGAGATCTGGGTTCGAGTCCTAGTCCGGCACAAATTTTCATTGTCGTCGTTCCATTCTACAGCTGATGTTTGTCCTTATTCGCAACTTTATCATTTGTGATATTGTCAGAATACCTCATTATGTTGTTCAATGTTATTATTAATACTTTATTTCTCGTTTCTTTTCCTCTTAAAAATGATTCTCTACGCAAACCACTAAATTTCGGACACGCAGCCGCGCAAATACCATTTCTTCCACTGATATTTCCACCATGTACAGTCTGGCTGTCGTCAGACCTAGTCGCAAGAATTACAAGGTGTCACGCGCCGCCATACATACTCTACCACAGTGGTACTGCACATGCGGATCGCAGATGCTGGACAGTGGCAAAGAGGTACACTCACGTATGCACCACTTGTTACGAAAGCGTTCAGACGTTCGATTCGCTTATCGATGTATGTTCAGCGGTGGTAACAACTTGACAACTTCTCTGCAGTTTAATTGTGTCAAGATCTGGATTCCATGTCTTATCCAAGTTAAAACCACTGTGTCTATTTATTAAGTTATTAGTTAATCGAATTTCTATCGCTTCCATGAAAATAGAGTCCCAAAAGGAAGAGGTGGATGTTAAAAATTCACGTCACTGTAGTTCATCGAATGACCTGTTCTGACACAGATGACTTGTCTGGTTGTCGAAAAATGGTGTATATCTTCGGTGTTCCACGCACCTCTCATGAACGGTGCGTGTTGTCTCGGCTATGTAGACATATCACAATTTCCACAAACAATCTGATACACATGAAACAATAAATCATCCTTCACAGTACTGAGTAAGGCTGCAATCTCCGTAGGTGGCCGGTAGATCACCTTAACCCGCAAGAATACGGCTTATCTTTGAGGAAAGAGCACGCACATAAGGTAAAAACGCTCTTGATCTGAAGGTATTAATTTCTTCTTCCAGATCAATTGCTTGCATTTTAGGATTCACATTGAATGTTCTGCGAATTGGTTGCTGGGAATATCCATTCGCTTTCCCCTCGCAATTTTTTTTCGCCACGAATTTGTATGTTTTCATCAAACCATAGTAATTGTTATGTAATGAGTTTTACTGGCTTTTTGATTTACTGTCGTAAATTCTTTATACCAAGGCAGGCACTCTGCACATTTTGACGTCCACGTTCGATTCATGGAGAACTTACGCTGATCGAAAGCGACATTTAAAGCACTCAGATAGATGCAAACCAACAAAACTGCCGAATTTGAAGCTATCCAGACTGGAAGGAAGTTGCTATCGATGTTGTGAGCAAACGTCTAGTAGGTACTACATAGATTTATTGCAGAGGAGCTGTATTCACTTCGTAACTATTCCCGTGATATATGGATCCTACGTGACGAGCAGAACTCAAATTTGTGTCGTTGACGGTCGAGTCGAAGTTCTTCAGGGACATTTGCATAGCGAAAAAGCTTGTCAATCACAAAGCAGACATCTATGATCATTAATACAGCTTAATGAGTCGAGTTTGGAGAAGATTTAATACGTAAAGATTTTGCTGCACAGTCAGCATGGTGGACTCCTAATCGAAGGGACCTAGGTTCGATTCTTGGCCGCGTCAGAGATTTTCTCCACTCTAGGACTGGGTGTTACATTGTCCTCACGTTTGTATTGTCATAACTGACTTTCCACTATCGAAATGGCTGTATGGGCACGTCTCGAACACCGATAAATGAAATAAAAAGACTGTGTACAAGAATTTCTTCTAACGATTTGTAGCTTTGTAAAATGAAACGGAAAATGAAAACATTGGGAACTAAGAATTCACTCTTACCTTGAATCACAAGAAAGGTGTTGAGCCATTGAGTTAACTAGACGCTGCTGACAGCTGGTGTCTCTGCCCGCGATATTGATCGCTGAGCCTCATAACCTGACATTAAAGATAAGATTAGCGAGGTACGGCATTCTTGAAGTCCAAGAATCAAATTTTCTGTCCAGTGTCTCATCTTACATGAGCATTAGGTAGGTTAAGTCATCGAATTGGAAAGCGAATGCCCAGTGAATTTAGCGGAACAGATCAGGAGCATAAGCGGAAGTAAATCACTCTCACTGCCAAATATCTACAACTATGTTGCCAAGATTTAGCTGTGCTAGGGGGCAGGTAATGTAGCGAAATGCTTTTTTTTTTACTTTATTGTTATTTTAATACCTGTACAAATCAGGTAGGCTGTCAGCGGCACACTACGCCGCTCTTCAGCCATAGTGTTGACTATAGTATAAGAACGGAGAATGATAATGAACATTGTGACGGGCAAAAGAGAGAGGTCACAGAGACACAAAAAACACGGAGTCGTTCACACGCGACGATAACATCACTGAAAACACGTTGACACGGCGCACAGAACACTGATGAATCCGACGGTACAAGTGAACGTAGTAGCGGGACGGCGGACACTAAAAACACTAAACGACGTCACACACACAAGACACAGAAGGCGATGATCTCCGGCGCACGAATGTTCACTATGCGTGTGCGAGTCCGGGGACCTGCCAAGAGAGGAGGAGGAGGAAGGGGAGTGGGAGAGCGAGAGGGGATAGCAGAGATGCCACGGGCAGGGGAGAGAGGGGGAGGTAGGAAGGGGGAGGGGAAGCCCGGGGGAAGAGGGGTGGAGGGAGGGGATGGGGGAAAAGGAAAGAGAAGGGAAGAGAAGAGAAGGGAGGGAGGGTGCCGAAAGGAAAGGACACCGGGGGGTGGGGCACGGTCAAAGTTGATAGGAGGGGTAGATGGAGGGGACGAGGACATCATCAGGGAGGGGGAGCTGGCGGAAGCCACCTTGGGAGAGGGTAAGGAGGGTGGAGAGATGGAGACCGGGTGGGACGTGGGAATATAGGCGCGGCAGCGGTTGGGGATGGGAGAGGATCGGGGATACGAGCGGGTGAGCAGGATCAAGTTTACGGGAGGTGTACAGGGTCCGTATCCTTTCAAGGAAAAGGAGGAGATGGGGGAAGGGGATGAGATCATACAGGATCCGCGTGGGGGAGGGGAGATGGATGCGATAGGCAAGGCGGAGAGCGCGAAATGCTTGTCGTGCTCGTCTTATATTGAATCTTATAGTGAAGGCGCGAGCGCGTTTGGTTTTTATGCAGCGTTATCTCCTGACACTTTTCAGTCTATTCATATTTAAGGCACTCAGTTAGATTTTACCCAGAACTCGTTCATGAAGCTTTCGGCGAAGAAGTGGGCTGTTAATGCCGGTGTTACATATACTGCCGGAAAAAATTAGTGCACCTGGAAAAATTAGTGCATATGCCACATGGTGGATAGTAGATGTACTGAAAATTGTTTCAAGGTCATACGCTAACAGATGGCGTAGCGGCATAGCTACGAGAGTGCTATCTGTGTCTACTCTTTAATAGGGAATCCTAACAGCCAGAAGGCTCGTGTGGTGCAAAAATGTGAAGCAAGCAACCAACCATGCCACGGATATGTACTCGTGCTTCGTACATCCAACTGAGCAAGTTTGAAAGAGGTGAAATTGTGGCCTTGTGAGTCGGAGGATCGTCCTCTCGGAGAACTGCTACACAAGTTGGGTGTGCAATGTCAGTTGCACAACGATGTTGGTATCAGTGGTCACATACACATTCTCACACCTGCAGACGAGGTTCTGTATGTCCAAGAAGCACATACGCCCGCCAGAATCGTCGTATTGTAAGGGCAGCAGTGGCAGATCGTACAGCTACCACAGCACGGATGAGAGGTCTTGTGAGAGACGTGTCAATACGAACTGTTGCCAACCGGTTATTAGCACAGTGACTACGGGCACGCACACCTCTAGCCAGTCTTCAAAATGGCTCTGAGCACTATGGGACTTAACATCTTAGGTCATCAGTCCCCTAGAACTTAGAACTACGTAAACCTAACTAACCTAAGGACATCACGCACATCCATGCCCGAGGCAGGATTCGAACCTGCGACCATAGCGGTCACGCGGTTCCGGACTGCAGCGCCTAGAACCGCACGGCCACCAGGCCGGCAGCCAGTCTTCCACTCACGCCACAGCATCGACGTGCATGGATCGACTGGTTCTCTCAGAGAAATACTTGGAATGGCGCGTCGCGGTCTTCAGCGATGAAAGCAGATTCCAGCGGCAAGCAAGTGATGCAGTTTGCGGATACGACGTAGACCTACTGAGCGCTGCCTCATAGAGTGCATTCATTCGAAATGTACTGGCCCCATCCCAGGCCTTATGCTCTGGGGTGCGATAAGCTACAAATTTCTTTCACCTTTGGTGTTTCTGGAAAGGACGCCAACAAGAGCTCAGTACATGCAGAATGCTGTTACACCCGTTCTTTTGCCATTGTTGCGACAAGAAGGTGGTGTGTTGTTCTAACAGTATAATGCTTACTCACATACTGCCCGTGAAACGCAACGTGTACTGCAAGACGTGCAGCAA
Organism: Schistocerca serialis cubense; assembly: GCF_023864345.2. Lineage (NCBI taxonomy): Eukaryota > Metazoa > Arthropoda > Insecta > Orthoptera > Acrididae > Schistocerca > Schistocerca serialis. Next base: position 505,597,806 of record NC_064639.1, read on the forward strand.
CATCCCTGCCCAGCACGATCTCAGACCTGTCCCCACTCGAGCGTGTGCGGTATATGACGGGACAAGAAGTGCCCTGGGCGACTCGATGAGCCGCGGCATAGCGTATCCCAGGACAGTATTCGCCATCTGGACGATTGACTGGATACAACAGTGAGCGTCTGCATTGCCGCCCGTGGAGGCCACGTACTAACATGGATATTTCAATACGGGTCGACACCTGGTACCTCAGAATCGTTTGAGCTACTGATCTGTAAATGCAATCATGTACTCCATATGCACTATTGCAGCAATAAGTCTTGAGTGAAATGGAAACCTCTAAATTGGTGTACTAATTTTTTTCCGACAGTGTAATTTCAACACTGGGATTACAAAGCTAGTGATATTAATTTCCACTCATGCATCATATGTGAAATATTTAGTTGTATAATCTTCCATCACGATTAGACTTTCCCAAAAATGCAAATGAATGAAACAGTTAAAAACTTCCTGGCAGATTAAAACTGTGTGCCGGACCGAGACTCGCGGGCAAGTGCTTGGTAGCTCTACCAAGCACTTGCCCGCGAAAGGCATAGTTCCCGAGTTCGAGTCTCGGTCCGGCACACAGTTTTAATCTGCCAGGAAGTTTCATATCAGCGCACACTCCGCTGCAGAGTGAAACTCTCATTCTGACTTACTTATTAGTTTGTAACGAAAAGTTCTTCCAGTGGAGTAAAAAGTAACTGGAAATCAACCTTACCCCAAACGTCGCAAAATAATAGACTGTCAAACATTTTGTATCTCAAAATTGACTGTGGCTATGTGCAGTCCTGTGACACACAAAAATATAATTTCACTACTACCACGATTATGCAGGAGTATGTTGGTGGGGATGGAAGGAAGAAAATGGTTCAAATGGCTCTGAGCACTATGGGACTCAACATCTGAGGTCAGCAGTCCCCTAGAACTTAGAACTACTTGAGCCTAACTAACATAAGGACATCACACACATCCATGCCCGAGGCAGGATTCGAACCTGTGACCGTAGCGGTTGCGCGGTTCCAGACTGAACCGTCTAGAACCGCTCGGTCACCACGGCCGGCGAAGGAAGAAAAACTGGAATTAATTTATTATTTGACGCCACACAGTAATCAATTCATTGAGGATTCAGAAGTGAGGAAACTGAAAATTACGTTCGTTAACACAGAAACTAAATTGTGAATGTGGACAATGTGTAATTCTGCAGCTTCATATGTATTTCACCTTGAGAGATAGCCATATAATGCAAACTAACTAGCCTGTTCATTGCACTCGTAATGTTCCCATCTTGTTCTGTCCCTAAATGATGAAAGGAATCTAAATCCGAGCCACTGATGGTTCTTTCGAATCTTTCCAGCCACTTTTTTGTGTTGTTGCTTGGTACTGCAAGTTGTTATAGAGTGAGAGTTCCTGTCCGAAGAACGTTGATGTCAGCACAGTCCACTGATAAGTTAAGAACATCCAGTGTCAGGTTACATACTTGCTCTATCTGGTCTTCCTACTCCTTGTTCCCAGGGGAACCATCAGGAATTAGTCAAGGTTACCAGGGAAATCACCAACCTCGCCCCTCCTCCCCTGCCCTCCACTCTGGACCAAAGAGCATCATGCACCTGGTCCGCATCTTCATCTTTCCTAACTGCGTCACTTGTGTGGGAGGGATAACAATATTATGTGACATCAGCAGAGACCACACCCAAGTAGATATGGAAGTACTCCCATTTTTCCATATTTTCCATAATATCCGTAATTTTCCTATTTTGTAAATGGTGACATTGTGGAGGGTAGGGAGAGGTTGTGGGCTGTTTGTTAATAACAAATTACTTTACTCTAGCTCTGTTTGTTAATACCAGTTTAGTATTATGTGGCACCGGCAGAGACAACATCCAGGCAGATATGTAAGCTTTTGCTTCCATGGGGATCTGCAGCCTCTAACACCCGAACCTTCAGATGTCAGACGCTCAGATCGGTACCAAACGTTGTGTGTCGATGGAGTATCAACCAAAACACCGACTTAGCCCGTGCTATGTGCTGTCGTACAGCATAACATGCATAAACGGGAATTGAAACTAACGCCAGAACTACAGAGAATACGAAAAGCGTTTCTGTAAGCTAATAAAGTAAAGATCTCTGGCAGGTGTGTCGGTAGAGCTTCAGGTTCTTGTACTAAAGGCCACTAGTTCGAAACCCCCTGATTGCGATTTTTTGCTAGCAGTTTACGCATGAAGTTGTTATATGGGAGAACATTTTTCTGACATGTAAAAGGACGTTTCGGAGATTGTAGTAACGTTCTTTTGTCAGTCTGCTTTTGCTTCATTAGTTGAAAGTGGCAGACCTATAGCGTACATCTGTATAGATAAAGCCACACCTATCTATACAATTGTACTCTATAGGTTTGCTACTTTCACTTAACGAAGCGTAAGCAGTAGGGTTAGAACTCGGGATCTTCGATATGACGATCTGACGCTCTACCAACTCATCAACCAGAACCCTTCCCATTAGCAGATCACAGCTCCCCTTTTCCTATTCTCCGTAGGTCTGGTGTCTCTCTTTTAACTACCGTTTAGTCATGTTCTGCTGGAGGACAGCGCACAGCACGAACTAAATCGGTGTTTTAGTTGATGAAATATCAACACACAAGGTTTGCTACCGATGTGAGTGTCTGACATCTGGAGGTTTGGGAATAAATATTTAATAAAAGAAAGTATTCTCCGTTGTAGGCTGTATTGTACTTTATAAATATCGCGGTATTAGCTGCAGCCTGCAACGGACAATGTTTTCTTTTATTAGACGTGGAGGTTCTTTCATTGTTCCGTATTTTCCCACGTTTTGCGTGGTTTTCGCGCATTCCACAATTTTACGTATATACTATACTATACACAACTGTTCCCTATGTCACGTTGACGTCATGATGCTCTCAGCCAATCACAATGCAGTACTGGCTCGAATTAGATACCACTGATATTGAAGCGCATCTCCCCAACTCCATATGCTTTTAACTGGTACACTCTGGAGTTGGGCAGTGCAGGACAGGCCGCGTCCGTTTGTTAATAACAAATTACATCATTTGAGATCTGTTTGTTAATTTAATATTTCGAGTCAACAGTAGAGGCCTCACCCAGACAGATGTGCAGTTACTTTCAGTTTTACGTATTTTATCCGTATTTTCCGCAACTTTATGTATCGTACCCAATCACGCGAGTTGTGTGTCAAAATCGCGTCGCATCGTGTCACATAATGTCACGACGTTGCGTCGTGTCGCGTCGACATAATGGTGCTCTCAGTTTCGGTCCCGATTTATGTATCTTTGTTAAGCCACTACTCCATCACTAGTGTGTGACGGCTTAGTGTTGAAAGCAAACACACTGGAAGAAATAGTGACATCATACAAAATCCTATAAGAACTACCGACATCTGACCGAAAGTATTGTACAAGAAATTTCACAATACATGGCTGAATTGTGTGACGTCATAGTAAAATTCTGGTGCTTCCAACCAAAGATGCAGCACATCGCTACAACATACACCTGTAAAGAGTAATCCAGCATCCGCAACAACCACAGCGAAATTCATGTCGCCTGCTGGAGGAAAGATCGCGCCTCACACTCCGACGTGCTGGGCTGTAGCCGAGAATACCGATACTTGCGAACACACTACCCACCAATTGGCGAAAAAGTTGCAGTATAAGGCTATCCGGTCTGGTGCCTAATACACTATTTCTGGTCGAGTGATCTCCCACTAGCCCTCAGAACGGCAAACAAATCTAGACACGTTGGTGGGAATATCGAAGTCTGGGACATACCTAGATAACAAGGAACTCTCCCCAACGTTAGTACGTAGAACGAGTCAAATAAGATGCTGTCAGTATATGTAGCTCCTCGTGCGATCGTGATCACCGTGTAGCGAATAGGAGAGCTCCACATATCTGCCTAACACTGTATCAGACCATCTCTACAGACGTGTTAGAGGAAACTGCACAATGTGTGTGCAGTCGTCACCAATCTTCGGCGGAGTCATGGATTTTCTCTGCCTCGTGATGACTGGGAGTTGTGTGATGTCCTTAGGTTAGTTAGGTTTAAGTAGTTCTAAGTTCTAGGGGACTGATGACCAAAGGTGTTAAGTCCCATAGTGCTCAGTGCCATTTGGACCATTTTTTTTTATTTTTTTATTTTTTTTTGAACCCATCTTCTGGCTGATACAAACGGCTCTCAATCATTCAGGGAGAAGGTATTTTGCCATAGCAGAACCTGCCATAAATCGCCGACGCACTTGCACATAAATGCTGCTAACGGTTTACGCGCCAAGCATTGCTCTCCGCGCCCATCCGTCCTTTCTCTCTCTGGACCGCTACACAGGCAAATCTGTCGTATCCGCAGACACCTACAAGCTCCTCACAGCAAATCTGTGGATTACTTTACGGATAGCCACGGTTAACAGTTTAAATACCAAGCACATCCCTCACTACCACCCTTTCTCTCTGCACCAATCAAAAACGTAGTCATCTTTCTCTCCCCCAACCATTATAGTTTCCAAACTAGCGTGGATGACTCCTTTTTCAGCCATATAGCCTCGCAGCAAAACCAACCTTGGGAGTATAAGCGACATTGGTATAAGCTTCTTATATTAACGGCGGGATAATCCGAGTATGATACGTAATTTCGACTGATCCATAGAATTCCAAAGACACACGCTGGACAGCAAGAACGCAGCTGTATTTGCGACGAAAACTCATTTGTGCGTTAATAATGAGTAGATCTTATGGACAAAAATACATGGAATTTGTTATTTATACTGATGGGGATATCGATATGGTGCTTCAGATATATTTATATGGATGGAGTAATCGGTCGCAAGGAGCCGTAACGAGTAGACATAGGAGAGGGCTCGACAGCACATTTGCCTTACTAGCGGAACTATGGCGCATTCTAGAGAGAGACAAGACGAAATTGTCATACGCCCGATAGTTCTGTGTATGTGAGGAAGCGACTGTGCTACTGCTTGGCGTTTGTGTAACTGTTAATCTCGTTTATCGTACATTTAATCTCTTTCTCGATTGTTCTCTTCGGTGGTATCAGTCGTGGGAGATTTACTGTTTTGGACTAAATAAATAATGGACTTTTGGAGGAGAATTAACTCACACTGGAGAGAGAGAGGGAACTCCTGACATATTGTCAGTCCCGATTGCGTGCCTACCCCTCGCTTCGATCTGTACGGTGGGTCAAATGTACCACGCAGGTGAATCAACAGAGTGAACTATCACTGTGTCTGACCGCCTTTCTGCGATCTTCTGTAGCGGTTCACTGTTATGCGTTTTATCGTCACACGGTATTTAAATTTAAATAAACAATTTTCTTGCTAAAAGCTGGCCTGCGTGTCTTCAGAGTGTATTTCCTCCATTGATATGTCATTACGAATACAGAACATAAATTATCATCCACCGCACCAGCGTGGTCTGGGATATGTACGTCACAGCACGCACATGAAACAGTGTAATTACAACCGCATTTACAAGGGATGACCGATAGGTGTTTTAAGCCTTTACAAGGACGTTTTATATGTATCATCTACTAACTATCGGTCTACAATTTTTAATTATTTAACATGAAAATCGATTGTGCAAGATCGTGCTGCTGGTGTGTGCGTTATAAAGAAATGTATTCTGAGTCGCTTCCTACTGTTACTGGGCTGAGGACAAAGGTTTAGATTATGCGTATGATTTTATTAAAATACACATTCTAGTTCCACTTAAAACGATATCAAAGTTATCCATATATTATGACAACCCTCAATGCCAGAGAAGCATTAACACGTTCCGCTATTTTGTTGTAGGACTTGGGAGCTGTATCTCTCACTTTTTTTTTCTTTTGGCATCCGGGCTGATACTTTAATAAATACACGGCGCTAAGTATGTGTCTCTCGAGTGCTGATTAGTAATATTCCAGTTGATCGTAGTTGCTGGCCGCTGCCTCATCACTCTGGGGTATCCAAGTCAATACAATGTGAGTTCTACGAGTAACACATTTAGAAGATGACTGACGTAGTGCCGCCGTCATGGTCTGTACCCGGAGGTTTTAGCTACTAGAATTGATAATCACCGATAATAAAAAGCATTTACTGTTGATGGTCGTACTGCCTTATTGAGACCTATGACACTGCTTGCCCTATACTTTTACGAGTTGTTAGACTGGCGTGAGGTCTAAACTGCCATCTTCCGGAGAATAAAGGCAACTACTGTTGCTTGTGTAGCTGTGCATGCATTCCATATAATCAGAGTCGACTACATGTGCCACTCGTGGTATTTTTGTAGTTTTCATTATCTAACTTGAAAATCGATTACATGAGACATCAAACAGCGACGCAGACAGTTCTACTCCAGGCTGGATGAATGCCTGTACGTCGTAAGCAAACGAGTATGGGGTACAGTAACTTCTCAGTGGTCTTTTTGATAGTTTTAAGAATATGCAGGATTCTAGTGACCTCAGATATGAGAATGCCCTGCACAGCTATATATCTCTGGAGGGTCTGACTGTCTTACTGGCGGAAATATAGAACAAATTATACCCTCCAGATAAGTAAAGCAGGCAATGTACCTTGAATAGATCCATTAAAACTACCACATATGTAACCATAAGATAGTTTTGCATCTGGTCTACTGGAGAGGGGGGTAATACTAGTCCAGATGGCACTGATCATTACTCCTTTTATGGTTATCCATCGTAAGGTTCGAATACATAAGTGATTTCTTTTTTTTTTTCTTTTTTTTTTAGTTGGCTATATACATGCTGTGGAAGATTGTGGTTTTAAAGGATTATTCGGTAATGGTAGGACGTAATACTTCGTTACTACACTTGAAAGAAAGACAATCAAGATCTATAATGGTTTTTACAAAAATATTCGCTGTATGCCTGTGGTTTTAACATGGAACCAGATTACACAAAAAACAGCGATACTGGCAGCCACCCTGAAGGTCGAATTGAGAGTTACTCAGCTGAATGATTGAAATCATTTCATATGCCCGCGTTGTTTCTTATTCCCTCCAACTGTGGCTGGTAGAAACATCATCTTTCCAGATGTGTCACGGTTCCGTTACAGGATCACTGTTAGTATGGTGGTACCTACGATTGGTCTTTGAATCTGTAATTATTTATAACGTACATAACATGTTTAGGATTTTCGTGGTGTCGTACGACAAAATATGATATTTCAGTGACAGTCTGAGACACTCGCAAGGTTGGTTTAAAGGATGTAGGCTACAATTATCACAAGAACTACTTCCGTAGGAGCCTGTCTTTTACTGACAGTATGGTGATTACACACGAATAATTCCGAAGAAATATTAGACCGAAATTCATTATGTTTCATTAAATACTTATCCGAACTCTATGGTGCTTATTGCTTATAAGGGGATCATGCAAACATGACATTTCTCTTCCCAAGACACACACTGTGTGGTACCTCGTGCAACTTACAAAAACAGAGCTAGGGGAAGAGGAAAGTATCTACCTGTACAAGGTATATATTCTTTATTTTACATTGACTCTGAATGTTGGTACCCAATAGTGTTTTCGAGTGCGTTGATTGACTCTACCAGCATCAAGTGCAGCATTACATTACTGGTTTTATGAGCAACCTTATAAACAACACGAGTTGATCATATCTCTTCTTTTCTTCTTCATAGGAAACAGTGTGAGACTCTGTCTTGTAATACAGCATAATGTGTCGCCACATACTTTCTTAGAACGCTTTTTTAATTGTTCTGATCACGATGGCAAACATGACAAAAGTTACCGCACATTTGTCTCAGAACGTTTTTTTCCTAGTACAATCGACTTTATAAAATCGCGCTGTGCATGTACACTCTGCAACTGTTCGTCCCAGAAGTTTAGGGTCCGATATTACCTGATTTGAGATTTGTCATCGACGACAATGTCATAGACGAGGTGCTGTTGGAACTCTAACGATATGCGATAGCCGGACTCGCTCTACAATTTTAACGACCAATACCAGCTGATATTATCGTAACCAGTACAAGTATGGAGTTTTTTTGCTATTAAATAATCCTGTTTTAGTAATGAGATTGTGTGCAACACCTTGCAGACGTGTAATAAAAAATAACATTAGCTCGTTATTATTGCTATGGCTGTTATTGATATTCGCCACTATCAGTCGCCAGCTGCCTCTGACACCGGAAGCACGTAGGTGTGTAGAGTTTCTTCCTAGTGGTTGCGGGAGGCGTTGTGGGTTAACAGGTGAATGTATTCGCACGTGTTGCTAACCGTAAAACTAGTACACGGGTAGGGGATCCCCTTCATTTATCAGTTTGCATATGATTTTTCCCGTGATTAATTCGAGCCAATGAGGTGACTCTTCTCTGGGACCGGCAGGAGGGGTTATGAGTGTTGCTGTATTCTTCGTGTGGCTTCTACAGGAGTAGCAGCCCTCGGTCGACAAACACACATTTCTTCTCGTCATCAATAACGTGCTGATTGCACTGTTATCAGGTACGTGAGGCCCGTTTTCCCCTCTGTCATTATGCAGGCGTTGTTCGCGTTTTTGATTCAACAAGGTGTTACGTTATTCAGTGGAGGGGGGTGGGGGGGGGGGGGTAGGCGTACAGGTGCTTAAGCTCTGAGAGGACATTTTCAGTCGTATAGCTGGATATGTATAGTGAGCACTGCGAGTCTGTTACTTTGAACGTAGAAAGAGTGTTTCTTTTTTTCCCTTTTCTTTTTTCTTTTGCTGCACTGTGACCATTTCTTAGTTGCGTGTGGGGAAGTCATATATAATTCGGATTGTTTCCGCATCTGTTTACGAGTCTTACTGTGATGCTATGCTGTAATATTGGAAGAGTTACATATCTGACAGATCTAGCCCCCATCGACATCGTCCTAGGATTGTATTTTAATGCAAAATACTTTCCCCGATATAACAGGTATGAGTTAAGTATAGTACAGGATATGTCAGTTGCACCAGTTCTGTTCACATCTGAAGGAGCCTCATTATTAATACACAGAAAAATTTTCGTCACAAATACAACTGTGTGCTAGCTGTTCAATGTGTGCCTTTGGAATTCTATGGCTCAGTCTAAATTACATGTTATACTCGGCTTTTGCTGTGGTTGACATACTGGCCTTTATCAGTGTCGCTTATACTCTTATGGTTTATACACTCCTGGAAATGGAAAAAAGAACACATTGACACCGGTGTGTCAGACCCACCATACTTGCTCCGGACACTGCGAGAGGGCTGTACAAGCAATGATCACACGCACGGCACAGCGGACACACCAGGAACCGCAGTGTTGGCCGTCGAATGGCGCTAGCTGCGCAGCATTTGTGCACCGCCGCCGTCAGTGTCAGCCTGTTTGCCGTGGCATGCGGAGCTCCATCGCAGTCTTTAACACTGGTAGCATGCCGCGACAGCGTGGACGTGAACTGTATGTGCAGTTGACGGACTTTGAGCGAGGGCGTATAGTGGGCATGCGGGAGGCCGGGTGGACGTACCGCCGAATTGCTCAACACGTGGGGTGTGAGGTCTCCACAGTACATCGATATTGTCGCCAGTGGTCGGCGGAAGGTGCACGTGCCCGTCGACCTGGGACCGGACCGCAGCGACGCACGGATGCACGCCAAGACCGTAGGATCCTACGCAGTGCCGTAGGGGACCGCACCGCCACTTCCCAGCAAATTAGGGACACTGTTGCTCCTTGGGTATCGGCGAGGACCATTCGCAACCGTCTCCATGAAGCTGGGCTACGGTCCCGCACACCGTTAGGCCGTCTTCCGCTCACGCCCCAACATCGTGCAGCCCGCCTCCAGTGGTGTCGCGACAGGCGTGAATGGAGGGACGAATGGAGACGTGTCGTCTTCAGCGATGAGAGTCGCTTCTGCCTTGGTGCCAATGATGGTCGTATGCGTGTTTGGCGCCGTGCAGGTGAGCGCCACAATCAGGACTGCATACGACCGAGGCACACAGGGCCAACACCCGGCATCATGGTGTGGGGAGCGATCTCCTACACTGGCCGTACACCACTGGTGATCGTCGAGGGGACATTGAATAGTGCACGGTACATCCAAACCGTCATCAAACCCATCGTTCTACCATTCCTAGACCGGCAAGGGAACTTGCTGTTCCAACAGGACAATGCACGTCCGCATGTATCCCGTGCCACCCAACGTGCTCTAGAAGGTGTAAGTCAACTACCCTGGCCAGCAAGATCTCCGGATCTGTCCCCCATTGAGCATGTTTGGGACTGGATGAAGCGTCGTCTCACGCGGTCTGCACGTCCAGCACGAACGCTGGTCCAACTGAGGCGCCAGGTGGAAATGGCATGGCAAGCCGTTCCACAGGACTACATCTAGCATCTCTACGATCGTCTCCATGGGAGAATAGCAGCCTGCATTACTGCGAAAGGTGGGTATACACTGTACTAGTGCCGACATTGTGCATGCTCTGTTGCCTGTGTCTATGTGCCTGTGGTTCTGTCAGTGTGATCATGTGATGTATCTGACCCCAGGAATGTGTCAATAAAGTTTCCCCTTCCTGGGACAATGAATTCACGGTGTTCTTATTTCAATTTCCAGGAGTGTATTTTGCAAGTCTTCATTTCACCTGGGAGGCTATCTGGCTGAAAAAGGAGTACCCACGCTACTTTGAAAAGTGTAATGGTTGGGGAGAGGAGGTGACTACGTTTTTGCTTGTTGTGGAGAGAAATGGTGGTGGTGAGGGATGTACTTGGCGCTTAAATGGTTAACAGCGGTTATCCCAGAAGTAGTCCACAGATTTCTTCTGGTGAGCGTGTAGGTGTCTGCGGGTACGACAGGTTTGCCTATGTGATGGTCCAGAGTCAGAAGGGCTGGGTGGGCGGGGAGGGTAGCGCTTGGCTCTTAAACTGTTAGCAGCGTTTATCTGCAAAGGCGTCGGCGAGTTACTAGAGGTTTTGCTATGACAGGATACCTTATGCCTGAATGATGGAGCACCAATTGTACCAGCCACCAGATTGGTGACGATTGCACACACGTTGTGCAGATTTCACTAACATGCCGGGCTTGATGGTCTGTTGTAGTGTTAGGAAGACAATATGTAGCTCTCCTGTTCCCAACATGTCGGTCATGATCGAACGAGGAGTTACATATCCTACCAGTGTCCCATATGACTCGTTCGACATACGAATGCTGGTGAGAGTTCCTCGTTATATACGTGTGTACTGTACTTTGATATTGCCTCCAGCGTGTCGGGATTCGCTTGCCGCTATTACCGCGAGCAGTATAGCTCTCAGCCAAAACTTATATAGCAGCAATGTTAGGCACCAGATCGGAGAGCATTTTGCCTCAACTTTTTCGCCAACTAGCGTGTAATGTGTCCGCAAGCATCGGTGTTCTTGGCTGCACCTCAACACGCCGCAGTCTGAGGGGCGATCTGCTCTCCAGCAGGCGACATGCCTAGCGCTGGGATTGTTGCCGATACTCGACGACCTTCTAGCAGTGTATTTTCTAACGATGTGCTACAAGAACAGTATCTTTAGTTGGACGCATCAGAATTTTACTATGATGCCACGCAATGTAGTAATGTAGTGTGGTATTTCTTATACAGTACCTTCGGTTAGAAGTCGGTTTTGTTTTTAAATTCTCTGTGATGTCGCTCTATCAGACATTGTCTTCGTGTCTAACATTAAGATGCCTCACACACTGGTAATGGAGTGGTGGCTTGGCAATGATACACAAATCGGAAGCACAGTGGAGAGCATCATGACACTGACGCGACACGACATAACTCTCATTATTGGGTACAATATGTAAAAATGCGGAGAAAATACGTAAAACTGAGAGTAATTACACATCTGTCTCGGTGAGGCCTATACTGTTGTCTTGAAATGTTAAATTGTTACTAACATTCAGGTCTCAAGCGTCGTAATATGTTATTAAAAATGGACTTGGCCTATCCCAATGTTGTCCAACTCCAGAGTGTCCCATTTATGAAGGATGGAGTTGTGGAGGCGAGCTTCAATATCAGTGGTATCTAATTCGAACCCATATTGCATTCTGATTGCATGAGAGCCTCATGACGTCGACGCGACATCGGGAACAGTCTTACGTAATTGGACAAAATACGTAAAATTGTGGAATGGACAAAAAAATAGATAAAACGTCAAAAAATATGGAATAATGGGATTACTTACATATGTGCCTAGGAGTGGTCTTTGCTGGTGTTGCGTAACATTGTTATTAACAAATAGACACATCCTCTCCCTATCTGTCCAATTCTGAATAGTTCCTTTCACAGAAGTATCGTAGTTATAAAAGGTGAAGGTGTGGAGGTGGTGAGGTGGTGCACAATCCTCTTTGGTCCAGAGTGGATGGGAAGGAAGGGGCTGTTGATTCCCCTGGAAAAAATTTATCGATTTCCGGTTGTACCCCTAGAGACAAGCATTGGGGTCAGCAAGGGACCAATTATGTAATCTGATACCGGGTGTTCTTATCTTTCCTTATCAGTGGATTGTGCTGACATCAGCGTTCTTTGTGCAGAAACTCTCGCTAGATAACTACTATCGTAAAGCGGACCACTATCTCTTCTCCCACCTGGTGTTGGGTCGAGATTACCAGAAAGTTACGAATTTTACTCAAAATCGTATGTCGCAAATGAAACACACACTTGATTACTCGGAATTTCCATGAAAGTTTACTTTGCCCTGTAAATAAAAGCAAGAAGAAACCAAAATTTGTCCATCAGCATAGCTCATTCGCACAGCAGCAGAATAAAATCATACAACATAATCTTGCATTTACAGTTGTAACGCTATGACCAGCAGCTGAGCCCATACTACGTATTCGATTGTTAAATAGTATTCTGTGACAGGAACTTGCACAGTGTTAAATCAATAGAAGTTGTTGCAGAATTCTGCCTGCTTCATCGCCGTCCAATGGGACTGATTGATCCTACTTAATTCGTTTGACGTTTTCTTGTCAGGTCTATGAAATATTCTGAATAATTCCCGTTAAGCTATGACGCTGGGTTACTGAAGTAAATGTTTTGAGTCCAAACCGGGTGTTTCATGCATAAGATCCCCTACTCTCACCTTCCACATAGCGAACTAATTACCTCAGTTACGATTACGGCAATGGGAGAGTGTTTACTGCCGCAATGTTTAGCTAAGAGTCCTTTTCAGATTTTTCTTTTTGTGTCTCCTCCGTTTTATGCCAATGTAGCATTTGGCGATTTTGACTAGCTTATGTGTACTATTTTGACCGTTCTGTGTTACTCATTAACGTTAAACTGCCATGAAGAAATTGTAGTATCATTGTATCTGCACTAAAGTACGTACCTTAGTGTACACTGCCTGTCTGCTTTTGCGCCCTTATAGTAGGTTAATGAAGTAGACGCTTAGAGGTTTAGTTTACGGAGGTTAATTACGTAGCTCTCATTCCTACTAAACAGAGACGTACACAGCAAATACACCACTTGCCTACAAATCTCGTACCAACTTCAACGAAGCTGTTCTGTCGTTCCTAGAAACCATCATGTTTTGCCTCTGACACACACTTTTACCACATATATTGCCATGATGTTGGTCTGTAGTGAATCCTACCTCTTTCTTTCCTTTCAGAGTAAATTGTGTTGTTTTGAGATGTATCATATGTTATTCGGTACCCAGTGGGGACAATGTTTGTGTGTCAGTGTTCTTGTTTGTATTCCTGTTACCTTTCTCGTTGTACGTTGTTATTCGTTTATGTATAAAAAATGTTCAAATGTTTGTGAATTCCGAAGGGACCAAACTGCTGAGGTCATCGGTCCCTAGACTTACACCCTACTTAAACTAAGAACAACACACACAGCCATGCCCGAAGGAGGACTCGAACCTCCAGCGGAAGGGGCCGCGCAATCCGTGCATGGCGCCTCTAACCGCGCGGCCACTCCGCGCGGCTATGTATAAAAGAAAATAGAAAGAACAATAAGAGGTAAACCACCCACAAAACAAAACTGAAACAAAGAAGGGCCCCAAATGGCTAAGTCCACCACCACCTCTTTGCCCCAAATGATGTTTAGGTACAAAAAGACTTCCCGCGAAAATCTTCTTTCATAAGTCAGTTTGATTCTCATTCATTGTGCATGCCTTTCATATTTTTAAATTTTTATTGTTTAATAAAAATATATGTTATTTCATCAATTTATAATTTGCAGTAGCACGCCTGTGTAGCTAAATACTATTTGTGCTAATTTCACACTGGTTAGCAACAGGGGATGGGAGCAAGATAGTTTTTGTTAATTTTACAGTCAATTCAGCAGCCTCTCTGGTCTAGCGATGATGGATTCCTTTTCCCTCCATGATCGTTGTTCTCTAAAGCACGGGCCAGCAGTCTGAATGGCCTGTAGAGGCCAAGGTAGTATCTCTTTTTATTCTCAAAAGCTGTAGTCCCAACTTTGAAGCTTCGCTTTTCACACACATCTTCGGTGCAATAAGGAGTTCTCACTGACGAGACACCGGCCATCCTTACCTATGAATTTTCGTAATATGCATGTGGAACTAATATTTTGTGAAAGATAAGCTTTGCGAGATTGGCCCGTGTTCATTTGTGTTAGGACACGCGACCACATGGTGAGTTGTTGGTCTTATATTAAACTGATCTCTCATGAAACTGAATTAATTGTTTCAAATGGCTCTGAGCACTATGGGACTTAACTTCTGAGGTAATCAGTCCCCTCGACTTAGAACTACTTAAACCTAATTAACCTAAGCACATCACACACATCCATGCCCGAGGCAGGATTCGAACCTGCGACCGTAGCGGTCGCGCGGTTCCAGACTGTAGCGCCTACAACCGCTCGGCCACTTCGGCCGGCCTCAATTAATTCTCAGACGGAAAACCGTGTAATGGATTTTATCCGGATTATCTTACTTTGCGGATGGGAGGCCGGTCTGCCACCTTACGATTCTTCTATAGATCTTTTCCTCCGTTTATTCTTCATTAGTGACGGTTACATGTTGATAATTTTTTCTCTTCTTGATCAGTGACGTAACAACGATCAGGTTCCATGATTTCTTCCCCGTTACTTTTAATTCGCCATTGTGGAGAGGCTAGGCTGCTAAGACAACTGTTTCTTCCCCCAAATATCATGTAAATTGTGGTAGAATAGGCCTGAGTACCGAGATAATTCTGTATTTGTATGACACCAAGTTTCCTTTGCAAGAAAACGTAATGTCGGTTTGCATTCCTTCTTTTATTGAAATCTACTCCCATCTATGCACAGATTTTCAGAACCCCTGTAGATTTGTTTATTTATTTGTAAAAAAAAAGAAAAAAGAAAAAAAAGGAATTAATATATCTATGAATGACGTAGTCTGTTTTCGTGTGGTCGTACGTATCTGACGTTCTCCGTTGCTAGTGAGCCTACTCAATTTTCTCAGATTCATTTCAACCATTACATTTACGAAACTGCTGACAGTCATATCAAATGGTTCCGTTCTGATCAAGAGAAATGTCATGGATTACTGCTAGCCACGAGTAAAGACATTTCACTTGATGTGGTGAAATTTCAATGAGTTTCTTTTTTTTTAGTAGGCTGTAATAAGTGTTAGATCTGTAGAGTTTGGAGTTTTTATAGACGCAGTTTCCTTAAGCCAGATTCGTAAAATCGCTAATTGTAATAAAGACGCACTGCCAAAATAGCCACAACCTGTCCACTTATCCGGTTAGTTAGAAAACATATCCAAAATTGCCTTATACAAGAGAGATTAAATCACAATGCACCGCTTTAACTTTTTATTATTTTCTTGGTGATACAAGTTGATATTTGCGAGAAGACGGCTATGGCTCCTAGTGTGAGATGGAGGGTTAAGATCCGTCACTTGCGTGTGACATTTAGCAGCTCGATTAAAGTATTAGCCGCAGGAAGCGTTAAGATACATCTTTTGCGTCTAATCTGGAACTGATTTCTAAAGTAGCTACCTATTTAGAAAGTGAGCATTTTCCAACTATTCCGCGAAACATATCCGCAGTTGCGAAAGCGAACAACTATCTGCTGTATAAGGGAATGACGAGAATGAAAATTTATGACAGACCGGGACTCGAACTTGCATTTCCCGATTTACGCGACTGGTGGCGTTGACGTATTTGACTATCCATGCACGTTCGAAAGGCAGACCGAAACTTCTATATATGTCATCGTTCTTGCGTCACAACCTGTACTCGTGCACATATTAGGTAATTGAAAATTGCTGCCTGGTATCGGCGGATAAATGCGATATTGAGGTACCTGTGTTATTAAGAAGGACACAATGCTCCTTCGGTCTTGCTTCCTTGTCCGAAGGAACATTGCATCTTGTAAAGGTTTTTTAAATTACCGCCACCAGTCACATACTTTGTTAACTACTGTATTACTTATTTATTTAGCGACATATTTCAAGGGACTACCTCATCTTCAGGCTAAATGGCATTACAAAAACAATTTTACAATAAGATCAGTAAATAAGTAATACCGGGTGATCAAAAAGTCATTATAAATTTGAAAACTTAATAAGCCACGGAATAATGTAGATAGAGAGGTAAAAATTGACATGGAGTTTTATTAGAACCACCCCATATTGTTAGACGCGTGAAATATCTCTTGCGCGCGTCGTTTGGTGATGGTCGTGTGCTCAGCCGCCACTTTCGTCATGCTTGGCCTTCCAGGTCCCCAGACCTCAGTCCGTGCGATTATTGGCTTTGGAGTTACCCAAAGTTGCAAGTGTATCGTGATCGACCGACATCTCCATGGATGCTGAAAGACAACTTCCGATGCCAATGCCTCACCATAACTCCGAACATGCTTTACAGTGCTATTCACAACATTATTCCTCGACTACAGCTATTGTTGAGGAATGATGGTGGACATATTGACCATTTCCTGTAAAGAACATCATCTGTGCTTTGTCTTGAAAGTCTCTTCGGGTTTGCTGCCGGATCCTAAAATCAACTTGACTCGATATTTCGGCGATCCAACTGTTCGCCATCTTCAGGAGAATGTTGCTTATGCTGATGAGTCCCGCTGAGAACTGACGCCAGGTTACAAATCCACGTACTATATAGGCCACCGTTCAGTGCACGGCGCATGCGCCGCCCATCACAGTTTCTGCCTTCCAAAACAGAGAGGTGGCGCCGCCCTTAGTGAAACACTGCTGGCAACGATATATCGCAATCAAGTCCGCACCAAAGAACGTTCAGCTTTGATGCGAGATAATACAGGATTCCACGTCTTGCTAAGAGGAAACCCATTGCCTCTGTTGATTAAATTATCAGTCAACCTAATTTCAATCACCTCTTTATACACACTGTTCAAAAAGCCGGAAATGTTGGCAACCACAACAGTTTCCTCAAATTTCATTTTGTGTCCCTCATTTAGGCAGTGTTTTGCTACCGCCGATTTTTCCGGCTGTTTTAGCCTCGTATGTCGGCGATGTTCCACACACATGTCTTGCACTGTGCGAATAGAACGGCCAACGTAAGCTTTCCCACATTGACACGGAATTTTGTACACTCCGGGTTTCCTAAGCCCCAAATCATCCTTCACAGAGCCGAGCAGAGCCCTAATCTTAGAAGGTGGACGGAAAACACTCTTAATGTTAAAATTCCGTAAAATTCGTCCAATCTTAAACGATAAGCCTTCAGCATAAGGAAGAAAGGTCACAGATCTATGTTCCTCTTCGTACACCTCCGGAGATGGTCCAAACTCCATAGCCTGACGGATCTGCTTCTCGGTGTATCCATTTTCCTTAAAAACGGTCATCAAATGCTCAAGTTCTTGGGTTAAGCTGTCTGCGTCGGAAATGGCATATGCTCTCCGTACCAAAGTCCTAAGGACGCCACTACGTTGGTGTGGTGGATGACAACTCTTAGGATGCAGATACCAATCTGTGTGTGTCGGCTTTCGGTGAACACTGTGTCCCAAAGTTCCATCTGGTTTTTTATAAACCATTAAGTCTCAGCGTAAGCAGCATTTTCCTGAAGATGTCGAACAGTTGGATCGCCGAAATATCGAGTCAAGTTGATTTTAGGATCCGGCAGCAAACCCGAAGAGACTTTCAAGACTTATTACGCCGGGAAAGCCTACGTAATCACATGTGCTTTGTCTTACTTTGTTATGTTAATTATTTCTATTCTGATCAGATGAAGCGCCATCTGTCGGACATTTTTTGAACTTTTGTGTTTTTTTGGTTCTAATAAAACCCCATGTCATTCCAAGCATGTGTGTCAATTTGTACCTCTGTATCTACATTTTTCCGTGATTTATTCAGTTTTCAAATTTATACTGACTTTTTGATCACCCGGTACAATAGTTAACAAAGTGTGTGACTGGTAGCGGTAATTTAAGAAACCTTTACATATTTCTTGAGACAGTCACTGTCGAAAAACAGTCAAAATGGCTTCAAATACATTGCATCTTTCTTCTTAACTGCAACATCGTGTTACAACTATTCGGACAAGGTATTGCTGCAGTAAACACTCTCTCATTGCCATAATCGTTGCTGAGGTAGTTAGCTCGCAACGTGAAAGTTTAGAGTCGGAGATGTTGATGGGTGAAAGGACCTTTTGGAATCAAAACTTTACTTTAGTAACCCAATGTGATTTCTTGAATGAAATTATTAAGAATATTTCATTGAACTGACTAGAAAACTAGCAGGATCAGTCAGTCCCAATGGGAGGTCAGTGAAGCAAGCAGAAGTCTGGATGGAACAAATCCTGTTCGTTTAACACCGTGTCAACAGATAAATTCATGTTACCGTATGTTACTCACCAATCGAATAGGCGGTATAAGCTCTGTTATAGATAGCTACGAATTTGTGTGCATGTCCATAGTTTACAACTGTCTCAGCTGCTGGGCATACTGTTACACTGTAAATGGAAGATAATGTTTGATAGTATCGTTTGCTGCTGTGTAAGTAGGCCTATGCACTATATGTATAGTTTCCAAGATGAAAAACTTATGAAGACGCAAAATTACACATTTACAGTTTAGTTTGTGTGTTAATGAACATAATTTTAAATTTCCTCCCTTCTGAATCATCAAATGAATTGATTACTGTATGGCATCTAATAATCAGTTAACTGCGTTCCTTCTTCATTGCATCCCCACTAACATACATCTGAATTCTCGTGTTAATGGTGAAATTCTATTTTTATGTGGCACAAGACTGCACACAGACACAGCCGAATACGAGATTGAAAGTGTTTTATATCCTACTGGTTCGCGACGTTTGGGGCAAGGTTCATTTCCAATTACTTGTTGTTACAATGAAACAAGTATTCATTGCGGACTACGAAAGTAAGTGTTTATTCGTTTGCATTTTGAGGAAATTATAACAGTGACGGAAAAATATATACTCCAATATTTCACATGGCGTATGAATGGTATCCTTGCGTTGAAATTAAATAACACCGACGTTAATATCCCCCTTCCACGCCGGAAACTTTATAAATGAGGAGTTCTGTATAAAACCTAATTGAATGTCTTAAATTTAAGTAGCCTGAAAGGCGACGGTATAAATTATCAGGAGATAACGTAGCATAAAATACCAAATGCTCTTGCACCTCCATTCCGAGAAGCAGTGTAAGACGAACATGACAAGCATTTCGCTACATAGCTGCCCTATCGCAGCTAAGGCTTGGCATCTCGCGTGCAAAAATTTGGCAACCTTGTGAAAGTGCATTTACTTAAGCATGTGATCCTGAACTGTTCTGCAAAATTTACTGGGCATTCTCTTTCGATTACTTAAGCTACACAATCCTCACGTAAGATGAGACAATGAGACATAATTTAACTTTTGGATTCCAGGAATGCTGTACTTTACATAAACAACCAATGTTTTTGTCTTTAAAGTTGCGTTATGAGGCTGAGTAATCAATCTTGCGACTAGAGAGACTGACTACGAGCAGTATCTCGCTAAGTCAGTAGTTCCACTCGTGTCTTGCAATGCAAGGGCGGCGTGCGTTGTTAGTTGTAATCGTGTTGCAGATCAGTGCACTCTAGATTTTTATTTTCCCGTTTATTTAAAGTAGTTGCAAATTGTTAGGCGAAATTCTTTAACAAAATCTTTGTAAAATCTTTACACGTTAAGTCCTCTCGCAAGTTCGACTCAGTAAGCTGTGGTTATGGTCATAAGTGTTTGTTTTGTAAATACCAAGTTTCATCATTGTTGTAGCTGACAATTCCAAAGTTCTTACAACACAACTTTTATTTACGTGACTCTACATGGAAATGACTGAATAACAACGAAAAGCCACAACCACAAAGCCGGTAAGAATTTCCTACTGGAGGCAACAAAAGATAACTACTAAGTTTCCCACAAGAGTCCGACTTAACACACATACACTTAATTCCAAGTCCTATTTCGATGGCGAAGACGTTGCCTCCCGTGGAGACGTCCTTGAAGCCGGCATTCGGTGCTGGTTCTAGCCTTTAAATAGTATTGGCCAGCCAATCAGATGTTGGTGTAGTAATACTTCCTGCAGGCCATCTCAAACTGCCTCTGCATGAAGTAGTACGCGTAATGTCTGTTTCCAAAACAGCCGATGTTTACTCTTGCTTACGCCTTTGGACACAGGCAACCTCGGTCCTGTGTCGTGTTAGATATGTTGCCGACCCACAGGGGATATCTTGGCGGCGGCGTAACAATCACTACACAAACATTTTTGAAGGGCTTCGACTCGACCGTCAACGACACAAATTTCAGTTTTGTTCGTCACATAGGACTCTTGACTCAGGGGAATAGTGATGAACTGAATGTAGTTCCTCTGTGCTAGATCTGGGTAATAGCAATTAGGCACCCCTGTGAACATCTGCTGACACCGGCGTTGGGAACTTACTTCCACTCTGGGTATCTTCAAACATGGACAATTTTGTTAGCTCTAATCTAATTCAGTACATTAATAATCATTTTCCGTCAGCGTTAATTTCGTCCATGAAACCATACGTGGAAGTCAAAATGTGGAGTGTGCCTGCATTGCTGTAGAGCTTGCACTGCGAGGTATTCACACAGTTTATCGCACACATTTACGATAAGAAATCAAACAACGACACAAGAACTCATTATACCACAGTTACTCAAAGTGACTTGACCAAAACAAACGATTTCCTGAGTAAAAAAACAGCATGAATAATCACTTCTAAAAGGAAAAGAAACGAGATATAAGGTATTAATAATAACATTAAACAACATAGTGTGGTATTCTGATTGGGTCACAAACTCTAAAATTAATTTTGAGCCATACTCATGTCTTGCATATTAATGTAATACGATACTCATCACATAAAAACGGGTCGTCTGCCTCCGTTGTTACCGAGCGTGACGTGCAATCAGTCAACTACAGTAAGGCATTTTGTAGTCTCCAAAGCGATGAGTGTATGTGACGCTTTGGTCACAGGGGGAGGGAGCGCAGCACCTCCGCGGTAGCCACAGCCGGCTGCCAGCAGGTGGGTCCCAGAGACCTCTGACGCATGCGGCGTTCAAAGGCAGTCGGTCTGCCGAAAAATCTTTCGCAAAACTGTTATTGGGTGGAACTGTTACCACCCGCGTGTCAGAAAGTGAAATATTTTGTAGCTGGGCTACCATTACACACAGGAATTCAGCATTCAGATGAAAGGTGCTATAACAGTTTGGGCAACTAGCGATTTCGACAGGGAAACGTCGCGTTCAGACGACGTGACGTTTACCGCTTTTCCTTCACTAGACAAATGCTCCTCTTTTTTTTATAACAGTAATTTACTGAGCAGTCCACATGTACAGTTAACTTGTGTTGAAATAAAGAACATAAACATGAGTATGACACAGTTTACACATAGGATATTAGAATTAATTAGAAAATGCTCAGCGGAAGTATCTGAATATTCGTGCAAACAGGAAACACATTTTACGAACAGCTGTCAGTAATGGTCATGGTCAGCTTCACGCTGGCGGAGACAAGATAAGCCGTTGTCGAATCCCGAGGCCTCACCGGAATGCCCCCCCCCCTCCCCCCTCCTTCCATCTCACTTAGCTGCTCCGTCACATAGCTTTCGTTGGTGTATATTAAGTTTTCATAAATAATACCAATAGCTAAAAAGGAGGAAGACAGAGGAAATGAGAGATGGGAAAACAAAAGCACAATGAGGACAACAGCTGCTGCCGGAACTATCCACTGCCCTGTCTTTCAAACGTGAGATTTGCTGTGTCGTCCGAACAAGACACAGCCAGGCAAAAGCACCACAGCCGCGCGGGGTAGCCGTGCGGTCTATGGCGCCTTGCAACGGTTCGCGCGGCAACCCCGTCGGAGGTTCGAGTCCTTCCTTCGACATGGGTGTGTGTATTGTCTTAAGCGTAAGTTAGTTTAAGCTAGGTTAAGTAGTGTGTAAGTCTAGGGACCGATGAAACCCGCAGTTTTGTCCCATAGAACTTAACACAGATTTCCAATTTCCAAAAGCACCACAGCGCAAAGATGCGAGCTGGTGCCAGTGCCATAGAGACTCGCCACTCGCGCGAGTTCCAGCAGCACCACGGGCGGCGATCACGATGGAGATGTCGATTTCGTCTTGGCCAGTTGCCGGCCAAGTACAATCCGCCAATCGCCAGACAACAACGTACAGAAGCCTACTTCGAAGAAGAAGAGCAGCTCTCCCACTTGGTTATAGGTCATAGTCTAGGCTGGCTTAGACAGGGAACATCGTTTAGTGAACTCTTAAAAGTGAACAGACAGTTATTATAAATTGCATCCGCTATGTACTGAGAAGTTCACCTATGATTATTCGCACTCAGCCATTGAGGGCCTTTTCTGTGTTATATTACATGCAGTGTTGCAGACTTTATAATTTAACAAGCCACAAAGACAAGTAAACTTTTTAACTCATTTGTGTGACTTTGTTACTAATTTGTTGGAGTGTTTAGAACCTTCGTTGTCCTATCCTGTTACCTGG
Organism: Schistocerca serialis cubense; assembly: GCF_023864345.2. Lineage (NCBI taxonomy): Eukaryota > Metazoa > Arthropoda > Insecta > Orthoptera > Acrididae > Schistocerca > Schistocerca serialis. Next base: position 505,620,738 of record NC_064639.1, read on the forward strand.
GGCATAGCTGTGTACTACTGGCAGTGAGAAATAGTCTTAGCGGTGTACTGCACCAGATGCCGTTTCACTAACTCACAAACTCGGCCTACCTTCATAACAGTGGTAACTCGGCCTCCCCTGCACTACCGACGAGGCCTTTACAAAATTGGGACGAAGCTTTACAAAAAGATTCACAAGTTGGCAAAGAGTCCTCGAAATCGGGGCAGTTGTAAGGAGGATCAGTAAGCCGTAGACGTAAACTGGCGAAAAGCCAAATGGTCATCATCACCTTCACAAACAACGAGAAAATGTTCGAAGTGACCAACCAGCCAAAGGTCATTGTCCTCGGAAGAAAAAAAGTAGCTCGCCGGAAAGTGATTTCAGTGGAATGTGCAGCTTTAACAGAGCGAGTGAGGAAAGCTAATTGCTTCCTTAGCCAGGTACAATTTGCTAGGTGGCCACGACAAGTAAACAGGTGCTGCAGGATATTTAAGATCGCATACCTCCTGTATTTATCCGTGTCACTAATCCCGATACAGTACAGACGCTCGTTGGTGGATATGAAATTGTTGGCCCCACAGTACCAGGAGGAGGCCGCTATCATTGGTGGAATCGGGAGGCTGATGTTGGCTCACACAATTTTCAGATGGCTCTGAGCACTATGGGACTTAACTTCTGAGGTCATCAGTCCCCTAGAACTTAGAACTACTTAAACCTAACTAACCTAAGGACATTACACACATCCATGCCAGAGGCAGGATTCGAATCTGCGACCGTAGCGGTTGCGCGGTTCCAGACTGTAGCGCCTAGAACCGCTCGGCCACCCCGGTCGGCACACAATTTTCCAGATGATTTGCGGCGATAATTGTTCATCGGTATTGCGGCAGGGAATCCAGTCGCAGTGGGTCAATAAAAACTTGGTAGTGAGCACCGGCATCTGCAATACGTCTGTCTCCAAATAGTTCACGGCTAGATAGAACTCCAGAATGTGTCTCAGCTTAAAATTCAGACAACCAGAGTCAATAGGGGGTCAAGACTCGCTGGATGCACTACGGTGAACCGCCCGGAACTGAGTGATGGTCAAAACGGTTCGCCAAACATGTAAGACAGCCGCCTTCCTCTCAACGTCAGAAAGGCTCAATCCGCGAGGGAACGTGTCTTCGTCACAGTCTTGTTTCGCAACGAGAAGATATGACGTTTCCATAAAAGTCGACCAGACAACTACCTTCTTCAGTTTCTTAGCCATCATAGAGGAAAGCGTGAATAGTTGTGCGATGTAATACGCCTTGCACATCACATATATATCCAAAACTTGTCTCTTCTGGAGAAGGGCAAGAGAGCGTCGTTCATGTTCCAACTTCTAGTGAAGTATGACAATCCACAGCAGTGGCCCACGTGATCATTGCTCCATCGAAAGCACGTAAATGAAGGAGTTTATTTTTGCCCTCGTTAAGCCGTGCTTCTAAGACACGGCAATAATCATCGATGATCGTCTTCGTCAGAGGTATCTCTACACGTCGACGGAGTAACTCCATAACATCATCAACTTACGCGCAAACAGCGATGATCCCTCCAGAAAGCGTCCAACCCTGAAAATGGGACGCAACCTACCTAAGCAGCGGTTCCAGGAATAAGACAAATAAGGATCTCGAGTGCGGGCTCCCCTGTGGTACTCCCCTGTGGCACTCGGGGGCGTCATTTGCCATTCACAACTACCGAAGATACAATGCCTGTAAGCACGTCCGATAACAGTCTAAGAGCCACACCAGTAAACCAGATCATTTCCAAAATTCTAAGCAAAAAGTCTTTTACATGACCGAAAGCTTTATTTAATGCATAAAGATAAAGGCACAGTGGACAGAAGTAACTGCAGCAACCGAAATCACATCAATCACATCACGATGTTCGGCCACAGGGGTGAAAAAGGAGCGGTAGGGAGACAATTCTGATACACACCGACAACAGCTGCCAAGAAGGTAGATATCATACGATTTACCGCACTTGCCACTGTCTTATACACAAGTTCATTAACGTGAGAGGATGAAAATTATCAACAGTATTAAGACCAGGATGTTTTGGTATCAACACAATCTTCCCCCACCTTGAATGGAGTGGGCACAACCGCGCCCTTAACAACTCGTTCAACATACTCGTAAATATTACGCCCAAGAGGGGCCAAAAACCAACATAAACTTTCTTGGGAAGCCATTCCTTAGCTGGCGATTTGTTCAAAAATGGTTCAAATGGCTCTGAGCACTATGGGACTTAACATCTGAGGTCATCAGTGCCCTAGAACTCATAACTACTTAAACCTAACTAACCTAAGGACATCACACACATCCATGCCCGAGGCAGGAATCGAACCTGCGACCATAGTGGCCGCACGGTTCCAGACTGAAGCGCCTAGAACCGCTCGGCCACACTGGCCGGCTGGCGATTTGTAAGAAGGAGAAGTAACAATAAGATCACTCACATTATCTGGGTGAAAGGTGGCCAAGAAATTCTGCTCAGACCTGAGTGGCGAATAGCTGGGTCGAAGGGAAAGGTATTAGGTGAATCCACGTCGTAAAGATCTACATAGTACTGATGTAAGGCGTTTAGTACGCCAGTTTGTGCTGTCAGATGACGGCCGTCACCTTCTGTAAGAGAATCAATGCAAGAGCGACGATGTCGAGCTTGATGTCGAAGCAAATGATACAACAAAGCCAATTTCTCCGCCACTAGTGATCGTGGTTTCGATCGCACCCGCAACCCCCTTTAACACATTGTGTATCTGCAGTCGGCAGGGGGGTGGGGGGACAGTTATCCTCACCGTCATACAACTCACGCAAGAGAGAATAATAGAATTCCTGAGTTCTCCGAAAATCCCTCGCTCCAGCAGCACAATGAGCAATCAAAGTTTGATGGAGCGTCGGTTTAGCCAGGACAGTACACCATTCCAGAGTGGTAGAGTACCTCCCAGTGAATCGAAGATTGCTTTCCCACACATTGTGTGACACGTCCTCCAGAGAAGGATCTGCCAAGTGAGAGTCATTTAATATCCACGGGGAACGAAATATTTTCACTGGTTGCCGATCAAGTTGGAGAGTTGCGGCCAAAGCTTAGTGATCAGGAAAGCTAGCAGGGATAACGTCGACTGCAAGAATGCGATCACGATTCCAATCCGATAAATAAAATAGGTCATTCCTGCTAACATAAGACGCAGTAAAATGCATAATTTAACCAACGTCGGATTTTACACTTCCACACATCTTTCAAGAGCATCGAACGCTCCATCGCGTTTAAATCTCGTCAATACTTAAAATGAGGGGACTGATATCAGGACCCAGGACACGATTCAAATCACCACCCAAACATAGACCCAGAGGGCTCCTACGTAAAAGATAAATAATCTCTTCTTTACAAAAACGCTAACGTCCCCCTGTGTGACCAGAAACAGACGGAGCATATAAGACAACCAACGTGAGGTCAAAAAGTTTGTAGCCTATGTCTCTGCCAAATTCAAGAACTGCAACTTTAGCAACTGGAATGCTTGCTCAAAAGAATAAGGCAGTTCCCGTCGAAAATTCGGGTGCCACATTAAAAACAGTGCAAAACCCGGGGAGGAGGAAACTGGTAAATAAAATCTCTGATAGGAACACTATATTTGTACATAAATCAAATATAAAGTGACCCAGCGAAACTAGGGACAGCTCTGATAATACTGTATTAACATTTAGAGTGACAAATGTATACGCCTGAGCCATCAGTCAAAAGAAAAAACATAGAAATACGAGGGCTGTTCGGAAATTAAGGTCAGGTCTGTCACGAAATGGAAACCACTGAAAAATCAAAAATGTTATATTTGCAACAGTTAGCTAGCTAGACCTTCCAGCTATTTCTCGACGTGTCGCCGCTCCGCTTCTACTTAGACATTTGTCGTAGTTTTGTGCCAACTTTCCAGTGTCCTCGTCATTGAAGGCAGCAGCCTGAACTTTCCGCCAATTTTCTTTGAGACGGGGGACACACGCTCAAATATACCTCAACTCAGTAAAGACAAGACAATAATTACAAATCAAAGACAAACTCTGGCTTGTAATCTCGAACAGATTTTATTTAACAATTGCATGGCAGTAGCATACTGCTGTCACCCGAGAATAATGTACATAATTGCCCTAGAATTGGGAACATTACTAAACAGACAAAATGTCAACGGGCGTCAAAGCCCACCCCAAACATTACATAATTTTAAAACTCTCTTTACATAAATCTTAAGAATCATGCAACAATAAATGGTTTACGTAAAAACTCTCACAGAAGCAGGATACGTTTTAAGACATAACAGCAGAAATAAATCACAATTTCTCTTTTGAATAAGATATAAAATGACCAGTACAATGAAAGGCATCTTTCAGGTATTACCAAATTTCGGTGGCACGTAATGGCACATCAAAGGTGCGCGGAAACTACAACTCAGGTAGAGCCTGAATGAAAGCTGAAAGGAACAGGAAAGAATGAAAGACGGACGCCTCGGCGTCACCAGGAACAAACAATAAAAAACTCATATTCGCCGAAGAACTGGTCTACTGACAAACACAGCGACCGCGCTATCAGTTACAATTCACAGGCTGCCGCCAAGGCGTCGTCCCCCAGTTAAACCGACCACCTACAAAGGACGACGCGCACCACTGATTATACCACTGAAACAGCAACATAAAACCACTGGGCAACTGGGAAGTATCCAAAGCAACACAATCCTTAAAACATTAGAAAATTTTCAAAACAGGAATACAGTTACTCTTTGCAACCAAATTAAATCTTTTGCAATCACTGTCTACAACAACAGTTCACACTGCCTTTGCACAGGAACCATGATACATAAACATTCACATCAGAACACTGCAGAACATGTAGAAACCAGAACACATACTCTGTCTTACAATCCTAAATATCAATTACATACAAGAAAAACAATGTCATAAATCTCTTAATTTTACAAAGAATGCCAATATGCCCATAGGTGGATTACTCTTAATAGCAAAAGACAGAAAGAACTGCCAGAAAATCAAACCTGTGGTTCTTTCAGAGTGCACAGGCCCCCACTTAGATATACACTCCCTGCCAGTAACTCAAGTGCGTCCAAAACAGGCAAATCACTGCTCAATAAGTTGTGCGGGAGTGGTCAACATGAAACAGATAACATGGGCCTCCAAACACTGGGAGAGCAGTTAACTGCAAACAGCACATATATATATATATATATATATATATATATATATATATATATATATATATATATATATATATATATATATATATATAGCAGGACTTTAAGAAGGTGAATAATTCCCACCGTTTGATTCTGTAGTGTATCCAGTTGCAGGCTGATAAACTCCAAAGACACCTTCTCATGTTCACATCGTTTAGCAGCACAGACGACACCATCGCCCTCTCACTAGACGCAGCACACACTCCCGACCGCACGCACGTCTCCGTGCACAGTCCCACTGCCCATGTGACAAAAAGCGGCAGAGCATGCGCAAAAAGCACCGCCGACAACCAGACTGCACACCGGAGCTCCAACCAACAGACCAAAACTAGCCATCTCCCCACAGCGACATGCGCTTAAATAGCCAAAAAGCGACCAAAGAGGAAAACCGCGACCACGCGATGCAAAGTCGATCTCAGAGATCTTACATCATTACCGAGAAGCGACTGGCGGCAACAGTGCCACGTATCACTCTTCCCTGGTCTACTGCTCGTTGTCGCCGGTCGTGGTGGCCGAGTGGTTCTAGGCGCTTCGGTCCGGAACCGCGTGACTGCTACGGCCGAAGGTTCGAATCCTGCCTCGGGCATGGACGTGTGTGATGTCCTTAGGTTTGTTAGGTTTAAGTAGTTCTAAGTTCAAGGGGACTGATGACCTCAGATGTTAAGTCCCACAGTGCTCAGAGCCATTTGCTCGTTGTCGTCTTCATAACCAGCGGTTCATGAGAGCCGAAATGAATCTCAGAGACAGCCAATGTCGGGCTGTATTGTTGGTAATCAAACACTTCCTATCGAAAACGCTGCAGGAGAGTCGTCATTGACCCTGCAGATTGCGGGCGAGAATTGTCTTGAAGAAGGAAATTCATGACAGTTATGTTATGTAGGCTGCATAGTTTCACGCGAAATTTCTCATCAGGCAGCCACACTTGGCGAGAGACACTATTTTCTAGGCGTCTTCATGTCCTCACTATGCACTCAAGACTGAAAAGAGCGACGTGACGCGATAGACGGCCATGCTAGAGACACTGCCGAACACATCTGTGCAAAGTTTCATCAGATTTTCACTGTCGTTTACATTTCGCGACTCATCAGACCTTACTTTCTGAATGACCCTCGTAACAGCAGAGCAGCATTACAGTCCATCCTGGAGTCTGGTGGTGTAGGCGAATTTAGCACCACATCCATATCAATCTGTGACACTCCAGGATCCTAGGCCTGGCCTACAGAAGAGTCACTCTGCAAGCGTGCAGACTCCGTAATGGAGGTCAATCATGGTGAATCTCAGAGACAGCGGGAGACAACTCTGGGATATCATTTTCCGCGACGGCAGTCGCAATAGGCAAAAAATCACACTCGCCTAGACCTGAGGAACAGGATCTCATAGCAGTATTACCAGTTGCGCTTGTGGATGAGGCTGCGAAAGAGACGACACCGACACACACTCGCTCCCGAGCGGCTCCACAGGAGCCACCCCTGCAGCAGCAGGAATACCAGATACTGCCTGCCCGATCTCCGCCTTGCCAGGGCCATGTGGTACCACACACTCGTAGGAGGGACAGACAAACAGAGCTCAGGGGGAGATGGGACGGGGGAAGGCACAACTAAGTCATCACCATCCTGAGTGCGGCGCCGCCTTTTATGAATCGCGTACGCCGCCGTCCAAGAAGTAGCAGGAACCATATCAGGCTTTGTTTGCAATGGCGGAAAATCACCAATAGTGAAAGCGAGAAATATGGAACGATCTCCAGAAATGAGGGAAGATGTAGACTCAAGTTCGTTACCAGAGGGTGTGGGGCGACAGGTTTTTATGACGATGATGGTTGGTTTGTTTAGTACGCCGTCTTTCTCACGTGAGCCTGGCAACTAATTTTATAGTCAGTCAGAAAGCGATGGAGAACATACTGACCTTAGTTTCCAGTCTGCACCGCCACATTCTTCTCCATCCTAACGAAAGAAATGTTTCTATTCTCTTTCTATTCAGCGGGATCAGGACTATGATTATAAATGAATGTAAGAAGTTCTAGTTCAAACATATATTGAATAAAGTATCTCACATGCAACACTTTGAAAGTCACTAGGTTCAATTGACAGTAAATCTTTCTATCTTAAACAGCACTATTATCAGTTCAGAGGCGACTTCTATGGTACGTTCCTACCAAATTGTCTTTCGCCCTGACTAATAATACTCAAATAAATGCTCACCACAAAAGCGGAAATAAAAAGTCACCACTTGCCACGCAGATTTATAATTATCACGGACGGCACACTAAAAGTTACTTTAACGAAATGTAAGCGATCCAGGATGGTGTACAGTCTCGACGAGTCCACAATCAGTTTTTATCGCAAATACGTAATTTGTCACAATCCGTCTCTGACGTCATCCGAGGCAGAGCGCAATCCGACGTTTAAAAGACGTGGATCTTACAGTGGCTGAGTGCGAAGTGAACCTTTTCCCTGCCTCTCGGTCTGTATTTCTTTGTGCCGCAGCGGAAGGCCGAGGGAACATCTGTTGTCTACTGCCTCAATACACGGCAGCAGTCTCTGAACGAACGCTTTCTCGGACACATAATCTTTAATAACAAAGTTATGAATTAATTTAAAATCTTATTAATTTTTACATATATTTAGGTAAGTTGTTTGGAAGCACAGAAAAAGTTTCAGCTCGCTTGAATTAAAACTGTGCCTCCTAGAATTTTTATTGTGGAACTAACGTTAGATCGTTATCTCTGAACCATACCTTTACTAGAACTTGTATTGGATGTGATTACTATTATGGTTCTATAATTAAGTATAGCTCTATTATTTAGTAGGTTTTATTGTATGCTGTAACCAAAATTCTCTACTATTAACTTTACAGGTACTTAATCTGCTCAAATGGGTATATTTCAGTTACAAATTTGGTTTTCATTAAATTACTCAAAATCTATAAGAGGTAGCTCAACGTGGTCTCTTAGTTGTTGTTTTTAGGGTGAACTGAAGCATAAAACAAATTTAAAACAAAAACAAAAATATGTCCAATATTTAGCGCCACTTATTTTTCTTAAAAACGTGGGTTGCGGTTGCAATTTTCATTCTTTTATTTTTGAAACTTGCACCAGTTATTTATGAGCTCCATAGGCACATTCTGACCAAATTCTGGCTTTCCAACTTCATTATTTAGCGCCACTTACTTTTTCTTAAAACTGCATTTTAATGGAAACTATTAGTTTAGTTACATCAGGACTTGATATTTAAAACGTTATGACAATAAAATATATGTTGACAAGATGTGAATATAAAATTTTGACTTTTAATTTTATACTTAATTGTGGTCGCTTTATGGTGACGTGGCGCTACTAGCAGTGAACTGGGGTAAGTCCCAGTACACTCGCTCACCTGTGTATCTCACACACGACCCACCGCTTATTTCGCTTCAAGGGGACAAGGTCAGTAACCGTTTACTCGCGGCACTGTTCCAGGGAAGATCCTAAAATAAAAACTCTCCGCTGGCCGATAGTTCGTAGATGGCCACTTTTGTTGCACAGAGGACAGGTCCCCACCTGTAGGCTTTTCCCAATATGAATGCAACAGCCACAAACTTGCTAATGATCTTTTGATTTGCATTTTCACCGAAGGTATGCCTCTACAGCACTGTAGTGTGTTGACTTGATTAACGTTCAAGGCGAACGATTTCCACGTCACCATATTGAGCCAAATCTTCCTTTAGGTTAATGGCTTCTACCTCCGGAGGAAGAATATATATTCGGAAGTTCGTATATTCAATGTCCTCATTAGCAAACAACACCATACTGACTGAACCATCTCCATGCCGGAAGGGAACTTGAGTACCTAGCTTTATAGAAAATTTTCCACTAGTACCGTTCAAAAATGGCTTTGAGCACTATGGGACTTAACAGCGGAGGTCATCAGTCCCCTAGAACTTAGAACTACTTAAACCTAACTAACCTAAGGACATCACACATATCCATGCCCGAGGCAGATTCAAACCTGCGACCGTAGCGGTCGCTCGGCTCCAGACTGTAGCGCCTAGAACCGCACGGCCACTCCGACCGGCCACGAGGCAGGATTCGAACCTGCGACCGTAGCGGTCACGCGGTTCCAGACTGAAGCGCCTAGAACCGCTCGGCCACAACGGCCGTCCCGAATAGTTTCGACCAGGCGACATTGCATTCAGACAACGCACTGTTTACCACTAGACCACAGGCGTAGATGTCGCAGGACAGTTCAGAACGAAGGCAAGACGTCCTCTAGGAACTGCTGCAGCCTGAAGGGTTGCCAGATTGTTCAGACAGCCGGCTTTACCATTGTGGTCAGTTTATTTAGCTCATGTCGAGATCGGCGCTAACTTTGATTCTATGGTGCCCGACCTCGCAACCGAAAAACTGCTTTGTGCACCAAGTGCAGAGCGCAACCAATGTCCTCGAGCAAGCAATTCTTAATCTTCGATCGTGAGAATATTTTATGTTGCATGATGCACATCTTTAGCCTGCCTGTGGGTGACACCTAGAGGCTATCCTCCTACCTCTTGGTTTCATCAGGACTCTGCTACACTTCGTTCTCTGTACCCAATTAGGGTTTTAAAGTCTGCTTCTGTACGTTCTGATCCTCCTGAAGATAAAGCGTCATAGTGGAAATGACGAGTCTTCATCAGTGGCTAATAAGCGGCCGCAGTTAGACTCTTATGATACTGCAGGTACGTATGTTTTAAGATGTTTTTTTCTTCATTGTTGCGCGCGCATTTTAGTGCAATCTGATGACGAGTTTATCTCTTTGTTAATTTGTTGCAAAAAGTAATGTGCGTTTGTCCCTGCTGTACTATCCTATAGCACGAATATACTGGTGGAACTGTTGCAGCTCATCCGCGCTCAAGAGGATGGAGCATGGCTTACAGAACCTTTAACAGTCGAATTTTGCTAAGGTAAGTACTCGTTCTCTCTCTCTTTGTCTCTCTGTGTGTGTGTGTGTGTGTGTGTGTGTGTGCGCGCGCGCGCACGTATGCGTGTGTGCGAGTAATGTAATTAACTAACTTAACACTTTTTCTGCTTGTTGTACAATTTTTCAGCGACATTGCTGCTATGGGCATGAAAGGCCAGCTCAGTAACTATATACCCAAGAACTATGCAGTCTGTTATTGATATTGATTCAAATCCATGTTCACCTACACCGGAGATTCAAATAATTGAGCTAACACGTAGTCTATCTGTACTGGTTGTCCAGGTAATAGAGCCACATCTTTCTCCAGCGTAAGCTCATGAGGAATGACACTTGTCATCAAGGACCAAATACTTAAATAGTCATAGTTCAGTTTCTTTCTATTCTACAATATTTCGGTTTTTTTATACACACTTGCAAACATTATTTATGAGATACTGATTTGTTTCATTCTAGTTGAACTAAGTTATGATGATGATATGGGAGGAGGGGGGGATGGCTTGTTGGAGCAGCAGCCGCTGAGATCCCAGTAAATTATCCGACACTATTCTCCAGCGTTAGCTTGTGGGTAATAACTCTGATAGGTGAGGGGAAAATAGGTAGGTAGTAACTCATTTTCGTTCTGTTGTATAATCATACGTTTGTTACACATCTTGTAAGCGTTACTTATGAGACTTTGTTTTGTCTCTAGACAATAGATAATAGGGGTAAATGGATTGATGCAGCTGCTGTGGAAATACAATTGTATGAGTTATCCCACTCACTGACACAACTCACGAGTATTCTATCTTGAAGGGTGACACCAGTCATCAAGGAGAAGATACTTTAGTAGTTGAAATGTGACACCAGGACATGGGGGTCTGGGAGTAGAAACCTATGAGGCCGCAGAAGTAAATGCAATAACAGATTTTATTTCTCACAACAATTATTGCGTACCGCTAGCGATAAGCTCTCTTGACCAATTAAAGATCAAACAGCATATTTCTCAGAGAAAGCAACCAGTCATAATCAGCTTTGAAACTTTACATCCTGGTATAGACACCCACAATATTAGTTAATTAATCAATTAATTAACTAATCCTTACTTATAAAGCAAACCCATAATCATGTTACTTCATTGGGCCACTTGTTTAGCTAAACCTTTACACAACATCATTATGTTTAGCATCCAAAGCTTAATCTTTAGATTTAAAGTAAAAAAATTGCAAGCATTGCTAAAAAATTACCCATTCAAAGATCACCATGTGCAAACCAGTAAATATCTCTTGACCAATGAACGTGAATCATTGAACATTTAAAAAAATCTTACAATAACGTCAAATACACGCTGGCCCAGTAACCGGTCTGCACTACTGAGGTGGTCCAGTTTACGCCTCCACTAGATGTCATTGTACAAATAGACCATCGCCCCACAGGACAGGCACATAACAAAAAGAAAATACGTTTTCTCAAACAGAAAAACACCAATCATTTTCAATATTGATAACACTCTTTAGGGGCATGAGGCTTCAACACATCCATATTGCCGCCACAATCTTGTCTTTTAACCAATAACTATATTTAACATAGTCCTTTAGTGCGCCATGAAAATTAGTGCACAATTACATTTACTAATGGCTGGAGCTTTGACTTTGGCTTGAACGAGAACATTAATTAGAAGAGTGCAACTATTGAATCTCCGAAAAGAAATGCTGCACGTTGAATTTTGTTAGCAGCTAGCTTCTCATCCTTATAAAAGATGAGCATTGACTATCACAAAAACACAATCTTTCTCGGCACAAGAGGGCCGGGTAATTAAACTGATTATCGGCAAACAGCTTGCCTTGTAACTACCATTAATCTTCTTTGAGAAAATCAGCTCAGTAATAAGGGATCTGGTGAGAAGCGCTGTATCTTTAAAAACTCAAGAACAACGTCGGTGAATGGATCTCTTGAAGTAACCGTCTTTAGATGGCTAAACCATTAATAAGCAGCAAAAGTTCGTAATTGCAGCCACCAACTACCGGCAAAGATGTAATGACGGCAACGTCATTTAGCATGTCGGCTCAGAAGTCCATACCGTTCATGACTAGTTACTACACTGTCGAGAAACTCAGGACACAGTTTAACAAGGATGCTCGCTGTTCACTGTTTCTAAAACTCAAATCGATAGGTGAGCAATAGGGAATAGACCGGCGCGAACACACAACATATACTTTCTCGATCTCGCCCGAACACACAGCAGTCGGCGACAATCTTCGTGTATCCCTCTAGCATGCCTTCCCCATACACCGACCAGCGAGCCGCTCTTCACACATCGCCATGTCCTGCCCGCTGACTTCACATGTCATCCATCCACTGGCGTCGCGCGCCGTAGCAGCGCCTTCCCCGTCCTTCTTTAATTTCCTCACGCGCGTGCAAGGTGGCCTCCTGTCACGGAACCTAGGGCTCAATACTGCGCAAAGAAACACCGTGGGCGTGAATATCGATACAGTGTTTTCAGTGATAGTAGTAATTCACTTTTCTTTCGCTCCTACAATAATAATAATAATTTTTACCTAGACACTTAAATGCATTACTTACGAGATATTGTTTGCTTGTTTCTAGGGGCACTCAATGACAATATTGTGATGAATCATGTGGTGTCACCGCCAGACACCACACTTGCTAGGTGGTAGCTTAAATCCGCCGCGGTCCATTTAGTACATGTCGGACCCGCGTGTCGCCACTGTGTGATCGCAGACCGAGCGCCACCACAAGGCAAGTCTCGAGATACGATATAGCACTCGAGCCCAGTTGTACGGACGACATTGCTAGCGACAATACGGACGAAGCCTTCCTCTCATTTGCCGAGAGACAGTTAGAATAGCCTTCTGCTAAGTCCATGGCTACGACCTAGCAAGGCGCCAATTGTAACAGTGCATGTATCTTACGAGTCTCATTTGTATAGTCAAGAGAGATGTATCACAAGGAGTGATTAAAAGTTAAGTATATTCCAAAGCTACGTATTTTCTTTATAGCAGTCATAACGTATCCTGTTCCAGACTTGACGCCAGTCGGCGTGTGTGTACGCGTGCCTTTCTGCTCCCTTCCCAGTGTGGCGTAGCAAGCTTGTTACGCCACAACAAATCAGATGCCCATAAGTAGAAGTGGATAAAATATTTGTCTCTATTATGATAATAATTATAATGATATGATGAGATTCCATCAGAATGATTCGGACATGGATAATTTTGTGTGTAAATACCACTACAAACTATTATTATAGACTCTATGTGTATATATATATATATATATATATATATATATACACATTTTTACACTGGTTAATTATCAATATCGTTTTGTTTTTTGTTTTTTTTTTCTTTGCAGATGTTATACACGTGTGGAGATGTGTATTTGTACCTACAACAACACCACAACGAGACCTGAAGATGATGCTGTCGTCGTCCTAGACAGGTCCGTCGATGATGATGCAAACACTGCAAGAATGTCCACTGAGACCACAGCCCGGACTGTCAACAGCATGACATGGACTGAAAACACTATCTCAGTTGCGATGGTCTGTGCAACACTGTCTACACCGTGGTCCATCTCAGTCATCCTGGATGGCCAGTGACACAGTAACTCAACACAACGTATCCTGGTCGCTGGATCGGTCGCCATGGAGTGATTTCTTGGCCACCGAGATCACCCGATCTTACTCCATTGGGTTACTGTTTGTGGGGGTCGCTGAAGACCGACGTCTACAGGCGCAGAGTGGATACAAGACAGGAACTTCTTGATCGTATTTTACATGCTTGTGTCCAAGAGAAGGAGTGCAAAACAGAGCTCCGATCGGCGACACAATACCTGTCTACAAGAGCATCAACATGCATTGAAATTGACGGTGAACTGTTTGAACATCTTCTGTGAGGAAACGTACACAATTAAACAAACCATAACATAACAGTATCACAATTTACCACCACCTGTACCTTTCCCGTTCCTAGCTGTTTTCAAGACGGTTAAGAAAAGGTCATATGTATATTAGAAGTTTTTTCGTTCAGCATCACCAGTAGTATCAGCCATAAGGATATGTACCTTTCTTCCTGACTCACCCAAGTTTTGCATCACGCCAGTTCCCAAACTATAAGTGTTATACACACATCAAAAAGAGATTTGCATCACCCCGATTTTCAGATGTTGACCGTGGATATTGTACCACAGACACAGTCCCTTTGACTGTTCAGAGATGTCACCAAACAGGCCCAAAGAAGTAATCAACCATGCATGAGCAGCGCCTATTAGACGGAAGGAGTCCGACATCCGATCAGTTCCAGTCATTCCACCAGGAAGGAGGTACACGGCTCGTGTTGTCTGTAGTTCAACCATGCCTAGATGGTCAGTACCGCGGTTCAATCGCGTCCGCATCGTTACTTTGTGCCAGGAAGGGCTTTCAACAAGGGAAGTGTCCAGGCGTCTCAGATTGAACGAAAGCGATGTTGTTCGGACATGGAGGAGATACAGAGACAGGAACTGTCGATGACATACCTCGCTCAGGCCGCCCGAGAGCTACTACTGCAGTCGATGACCGCTACCTACGGATTATGGCTCGGAGGAAGCCTGACAGCAACGCCACCGTGTTGAATAATGCTCTACGTGCAGCCCCATGACGTCGTGTTACGACTCAAACTGTGCGCAATAGGCTGCATGATGCGCAACTTCACTTCCGATGTCCATCGCGAGGTCCATCTTTGCAACCACGACACCATGCAGCGCGGTACAGGTGGGCCTAAGAACATGCCGAATGGACCGCTCAGGATTGGCATCACGTTCTCTTCACCGATGAGTGTCGCATATGCCTTCAACCAGACAATCCTCGGAGACGTGTTTGGAGGCAACCCAGTCAAGTCGAACGCTTTAGATACGCTGTCCAGCGAGTGCAGCAAGGTGGAAGTTCCTTGATGTCATCACGATCTGAACTTCAGGCCAGAAAGTGTTGGCGTAATATTCCTGGTCACCAGTATGGTGGGTATGTGGGGCTGACGTACACCGCTGGTGTTTATGGAAGACGCCGTAAGGGTTGTACGATACGTGAATGCCGTCCTCCGACCGATAGTGCAACCATATCGGCAGCATATTGCTGAGGAATTCATCTTCATGGACAACAATTCGCGCCCCCATCGTCTACATCTTGTGAATTACGCCCTTCAGGGTAACCACATCGTTCGACTAGAGTGGCCAGCATGTTCTCCAGACATGAACCCTATCGAACTTTCCTTGAATA
This sequence comes from Schistocerca serialis cubense, assembly GCF_023864345.2. NCBI lineage: Eukaryota > Metazoa > Arthropoda > Insecta > Orthoptera > Acrididae > Schistocerca > Schistocerca serialis. The sequence goes on from NC_064639.1 coordinate 505,636,141, forward strand.
GATTGAAAAGGGCTGTTTATGGACGACGTGACCCATCAACCAATCTGAGGGATCTACGCCGAGTCGCCATTGAGGAGTGGGACAATCTGAACCAACAGTGCCTTGATGAACTTGTGGATAGTATGCCACGACGAATATAGGCAAGCATTAGTGCAAGAGGACGTGCTGCTGGGTATTAGAGGTGCCGGTATGTACAGCAATCTGGACTACCAGCTCTGAAGGTCTCGCTGTATGGTGGTACAACATAAAGTGCCTGGTTTTCATGAGCAATAGAAATGGCGGGAATGATGTTTATGTTGATCTCTATACCAATTTTCTGTACAGGTTCCGAAACTCTCGGAACCGAGGTGATGCATCAGAAAAAACTATTTGTGTGCATTAACTTGGAAAATAATTATAAAGGAACCAGAAAAATTTAGAAAAAATATTAATACACAACAAAAATTGTAGCTAATGCACTGTACTGCAAAACTTGTTAATAATGAACCGTAAGTTAATTTGTAATATCGTTGGTGTTATTTACAAAAGAAGCTGGCCACTTCACTACAGAATACAACTGATCTATAGAGAGAGCAAATCATTGTTAATAATTGAGAACTTAATTTGCTTATAACAGACCTGATCCTCTCAGTGTGGTGCACAGGCCTGGAATGACGATTCCCAGGCAGTTACTCTAGTAATTAAAGTCGGGGGCGGGTCAGAGAGTGCCTCTATCTTATTTATGCAGAGTGGTCGGAGTGACCTTCATTTTCTTGCCAATTTTATGTCATCTAAGTGCTCGACATGCAAATATGTGTGTTCAGATTCCATCGTGTGTATCTAGTATATGGTATTTGTTTTGTAAATGAAACTGCCTACAAATATTTATATGCTTGCTGCGGAGGATGGCCACACAAACAAACTTGCTAGTATATGGTGTTTATAAACTGAAGAATATGTCTTCAGCATATTCTTATTCATTCTATGAAGATGTTTATAAATTACATTCTTTCTCCTACTGTACCTATGTTTTTCTGTGTGTGTCTACTGCTGTCTGTAGTCAAGGGTGCTAACGAGAGCTTGCATTGTCGATGGCTGGGAGATGTATTTCATCACCACTATCTGAACTTCAGGGGAGAAAGTGTTGGCGTACTATTCCTCGTCACCAGTATCGTGAGTTTAATTTCCAACTTCTGCACAGTGTCCTATAAAAGTGAGGGAATGTTGATGGTGATTCTTCCGTTGGATGGTGGCGTTCACCAGGAGCACGTTATGCGCCCACCCCAGGCGTCGTCCTGACCCTTCGTCATTACCAGCACAAATTCAACTCAGCACTCTACATGCCCTTATTACCACAAATACACTGAGAAGGTACATTTAAAACACAATACTCACACGTAGCGAAATGAAGAAGCCCGACGATGTGTAATCCCAAGTATTCAATATTACCAACATCTTGTACCTGCACGTCCCCATATTTTATGTACAAGCTACGTGGAAACCTTTTCTGAGCATTGAACTACTGGCTACAAGAACATGGGCAAGTGTGAAGCACGACTGGCTATGAATCCTGTGAAGGGAAGGACTTGTTGCCCACATGTATCTCTCTTGTAGCTACGACCGGACTTCGCAGATGATTCATACTTAACATCAGTATGTTAACACGTGAAACTGTTGACCAGAAACTTTTCCTGGATCAGCCAGATTCACATGCTAGAAGAAAACCTGTGAAAATAGATTGCCTTTAGCATACTTTTCCTTCGAGACCCAGTTGTTTATGCGCACTGTAATGCGCCATTATGTTCGTGTGAGTCGGACAGTAGCAGGGAAGGGGTTGGCGATGGATGACATGGGAGTGTGCACAACACTGATAAAATTATCATTTGTGATATAATATCGATTGCGGAAGAAAGACGCTACTACTGCAAGGAAAATAATGAGACAATTATATATGACAAAGTGTCTTACATCATTAACCAAAGTTGTGCAATCAATACCAGTTTTCTATACTAACATTTTGTACCGACGGAAAAAATGAAAAATAACAATTTACAACTCAAAAAAAAAATAATTGTGGGTTCTTCTTCCATTTAATCATTTTACACAAAACGTCATCACGCAACGAGCAATGCACTCAACCAGGGACTGCTATCATCTTCAAGGTAAAGAAATATTATTTCTATGTTCCAGAAACAATCTCTTCAGATGTAGAAGACGAATCTCAACATACCTATAACATAAAGACTATGGGAGTTAGTGTGCAAGATAAATATTGCACGTCGCAAATGCTTTCACTAATATTTTGCTCTGGAGTAAGATCAGATCACATAAAGATTAAAACCGTTGCACAAATAAAAATAAAAATTGACAAAGGGCCATAAACATCAATAAACAGCTCTTGTACGACAGAAAAATGATGCAGTTAATTAATTATACTACGACTGCGTATTAACTGTGCATGAAGTTCATTTAGTAATGGTATACATGTTGGTCAACAAACAGTACGTCAGTTGTATTACATCAAATTATGACACTTTTCGTAGAAAAGACGTTAGATGGATTGAAAAGTGGCCTTCTGCAGGCTTTGTGAGATTTTTTCATGGGGTTTTATTGGGCAAATTAAGATTAAGAGGCACGAGTCCTTTTTGTTTCATCTGTGGCGTTCGCAAGTCTTCTCTCACAAGTCGAATGATTAGAAGAATCCTCGCATATTGTACTCACTACAGTTGGACGTTAACAGCCAGCCATCTTCGCCGTGGCCGCGAGGAATGGCCGTGCGGCTAAAGATGTCATGTCACGGATTGCAAGGCCCCTCCCGCTGAAGATTCGAGACCTCCCTCGGGCATGGGTGTGTGTGTTGTTCTTAGCAAAAGTTAATTTAAGTAGTGTGTAAGTCTAGGGACCGATGACCTCAGCGGTTTGGTCTCTTAGAAATTCACACACATTTGAACATTTAGCTTTGTCGTTTCCTAGGCGCTCGTTCCCAGGCCCGGGCCATAACTACTCGCCCTTTCTTGAAGTTGCGTAGGCCAATGGATTTTCCGATTTGCGGCTCACATCTTCGCAAGGATGATTCCCCATTCGCCTCAGGTCCACTCTGATACTTCCCTTACCGTGTCATATGGCCGCAACACCATCATTTAGTTCCACTATGGTCATAAAGTTGCCGGCCGGAGTGGCCGAGCGGTTCTAGGGGCTACAGTCTGAAACCGTGCCACCGCTACGGTCGCAGGTTCGAATCCTGCCTCGGGCATGGATGTGTGTGATGTCCTTAGGTTAGTTAGGTTTAAGTAGTTCTAAGTTCTAGGGGACTGATGACCTCAGCAGTTAACTCCCATAGTGCTCAGAGCCATTTGAACCATTTTTCCTTTTTTTTTTTTTTTTGGTCATAAAGTTCTGACACATCAGTGTGTACTGATGTGACAAAAGTCATGAGATAGCGATATGCAGACATACTAGCGTACTATCGAGTACACAAGGTATAAAAGGGCACTGCATTGTACTCAGATGATCCATGTGAAACGGTTTACACGTGATTGTGGTCGCACGATGGAAATTAACAGCGGACTGGTAGTTGGAGCTAGACGCATGGAAAATTCATTTCATTAATCGTTAGGGAATTCAATATTCCGAGATCCACAGTGTTAAGACTGTGACGAGAATACCAAATTCCAGGCATTACGTCACACCTCAGACAACGCAGGGGCCGGCGGCTTCCATTTAACGACCGAGAGCAGGGACGTTTGGCAATAGATGTCGCTGCTAAAGGATAAGCCACACTGCGTAAAATAACCGCTGAAATCGGTGTGGCACGTACGACTAACGCATCCATTCCGACTGTACGGCGAAATTGGGTATTAATGGGCTATGGCAGCAGACAACCGACGTGATTGGCTTTGCTAACAGCACGTCGTCGCTGCAGCGCCTTTCCTGGGCTCGTGGCCGTCTCGGTTGATTCCTAGACAATTGACCTGGTCAGATGAGTCGTTTCAGTTGGTAGGAGCTAATGGCAGGATTGGAGTGTGGCACAGACCCCACGAAGCCATGGACCCAAGTTATCATCAAGGGACTGTCCAAACTGTTGGCGACTCCATAGTAGTGTGGGCTGTGTTTACATGGAATGGACTGAGTCCTTGGTCCAATTGGACCGATCATTGACGGCAAATGATTATGTTTGGCTACTTGGAGAACGTGGCAAATGATTATGTTTGGCTCCTTGGAGAACATTTGCCGCCATTCAGGGACTTCATGTTCCCAAACAAAGATGGAATTTTTATGGAAGGCAGTACATTATGTCAGCAGGCCACAATTGTTCGTGACTAGTTTGAACATTAGTGTGGACAATTTGAGAGAATGATTTGGCCACCCATCGAACATTTATGGGACACAATCGAGAGGTCAGTTCGTACAGAAAAAGACTACACAGGCTACAGTTTCGCAATTGTGGGTGGCTATAGAGGCAGAATTGCTCAATATTTCTGCAGGGGACTTCGAAATACTTGTTAAGTCGATGCCACACCGAGTTGCTGCACTACGCTGGGCAAAAGAAGGTCCATGACTTTTTTCGCCTCAGTGCAATGTGGGGCAATCTGCGTTGATAAATGAATGAACACCGTAGCACTAACTTACTGAATAATTTCACGGCAAAAATTTATTTCTATAAGGCCACAGCCGACTACCTGTCCCATCCATGTCAAACTACATTTGTAACCATGTAAATGCATTTGTGTCCAACAGTTTGGACAGTGCCTTGATGACAACTTGGGTCCACGGCTTCGTGTAATTACGTGTAATATCGTAACATTTACAGTATCCTTATGAAATTGATACACGAATGAATAAAATTTACTACTAATACTAGCACTAGTATTAATACCACCGTTTCACAGCATAGCTTACATGCTTCTTCGATTCTGCCTCCACTTGAGTTGCTGGGGTGATCCCGGAATGGCGAGAGGTAGATATGTATCCAGGTTGCCATATTAGCAGTAAAAGAGCTTCTATCTTTCCGTCTCAATTTCTGAAATAGTCTGCCGGACACGGAAAGCGAACCGCGTGCGTTCCTTATTCGCCGTATTCACTGCCACGCAAGTCCACTCACATGTGTAGGGTTGAATTCGTGTCACGCAACGGCCCGTAGTGCTTCTGTAATTGCCCAGAGAGCTATTGCGGTGCGATTATAGGTCACAATTATTGCACGATCTGCCGCAGTCCTTCAGCAGCTTAACAGGAGCTGAGGCACTGGAGGAGAGACTCTCTAGCCTTTGGCGAAACGCGTGTCAAGTGTGACGGCTACTGAGGTAGGTATCGTGTTCACTAACGAGGCATAACCTATGGTCGTAACCACTGACAAGGAATCGTCACCAACTTAAGCTCATGTTGTAAGGAGAAGAAAGCACACATTCAAGATACCATCTGCAGGAGTCGATCCCGCACCAAATGTTGGCCCATAATTCATAGTACACAGTTATGACCTTCTGAAAATGCAGCTTTTAAACTTCCCCCACACACAGTTTCTTTGTCACTCGTTCCACCCCACTTCCGCCTCCTAATGCCCGAACACATAGTAGTGACAAACATAACTTTCGTTATTACGGGTTGTTGACAGCTAGGGAAGAGGAGGAGTTTGGTTCAAATGGTTCAAATGGCTCTGAGCGCTATGCGACTTAACTTCTGAGGTCATCAGTCGCCTAGAACGTAGAACTAATTAAACCTCACTAACCTAAGGACATCACACACATCCACGTCCGAGGCAGGATTCGAACCTGCGACCGCAGCGGTCACGCGGTTCCAGACTGTAGCGCCTTTAACCGCTTGGCCACACCGGCCGGCAGGAAGAGGAGGAGAAGGTGGACACATCTACCCAAAGTGCTTTGAAATCTTGTTGGAGAACACTTGTCACTTAGCGAGAAAAATATTATGTAATATGATTATGTGATATGTCAAGCTCACAGACATATATGGTCAATATTATTTTAACAATATTCTCGTTTAGGCGTTCTGCAGCTGTATACAGCTCGTATGTGCTTCAGAGTGAAATTGAATAAATCTAAGCAACTGAAGATTTGTTATGAAATGAAGTTAATTATTTTCGATTTACAATTCAATTAAGCGAATCACACTGAGGAATAGGTCATCAGCAGAAAATGTAATTCACTTCAACAGTATCATATTTAAAATCCAAAGAAAATGACACACAACAGTGATGTTAATAATTAAATAGCGGCCCGCTAGTTCTTTGAAGCTGATACTCATTTCACAAGATGTTCTGCAAACTTGGCGTAATTTCGACGTCACTTGCAATATCGACAACCGCAGGAACTGCTTTCGACTTTGTGACAAGGATTAATACGAATGTTATTGCGCCTCGTTTCATTCGCAGCGATTTCAGCTGCCCTCTTAAGTTCTTACCTAACCAAACACAAGGAAATCGCCTAATATTGATTTTATCTTTCACTCTCTAATCAGTCGGAAATGTAAATAACAGCGAATTTTGTAGATCATACTTGTATTAGATTCATAAGAAAGTCCCAGAATGTGTTCATAACGCTAAGATGAAAACAAAAAACCGTAACACTTAAGCGAGATGCGAACCCACAACCTCCGACTCCACAAATCTACTCTCTTTCTTATTATTGTACCTTTCGAAGATTTATATCATTAATGCGTTATTAATTGACATTTAATAATAACGTTGACATGTTTGTGACAAAAACTTTCAGTCCGCACATTGCTCTGAAACGGCGTACTGCAAGTTATAAAACATCTAAATACGCCAAAATGAATATGGCGCCTGGCGCATCTATTGTCGATATTACTCGTGACCTCAAAATGACGTTCGTTTGTAGAAAGACTTGTGAGATGAGTGTTAACCTTCTTTAATAACACACTCATTTGTTTCATTTTGTCCTTATGAACTGCAAAATAAAACCGTTCAAAGCAAAGAAATTCTTGCACCAGCTACAGGTTAGAAACCCCGCTCTTCGATACAACGAACAAAGTTTGTTACCAGTGTCAGAGCAGTAACTCACAAATCTTTAGCTCACTCCAATGTACATTGCTTAGTACTCGGGCATTAAGCAGCTGCAGTCGGAGGCAGCGAGTGACAAACAACCGGTGCGCGCAAAAGTTTAAAAGCTGTTCTTTCAGAAGGTCATATTGCGTACTGTTAGATCTGTGGCCCAACATTTCATGCGGAATCGGATGCTGGGGCTGATATCTTGCTAATGTGCTTTTTCTGCTCAATGTATGAAGTGAAGTAGTGATGGTCCCTTCTGAATATTGTATGTGTCAGTGGCAAAAGGAAAGAAAGGTATTAACAAATACATTACTGGCCGTTGAAATTGCAGGCGGCATGCAACAAACATCAGATTGGCCTAGTGTGTGCTACATTCTTTGATATGCAAATGTGTAGCAGTTCAGTGCAGCCACACTATGTATGCAGCAGTAACGATATCTACAAACTGTGTGCAAGGAAAGTATATATAGTGGTTTAGTCAATCAAAACCTCATTTGAATATTGGTTGCTTCACTAGTAGACTTCTCTTGGCCAGCAATGCCCTTTTTCCCAGTGCTAGTCTGCTTTTGATGTCCTCCTTGCTTCGTCCGTCATTGGTTATTTTGCTGCCTAGGTAGTAGAATTCCTTAACTTCATTTACTTCGTAACCATCAAACCTGATGTTAAGTTTCTCGCTGTTCTGACTTCTGGTACTTTTCATTATTTTCGTCTTTTTTCGATATACTCTCAGGCCATACTCTTTACTTATTAGACTGTTCATTCCATTCAGCCAGTCATGTAATTCTTCTTCACTTTCTCTTGGGACACCAATGTCATTGGCGAATCGTATCATTGTTATCCTTTCACCTTCAATTTTAATTCCATTCCTGAACCTTTCTTTCATTTCCATCATTACTTCTTCAATGTACAGATTGAACAGTAGGGGTGAGAGATTACATCCCTGCCTTACACCCTTTTTAATCCGAGCACTTCGTTCTTCTTCATCCACTCTTATTATTCTCTCTTGGCTCCTATATATATTGTGTATTACCCGTCTCTCCCTATAGCTTGCCCCTACTTTTCTCAGAATTTCGAACATCTTGCACCAGTTTACACTGCCGAACGCTTTTTCCACGTCGACAAATCCTATGGGAGTGTCTTTATTTTTCTTTACAATTCTTTCCATTATCAATCGCAACGTCAGAATTGCCTCTCTGGTGCCTTTACCTTTCCTAAAGACAAACTGATCGTCATCTAACACATTCTCAAGTTTCTTTTCCATTCTTCTGTATATTATCCATGTCAGAAACTTGGATACGTGAGGTGTTAAGCTGATTGTGCGATAATTCTCGCACTTGTCAGCTCTTGCAGTCTACGGAGTTGTGTGTATGATATTCTTCCGAAAGTCAGATGATTGTCACCAGGTTCATACATTCTACATGCCAACATGAGTAGTCGTTTTGCTACACTTCGTGTAAGAGAGTGAGTGAGTATCCCGCCTACGTCACAAGTCGCTTCTAAAGGCTGTTTCACAAAGTCGCACAGGCCCTGCCGCAGCGCACTCATTAAATCCTGGCAACGCACTGTGCAGATACGTCCGGGCAGGATTTATTTTTAGACAAATGCGTTAACACCAGGAAGAATACAAAAAACAGCTGCCTTCTTCCGAAACACAGCATTAGAGAGTAAATTACACTAACGCAGAAACGTAAGTCAGAATTCATATACCTACTACAAATACAGAACCGAATGGATGTACATCTGAATGCATGTTCGTCTACTACCGCCTCCTATATTCCGAAAGAATTTTAAGCACCACATAGTCCTATTATTCTGTAGAATTTAAGGCTTTTTCTTACTTTCTACTAACAAAAGGCAGAAGGTTTCTGTGAAGGGCTATGTTGAAATCGAAAAATTCTTGCTACATGAGGAACATTTGAAAAGCAAAGAGTAATCTGTAATTTCGCGTGTTGTATTAGTATGATTCGCACAACTTTTTTGTCATTGTTTTGTTGAACATGTCTGAAAAGTATCTACACAATGTTAGGCATGTTGGATGTTTAGTTCAAAAAAATGGTTCAAATGGCTCTGAGCTCTATGGGACTGTGGTCATCAGTCCCCTAGAACTTAGACCTTCTTAAACCTAACCAACCTAAGGACATCACACACATCCATGCCCGAGGCAGGATTCGAACCTGCGACCGTAGCGGTCACGCGGTTCCAGACTGAAGCGCCTAGAACCGCACGGCCACAGGGCCGGCGGATGTTTAGTCTATTGTTATCTGTCAAAAAGATTACAGGTGCTTTCGTAATATCAGCGATTATTTAGTTTATATAATAACTGATTAGACAATCTGTATTAAATTTTGTTATCAGAACGGAATTAAGTGCATCAGAGTTCTAGAAGTATTAAATATTGCTTTCGGTGAGTCTGCTACGAGTAAAACAAGGGTTTATAAGTGTTATAAGCGTTTCGAAGAAGGTCATGAGGACGTTGAAGATTTCGAGTACCCTGGGCGCCTCAGTGGATCAACCGATGAAATCTTGGAAAAAATGAAAGAAATTACTATGAGAGATAGCCAAATCGCAGTCAGAGAAGTCAGCGATGATTTTGGCATATCAAATGACTCATGTCATGAAATTGTTTCAGGTAAAAGTGTTCCAATATTGTCAAGTGTTGGACAAAAACAGCGGCGAATACAAGTTGCTCAGGAGTCACTAGATGACGTCAGCAGCGATCTAGAACTATTGAAACGAGTCATAATAGAAGACAAAACGTGAGTTGACGAATAGGTCGTTGAAACCAAGGCGCAGTCTTCCCAGTGGACGCATTCTGGAGAGCAAAACCAAAAAAAGTTCGAAACGTCGGGTCTAACTTGAAGGTTATGCGATTATGCTGACAGTGTCATTCTATTTCAAAATTACAGTGTTCCATGAGTTCTTACCACGAGGTAAACGAGCAGGAAGGAGCACTACTTACAAGTTCAACATCGTTTCTGTGAAACAATCCGAAAAAAATTCTGGATTTGTCGTGGAAGAATTCACGGTTTTTGCACTACGATAATGCACCTGCTCACATTTCGTTAAGTGTTCGTGAATTTTTGCCGGAAAACAATGTTGTAACGATGCCCTAGCCCCCATATTCGCTTCCTGTGACTTTTTTTGCTCGCAAAAGTAAAGAAAATCTTTTATAAGCCTAGATTAGATTAAAAACGCGTTTCTGAGAGGACTAAAAGCTGTCCCAAAGATAGAGCCCCAGAAGTGTTTCGGGTTTTGGCGGAAAAAGCTGGCATAAGCCTAAGTGTCTAATATGTAACGGGGAATAACATTGACGTAGACTAATAAATAAAGCGTGCTTTAGAGCCAATGTTCACCACAATAATACTGTTTTTTCAATGGTATTCTCCTTGATGCCGTCAACGCCAGGACCCAGACAATATTTTCTAAAACTAATGTTGTTGTCTCCGTCGGTATAAAAGAACTTTCTGCCTTCCTCACTTAATTTTGTTACTTATAAAAAGTATTTTCATCGACAGTCAATTACATCCCTACTCTCTACTTCACTTACCGATCTCCTCCACAAAAACCGTATTTCACGCAGTGTATTGTGTACAACAACTTAACGCTTCCAAAATGAAATTTTCACTTAGCTGACTGTGCGCTGGTATGAAACTTGCTGGCAGATTAAAACCGTGTGCCCGACCGAGACTCCACCTCGGGACCTTTGCCTTTCACAGACAAGTGGTTTACCTTCTGAACTATACAGGCACGACCGACAAGCTCTCTTCGTAGTTTTAATCTGCCAGGAAGTTTCATATCAGAGCCCACACTGCTGCAGAGTGAAAATTTCTTTCTGGAAACATCCTCCAGGCTGCAGCTAAACCATGTCTCCGCAACATCCTCTTTTGCAACTCTGCTAGTTCTGCAAGGTCTGGAGGAGAGCTTCTGTGAAGTTTGGAAGGTAGGAGCTGAGGTACTGGCAGAATTCAAGCTTAGAGGAGAGGTCGTAAGTTGTGCTTGGGTAGCTCAGTCGGTAGAGTACTTGCCCGCGAAAAGTTAAGGTCCCAAGTACGGCACAAAGTATCAACTACTTAGTGCCTATAGAAATGGATTTCTTTGTTTTATGGCAATAAGTAATGTACCTAATGTCGGCACTATTTTTTTGACTGATGTAAAATTTCTCCACCGTTTGTCGATTTATATAGCTGTCTATGAAGATTGTTTTCCTCCCAAAGTTCTTAGTGCTCTGTCTTGGCGATTCGAGTAAAGCATGTAGTAAATTTTCGCATTTCTTCCTGATGCGTCCTATTTTGCCAAGGCTAACTTTTGTATAAAGTTCCGCCCTTTGGATGCGACTGACAATGTTATCCAACATTTATTTTTGTTTCAACTATTTAGTGTAAACTGTGATTATGTTCTAGATCACTGAACGCTCTTTACTCCAGAAATGCCTCTTCTTTTTAATGTATGGATTTTCTTGCAATGTAGTACGCTAATCCATCAGTTGTGAATTACTGAGTATATCACAAAATGTACAGAGTGAACTGACTGATGTTAGTAATTAAAAGCGTACGAGCAGATATCAACGTAAATCACCGCACGCTGCACTACACTTTACGACAGGAAACGGGCACTTCACTTTGGGTGTGCTATAGGGCAGTTACAGGGTCCTTGCTGGAAAGGCCACTTTCCCCACCAAGAGGAGTTTGACGACAGGCTATACAAGCAGGTGTGGGATCTAGGCAGCTGCAAGATCGTGGCCTATTGAGAAAGCGGTTTTCGGCTTGCAGTATTCTTTCCCACTTTGGTCGAGGTGCCTTGTCTATCTCGGGAGTATGGTATCGATGGGTTTAGGAGGCACATATTTAGGGGCTTAGAGGACCTCAGCGGGCACTCGCTGGTACCGTCTCTACCGTCTGAGGGAACAGAGGATAGTACGCTTGGCCTTGGAGAACCGTACAGCCACGTCTTGTATCCAGAGTGAGGAAATGGGCTTCTCAGCACCAAGACAATGCGACGGGTTCAGCATAGCGGACTATCATCACGGAGCCCATTGTTGTGGCCTTCTCTTAAATGACTGCAGAAAGAGGTTGACCGACAGTGTTGCGCGTAAAGACAACAGCTGACATCCACTGGAGCGCAAAAGCTAAAGACGAAAGTAACTTTTGCGTGATGTGCCAGTGTGCCAGTGTCAAATAAGACAACTCGGATAAACTGAAGAAAGAATTGCTACAGAATGATACAAAACCTTGTAAGGTTCGGTTTGCTTATTCTTATTCTAAAATTGAGAACAACTGTGTAAGGTGAAATGACAAGTCTAATGTCGCAATATTTCCCACCAAATTACAGCTTTTACACAGTTTTCAGCTCGAAAACATAGAAACAGCGCAATGGATAATGCATCTTGCCAACATCAAAAATTGAAATAAGTTTATACAGAACAATGTTAAATATTAACTCTCTGAAAGAACGTTAGTCCTAAACACAATATTATGAAAGTTTAATTGGAAGTATCTGCACATTAATCCTAAGCACAATAATATGAACGATTAATTGCAAGTTTCCTTACAAAATTTCTCTTATACATACGTTATGATGTTGGTCAGTACTACGAAAATTGTCAGATTCCAGTTCAAAGTTCGGTACTATTTAGGATTTAAGTCTACAGTGGATCGTTAGTCAAGTGACAAATTTGAGCACAAGATTACCCAAGGTCAGTCGAGTTTACAGTGGATGCAAGCTGGTGAACCAACAACGTTTACACCTCTGCACGTAGTATTTACCTTAAGCTGCAACGTGCTGCTTTCTCCAAGGCTGCTCTGTCCCACTGAAATTCATATAAAACTAATCTGGCCTTTGGTGAACTTTCCAGCAGAAACTTTCCCTGTGTTTCTTGTTATGCAAGAAAACACGTACTCAGCCCTAGTCTTATTATGTGGAGATATACATGCGCATGGTTGGAGCAGTGTGCATATTATAGTGCCCTCTGAGTTCTCGCAAGAAAAATTAACTAATTTGGCTGGTTCGTTTCTCCTCAGTTGTAGATAAACGTTGCTACAGCTAATTTCTAGCTGAAGTACAGCCACTCTGAATGCAGTGTCCACATAAATTTCTTCTCTGCGTCATATGGAGCATTAACCGCTCCGTTCCGCACTTGATGCCAGGTCAGAGAAGACTCCCCTGAAAAATTTCTCTCTTGTCCTACTCATGGCAGAACTGCCTCCCGCCACTTGGGTTCCTTTTTCACGGCTTTTTTCGACCTATAGGAGCGTTCCTCTTATTTTGTAGAAACTCAATCTACCAATCACAATGTCCCTTCTATCAAACTGCATCGAAACTTCAGTATTTTTCTCCTCCCTTGTGTGTTTCCGCCAATTGGACGTTTCGTGCCTGTTCTAGACGCCTAGAGTACATTGACCTTTCCATGTGTCACTCTTGTTGGACAAAAATGCGTCACTTTCTTTTGTTCGTATCCCATTGGAATACTGAAACACAGTTTTCTAAAGCTTTTTCTCTGCCCTTGTGCAGATGTCCCGCTACATGCCGTCCTCTGGCTTGAATCACCTGGCCCAGGGTCGCTGTCCTCCTTCCTGCAACCCCTTTAAGTGGTTTGTGGAGTAACTCCCACAGTGCGCTTTCATTACACTGTTGTGCAGCTGGCTCTTCAAAACTAAAAGCGACTTGACTTGCATTCCCTATTCTACCTCCTACTCAAAGACATGCATTGTATAGGAACGGTGTTTAATTACCGTTGATTGGCTGCCATCCCTTTTTGCATTACATACTGATCGACAAATTTCCTCATAACCACCGAATTACGTTAGGTGTTATCTTCACCTTCTCATTTCAATGTGTAAAGGTCTCATGTAAGGTGTGAATCTGACCATTTATTCTGCCACCTTACAAGGTAACTGAAAGAAGTAGGAAATGACAAGAACTAAATGACACTTTTATGCAAATACAATAATTTCACTGAAGTAACCATGATCCATGATGGTCCCACCGACATTACAAAAGGTGGGACATGGTTCCTAATTCGGTGTATCATCACCATGGAGAGCAAAGCATGCTCTGCAACGTGCTCTCATGCCAGCCATGATGCTGATAAGGAGTTCTTGTGGTAGGGAGTTCTGTTTCTCCACAAGCGTCGTTGACAACAGCTGGATGTTCATTGGTGCATATGGATGTGCTGCAATATGTCTCGTCAACGCATCCTACACGTGCTTGATGGGATTGAAGTTGGAGGAGCAGGCAGGCTAGTTCATTCCCCGAATGTCCTCTCGTTCCAAAAGCTCCTCCACCTGAGATGTTCGATACGGTCGCGCATTGTCGTCCACAAGAATGAAGTCAGGGCTGGATACATCCCTCAAACGACGCACATGAGGAAGGAGTACAGTGTCAAAATAACACTCATCAGTGAACATAGCCTGTTCAGAAATTTGGAGGTGAGTACGCACATGTAGCAACATAATGCCTCATCACACCAAACACATGGACCACCAAAACGACGATTTTCGACAATGTTGCTTGTATCCTCATACGGCGTGGGATGTGAATGTGTAATGCAGCCAGGAATAGTGTCGAAAATGGTGATTCTGGTCGGTCTGGGTGTTATGGTGGAGGCATAATGTTTCATGGGCCTACTGTCCTCCAAATCTTTGAACCTAGAACACTAACAAATCAATATTATTGTGACACTGTATTCCTTCCTCATGTGCATGATTTGAGGGCTGTATTCCGCCCTGACTTCATTTTTATGGATGACAATGCACGATCGCATCGAACAGCGCAAATTGAGGAACTCGAAATGAGAAGGTTTTCAGCGAATGAACTGACCCGCGCGTTCCTCTGACTTAGATCCCATCAAGTGGTTGAGGAATGAACAGGCATTGATGAGCATCCGGCTATTGTCAGCCGGGGGAAGGGAGAAACGCACTGCCGCAAGAACTCCTTACCAACCTTTTGGGCAGGATGGAAACACACTATAGAGCATGCATTGCCTTCCTAGTGATCGCATACCCTATTAAGAATCCCGTTCAGCCTTTTCTAATGTCCAGGAAACTATCATGGATCGCGGTGACTTCAGTGTAATAAAAGAGTCATTTCTGTTAGTCTTATTACGTATATCTTTCAGCTGCCTTCTGTACTACACTGTAATAGTTCTTTCTAGTATGGTCCAAGTTTCATCGAGTTATGTTCCTGAGCAGTGACACAGCATGCGAAAGTCACTTTCCTCCTTAACCTTAGCACACCAGCTGCCCCTACCATCCGGCAGCGGTAGCTGAGTGCTCAGCGAGACAGTGTCAATCCTAAGGGCCTGGGTTCGATTCCCAGATAGGTCGGAGATTTTCTCCACCCAGGTACTGGGTGTTGTGTTGTCCTAATCGTCATCATTTCATCCCCATCGACGCTCAAGTCGCCGAAGTGGCGTCAAATCGAAAGACCTGCACCAGGCGAACGGTCTACCCGACGGGAGGCTGCCCATACCGATGTCATTTTATGCAACCCGCTACGTTATATCTGTCCTTCAAAAACCACGCGATAGGTTTTCATATTCCCTCGCTCGCTAGGCGGGAACTATTAGTCCTACAGAAAAAATTAACAGTACATTTTTCATAAGAAACTTAGTGTGGTTAAGTTTTGTACTGGAATACATCCTGGCTAGAGACCGTTAGTTTCCGAGTTATTCAAGAAAAACGCAAAAAATGATCTTCAGACGCATCCCTATTCCCACACTCAGCCTCCTCTGGTCAGGATTCCTACTATGTTGGCCATGGCACTCCCTCCTACCACTGTACAAAAATTTACGACTGCACGAATTATTTCTCACGTTCGACATTTGTTGGTCTCCATTTTGTGGCCTTATTACGCCACCAGCTTAGTCGAGCCTTTACAAATTGTACAATTGGCGTTTATGTAAATTTTACCTAACAATTTTGTGAATTTTAACAGCACGAAATAAACAACTACGTCGTTGTACTGTGCTTGTAAGGGTTAAGCCTGGATCGAATTGTCAACGTAATTTGCTTTAGCATAACATTTACAAAAGTCGTTTTTTCTTTCATTACCCTCAAGGACACGTTTAAATTTATAATGTTAACGAAATAGCCGACTATGGTTGTGTGTAATAGCCCAATAAATTGAGACAAAAAATGGTCGAATATAGGGAATAGTTCGTATAGTCGGAAATTTTTATGTACGGAGGTAGGAGGGCGAGCCACGAACATCATGCTAGAAATCCTGACTTGTGAGAGGTTAGTGTGGGGTGGAGGTGCGTTTGAAGGTCACTATTTTACGTTTTTCTTGAATAATTCGAAAACCGTGGCCTCCAGTGGAAATATATCCCAGTGCAAAATTTAACTACATTAAATTTCTTGCGAAAAGGTGCTGTTCATATTTTCTGTGGGACTAATAGTTTGCGCATAGCGAGCGAGGGAATATGTAAATCTCGGGTGTTGTTTTTGAAAGCAAGATATAACATTTTGAGTTTGTCTGCTTGGCCATCCTCCGCAGCAAGCATAGTAATATTTGTTTTGTAAATAAAAAACGCCTTCTCTTGCTGCACTGTATTTAATTCTCCCGGACGCGTTTAACCATTTTTCACTTTAAAGCACCATCAGTAGGCTCTATAATGATACGTTATGATATACTTTTGTTTTGATATGTATTATTCGTTGATTATAAAACAGTTAACTTCTCGCTTTTTATGTAAATAAGTGATTATTTACAATTCTTCGGGTTTTTAGTTGCCATCTGCAATTCTTCCCATATGGTCACATGCCGGAGGTCGCACTACGAAACATAAGCATGTTTTTATGCTTCAAACATGTTTCTTCCTACTTTTTATGTTCGAAAATAGAGCGGTAGTGTGACTTCCAACTCGTGACCAGATGAAAGGAAATGCAGATGCCAACTAAAAACTCAAAGAACTGCAAGTAATCACTTGTTTACATGCAAATAGAGAAATGAACTGTTTAATATTCTACAATTCATAGATATCACAACAAAAATGTATCATAACTATATCGTTATAGATCCCACCGACGATGCCTTTAAGTGTAAGAAGGTGAAACGCGTCTGGGAGAATGAAATACAGTGCAGCAAGAGAAGGCGTTTTTTATTCTCAAAACAAATATAACTTTTCGGGATGCATAAAACGATGCCGCTAGGGGCATCTGAAAGTTTCCGTATAAGTTGTACCATGTCGTCATTTCTGGCGAGTCCCGGTTCTGTGTACAGCATCACGGTGGACTTATCCGTGTCTGGAGGCTCCGAGGAGAATGAATCTTGCCAGATTGCGTTTGCCATCGCAACACGGGCCCAGCACATGATAGGCTTGGTGGTGTGGGGTGCCACAACACGATCACCTTTCGTTCTCGTAGCCAATGATTTGAACAGCAGCCGTGGTTACAAAACAAGCGCCTTGGCCGACATTTTGAACCCTATAAATAGGTGAACGACAACATTACCTGGCAACCGAGTGAGTCAGATTAAATGTATTGTACTTCTAAAAACATTAACAACTGTACAGATACAGCAAATATAAGAACATTTCTGGAATTAGCAGAAGCCCTAAACACCAATCATTAACGTATTTTTATATTTTGTCTTGATGTTACTTTTAGTGCCATGAAACCACTATTGACCCAAATACAAAGAAGTAAATACAGCTGAAGCGGTTTATTTATATCCAAGATGATTACTCATAGCTGTGGTTGCGCTACCTACAAGGTTGTATACAGATATTGATATCAGCACCAAAAACAGGGCATATGCGATGTGAAACTCTGAAAGTAATTTTTTTAAACTTACGAATATTGCGACTTCGGCAAATCAATGGAAGATATTAAAGTGCATCGGGACATTCACTTAGCAATAAAATGGGCTGGGCATTATGATGCCTAGAATTATATCGGCAGGCCAAATTTTAAACGAGTCACAATCTTCAATAAAGGATTCGTCGCTCTTGAAACTGCTTAAGTTTTGATAGAGTTCACGAAACAGGTTTATGTCTGTATTTGTCAAATGGACCCATCCGAACTCCACGTGTACATGTACCAGTTTCATTATAAATTTGCAAAAACTCATTTCGCAAATCAACATGGATATAGACAGCTTCATCTGGTGGGTGAATGACTGCGATCCATGTGAAGAAATACGATATCACCCCAATAAATATGTTCATCTGGATATGTGATATGTGAACATCAATCCTGATGTTAAGTATCTCGCTGTTCTCATTTCTGCTACTTCTCATTCGATTCACCTTTCTTCGATTTACTCTCAATCTATACACGTATTAAACTGTTCAATCCATTCAGCAGATCATGTAATTCTTCTTCAGTTTCACCGAGGATAGTAATGTCATCAACAAATCTTATCATTGATATACTTCCACCTTGAATTTTAATTCCACTCTTGAAGCTTTCTTTTGTTTGCATCATTGCTTCTTCGATGAAAATTTTGAACAACAGGGGCGAAAGTCTGCATGCCTGTCTTACACCCGTTTTAATCCGAATACTTCGTTCTTCGTCTTCCACTCATACATATTATTCCCTCTTGGTTTTGTACATTTTGTATTCCCTCTGGAAGCCGGCGAGTAGGTTTGTTCCTGAAACCTTAAAGTTGGCCGAATGAAGGAAGCGAGTAGGAGCAGGTGAGTAAAAGACGTCGGTACTGCAAGTAAAGTAGAAGAGGCTTTTATTGGTGTAGATATATATATATATATATATATATATATATATATATATATATATATATATATATATATATATATATATATACACAGAACTGTCCATTAAAAGTGCTACACCACGAAGATGACGTGCAACAGACGCGAA